>NC_140604.1:304207-317107 GCF_057381915.1 Diplotaxodon limnothrissa | reverse complement strand
AAGCTCTTGGCTCAGATTGGCTTTGTTTGCTTTGTTACTTACTTAATTACTTCTTGTTCCTAAAGAAAACCATAAGCCCCATCAGAGAACCTGATTGTAGATCACTGATGAATAACCACAATGCACTGCTGACAAGTGTTGGGGAGTAATGGAATAGATGTACCGGTGTTACGTATTAAAATGCAAAATATGAGTAACTGTATTCCATTACAGTTACCCTTTAAAAGGTGGTAATCAGAATACAGTTACTTTGTTGAAATAAATGGATTACACAGCGGTATTTCCCTGTGTCATATATTAGGCTATGGCCTCTCTATTTTTGGTAATTCCACACACAGTGGAAACCCAAACAAAACACGCATTAAGAGGCTCTAATGCCCGTGTCTCAATCTCGCGGCCCATGTCACCTCTACTTGCGGCCCAGATAATGATGTGAAGAAATATTTTTCAATTCAATTTTATTTATATAGCGCCAAATCACAACAGTCGCCTCAAGGCGCTTTATATTGTAAGGTAGAGCCTAAAATAATACAGAGAAAATACAGAGAAAAAACCCAACAATCATATGACCCCCTATGAGCAAGCACTTTGGCGACAGTGGGAAGGAAAAACTCCCTTTTAACAGGAAGAAACCTCCGGCAGAACCAGGATCAGGGAGGGGTGGGGCCATCTGCTGTGATTAGTTGGGGTGAGAGAAGGAAAACAGGATGAAGACAATCTGTGGAAGAGAGACAGAGATTAATAACAAGTATGATTCAGTGCAGAGAGGTCTATTAATACAGTGGGGCAAAAAAGTATTTAGTCAGCCACCGATTGTGCAAGTTCCCCCACTTAAAATGATGACAGAGGTCAGTAATTTGCACCAGAGGTACACTTCAACTGTGAGAGACAGAATGTGAAAAAAAAAATCCATGAATTCACATGGTAGGATTTGTAAAGAATTTATTCGTAAATTAGGGTGGAAAATAAGTATTTGGTCACCTCAAACAAGGAAAATCTCTGGCTCTCACAGACCTGTAACGTCTTCTGTAAGAAGCTTTTCTGTCCCCCACTCGTTACCTGTATGAATGGCACCTGTTTGAACTCATCATCTGTATAAAAGACACCTGTCCACAGCCTCAAACAGTCAGACTCCAAACTCCGCCATGGCCAAGACCAAAGAGCTTTCGAAGGACACCAGGAAAAGTATTGTAGACCTGCACCAGACTGGGAAGAGTGAATCTACAATAGGCAAGCAGCTTGGTGTGAAAAAATCAACTGTGGGAGCAATCATCAGAAAATGGAAGACATACAAGACCACTGATAATCTCCCTCGATCTGGGGCTCCACGCAAGATCTCATCCCGTGGGGTCAAAATGATCATGAGAACGGTGAGCAAAGATCCCAGAACCACACGGGGGGACCTGGTGAATGACCTGCAGAGAGCTGGGACCAAAGTAACAAAGGTCACCATCAGTAACACACTACAACGGCAGGGAATCAAATCCCGCACTGTCAGACGTGTTCCGCTGCTGAAGCCAGTGCATGTCCAGGCCCGTCTGAAGTTTGCCAGAGAGCACATGGATGATACAGCAGAGGATTGGGAGAATGTCATGTGGTCAGATGAAACCAAAGTAGAACTTTTTGGTATAAACTCAACTCGTCGTGTTTGGAGGAAGAAGAATACTGAGTTGCATCCCAAGAACACCATACCTACTGTGAAGCATGGGGGTGGAAACATCATGCTATGGGGCTGTTTTTCTGCCAAGGGGACAGGACGACTGATCCGTGTTAAGGACAGAATGAATGGGGCCATGTATCGTGAGATTTTGAGCCAAAACTCCTTCCATCAGTGAGAACTTTGAAGATGAAACGAGGCTGGGTCTTCCAACATGACAATGATCCAAAACACACCGCCCGGGCAACAAAGGAGTGGCTCCGTAAGAATCATTTGAAAGTCCTGGAGTGGCCTAGCCAGTCTCCAGACCTCAACCCCATAGAAAATCTGTGGCGGGAGTTGAAAGTCCGTGTTGCTCGGCGACAGCCCCAAAACATCACTGCTCTCGAGAAGATCTGCATGGAGGAATGGGCCAAAATACCAGCTACTGTGTGTGCAAACCTGGTAAAGACCTATAGTAAACGTTTGACCTCTGTTATTGCCAACAAAGGTTATGTTACAAAGTATTGAGTTGTATTTTTGTTATTGACCAAATACTTATTTTCCACCCTGATTTACGAATAAATTCTTTACAAATCCTACCATGTGGATTCATGGATTTTTTTTTCACATTCTGTCTCTCACAGTTGAAGTGTACCTCTGGTGCAAATTACTGACCTGTGTCATCATTTTAGGTGGGGGAACTTGCACAATCGGTGGCTGACTAAATACTTTTTTGCCCCACTGTACATAGTGAGTGAGAAAGGTGACTGGAAAGGAAACACCCAATGCATCATGGGAAGCCCCGGCAGCCTACGTCTATTGCAGCATAACTAAGGGAGGATTCAGGGTCACCTGGTCCAGCCCTAACTATATGCTTTAGCAAAAAGGAAAGTTTTAAGCCTAATCTTAAAAATTTTAAAAATCATTATTCAAAAAAAAAATTTTAATGAGGGGAAATAGGCAGAGCTTTCCAGGCTCTGCTCGACTACTCATCACCTTGACAATAATCGACTGGTAAGACTCGACTGTACACTGTGTTCGTGTTTTCCTCCCAAACAATAAGTTCAGTTGGAGCAGCCTTTCAATGCCTCTCTGTGTCTCTCGCAAAGTCGACCCAGACAACAAAGTAAAGCTAGTTTTCAGCTACAAGCCCAACACGAACCCGACGTATTAGCCAGAGGTCCCTTTACTATGGTTCGGAGCCGCGGACCTGTTTTATATACGTGCCAAACAGTTTTCTATACGAGATTGCTGCAAAAAGTGCAGCCTTACCTAATGTCCACCTACTGTTACTCATTTATATTAAGATTTAAACATCTAGCTGGTGTTGGTATGGAGAGTAACCTTCAGTAATAGTAATAAATCACACAGCAATTGGACATTCATGTACTATTCAAAACACGTTACTCTCATTGAGTAACGTAACAGAATAAATTACAAACTACATTTTGGGGCATGTAGTCAGTAGTGGAATACATTTTTAAAGTAACCTTCCCATCACTGATGCTGACAGACAGCTCTAACCGTGTTTGTGTGTGTCAGTATGTTTGATGTAGGAGGACAGCGGGACGAACGCAGGAAGTGGATTCAGTGCTTCAACGGTGAGGAAAAAACAGATTCTTTATCGATCGAGCCTGAAAGCAGCAGGGAGTTTGATGTGTGTGTGCACTTGCGTCCAGATGTGACCGCCATCATCTTCGTGGCAGCGAGCAGCAGCTACAACATGGTGATCCGTGAGGACAACTCCACCAATCGGCTGCGAGAATCTCTGGACCTCTTCAGATCCATCTGGACCAACAGGTTCTCTGACTGACTGAAGTTGCCAATTACACTCTGATTGGCTGCCTTAAACAGGGCAGGGATAGCTCAGTAGGTAGAGTGGTGGCCCCATGATCGGGAGGTCGGGGGTTCGATTCCCCTGAACAGCTACCCTGAGGTACCCCTGAGCAAGGTACCGTCCCTACACACTGCTCCCTGGGCGCCCAATGGCTGCCCACTGCTTCACTGAGTGAATGGGTTAAATGCAGAGAGGGATTTTCCCCACGGGGACCAATAAAGTACACTTTCTTCTTCTTCTTTCTTCTAAACACATCACAGCACAGAATCAGCATTGCTTCGTGTTTTCAATGATCTCCTACTAATGGCTGACAACGGACGCCCCTCAGTCTTAGTGCTTTTGGATCTATCATCGGCATTTGACATGGTTGACCATAATATCTTATTAGCGAGACTTGAGCACACTGTAGGCATCAAGGGCGCTGCCCTGGATTGGTTTAAATCCTATCTCTCCAATCGGCTCTCTACGGTACATCTGGCTACATCCTCTTCCTCGGCTGTACCTGTTTGCTGTGGTGTCCCCCAGGGATCTGTGCTGGGCCCTACCCTTTTCTCATTATACTTGCTTCCTTTAAGTGCCATCTTTGAGAAATACCATATTGCTTATCACTATTATGCAGATGATATCCAGCTCTATTTTGAGCTAAACGACGATCTTGCTCTGTCTCTGAATAGCCTCCGAGAATGCATGTCTGAGGCCAAGAAGTGGTTGTTGTCGAATTCTCTTATCCTTAATGAGAAGAAAACCGAAATTATGATTTTTGGTAGTAATGCCCTTCGTGCCAAACTCCGGGATGCCTTTGGTTTTCTTAGTTGTTCTCTCTCTGATACTGTCAGGAATCTGGGTGTCTTATTTGACAGCTCCTTTTCATTTGACAAACAAGTGTCTGCTGTTGTCAGATCTAGTTTTTACCAGCTTCGTCTTATCTCTAAGGCTAGGCGCTATATCCCGCATAAAGATCTCGAAAAGCTCATCCACGCCTTTGTAACGTCGAGGCTAGACTATTGTAATTCACTTTATTGTGGTCTCCACTCTTCCCTTTTACAGAGATTACAGACAGTTCAGAATGCTGCAGCTCGCATTCTAACTAAAACCAGCAAGTTTGCCCACATTACTCCTGTCCTTGCCGATCTGCACTGGTTGCCTGTCAAATATCGTATTCAATTTAAAATTTTGTTGTTTACTTTTAAAATTACTAACAACACTGCACCCAGCTACCTTAAGGACCTTTTAAACCCTTATGCTCCTGCCAGGGCTTTAAGGTCATCGTCACAGTTACTGCTGGCTCAGCCCAGATCTCGACTTAAGATTAGAGGTGATCGATCGTTTGCTCTTGTTGCACCTGTGCTTTGGAACAATCTCCCGATTGGCATCCGGGCATCTGATTCTATTCATTCTTTTAAATCACAGCTTAAAACATATCTTTTTAAACTTGCCTTCTCCACCTTTTAATTGCTGGTTTGTTTGTTTGTTTGTTTGGTTGCTGTGACCTATTGACCTCTTGTATTAATTCCCTCCTATCTTTCTATTGGTGTTTTTTATTATGGTGGTACAGCTTTTATCTTGCTATTACCCATGTGCTGTAGTCATTCTTATTGGTAGCTTTTATCTATGAACATAACTCCTTTTTTTTTTTTTTTTTTTTTTTTTTTATCCGTTATCAATGTTTGAACCTTTTATTGTTTTATGTAAAGCACTTTGGTATGCCCAAGGCTTTTAAATGTGCTCTATAAATAAAGATTGTTGTTGTTGTTGTTGTAAACACTTCCTACCAACTGAGTACATGTAGTTGACTGTCCTGTTCTCTGATTGGCCGTAGGTTCCTGAAGACTATTTCAGTGATCCTCTTCCTGAACAAACAGGATGTTCTTGCTGAGAAGATTCTGGCTGGAAAGTCGAAGCTGGAGGATTATTTCCCAGAATATAACAACTACCAGCTTCCTGCTGATGGTAAATATCCAAAGAGAGTGGAAAGTTAATGTCCTTGTCTCAAAGGTTTGCACTGAATTTCAAACTTGCTGCTCCTTCCTCCTGGAATAGGCTGCAGAATGTGCAGGAGACTTGAGGTTTGACTGAGTTTAAGGCCATTTTAAATGAGCTGAATGCAGTTAATTCAGGATGCAAATGGTTTTTCCTGAATATTATTAGCTTTGTTTCTGGCCTTGGAGCGTTGCTTCTGAAGGCTTATTGTGACTGAAGTCTGTACGTGATTTTTCTCCCCCCCCCCCCCCCCCCCCCTCTTTGTGTGATTGACTGCTGTATGACTTGTGTGTATATATATGTGTAGCTTACGCCTGTAATGCTGTCATTCTTGGTTGGGACTTTTAATCTTGAGACTTTTTATTTTTTCCTGGTTGAATAAACACAAATTGAAATCTGTCCCACCAACACGTGAGTGCGCCTCGAGCATGTGAACACACCTCTTGACCATGCACACTTGTTTCAGCTGTTCCAGACACTGATGAAGACCCCAAAGTGATGAGGGCCAAGTTCTTCATCAGAGATGAGTTTCTGGTAAAATCGCTTCCCGCCTTGACATCACGCTATCACACGATGGCGTGTTCAGACTAACATGCGACTCCCGTTTCAGAGGATCAGTACAGCGAGTGGTGACGGCAAACATTACTGCTACCCTCACTTCACCTGTGCTGTTGACACCGAGAACATCCGCCGTGTCTTCAACGACTGCCGTGACATCATCCAGCGGATGCACCTGCGGCAGTATGAACTGCTCTGACTGCTGGGCGCCGCCTGGCCCCGGCCACTCTGAAGAAGCCGATAAGTAATGGAAGCAGATAGCCGATCAATGCTCATAGCGTTTGTGATATTTATTAGTGATTATAGATTAGGACAGACTCTTATTAGCTGTGTGTTCCATGTTCTTTATGTCCTGCAGGGCATTGTGGTAAGAATTATTGGCATGGCAGCAATGTGTCATGTGGGAGGAGGTGGAGTCTGGAAATCTATTTTTACATGTTATTTGTGTTATCTTTGCTCTGATTGGCTGATCCATTTGAATAATTAAACACCTTTGTTTACCTGTGAACTTGGGGTCAAAGGTCAGTCTTTATTCAGAAGCTGTTCAAATGTTTTTATTTGTTATTCAGAGAGCTAAGTGTTTACCTGCAGGTTGCCAGGTGTGTCCTGGCTCTGCTACGCCACGGTAACCTATAGACTCAAGATTCATGTCCACAGCAGATAGAATATAACGTGACAGGAAACGACTCTGTCTTCTAATCTGAAGACTCTTTCCAATTAATTTCCAAATTAAAATTCAGGGATCTTTCCCTTTTAAAAAACAAAAACAAAACAAAAAAACCTCTTCACATTTTAAGAGCTTCACGTTGTTGATTTTGAACACTTTCTCAGAAACACAAGCTGTGACGATGTTTTCACTCTTTGAGAAGCAACAGCACACAGAGAAACTGGGGACTTTGAAGTGAGACCAGATTGTTCAGCTTTCTGCTCCTGAACAACTATAACATATCTTTATGGTTTGATCCAAATGAAACATACAAATAAAATTTTTATTTTTTATTTTTGTTGCTGATCTTCAGATGACAGTGCATCTAAATAAAGGGCACAGAGACACAGAACTACTACTCTGTCATTAAAAGAGTTAGGAGAGAGTAATGTAGCTTACTGCCAACATGTAGATGAAAATGAGCTGATGGTAACTAACCTCAGGCTGGCAGTATTATACCTGCTGGCTTTAATGCCACAAACTAGCCAGGTGAGCAGGTGCAGATGACTCTGCCGGCTTGAGGACTCTGATCACCAGAGCAGGTACGAAGCACTAAAGTGATCTCGTTTATCCTCAGTCTTTACTAAAAACATCTAAAAACAATAAACTGTGAGAGGATGAGATAACTGAGCTATGCTGCAGAATCATGTACGTGTGTCTGGATTCTGACTGCCACCAGGTGAGAGGCATGTGTACCTGAGTGTGTCACCTGCTCATCACCAGGCACACCTTTACTATCCCATAGTTTGGGCTGTGGGAGAACAGAGATATCTTTGAACCTTCTTCCTGTAACAGCGCCACTTGAACTTAGGACAGGTACTTTATCAGCTGGTTTATACCTGCACAACTAAGCACGCAACACTGCCCCCTGATGGTGAAGCTTCTCTTAAATTCTCTGATTAAACATTCTCACATTAAACATTTCCTGTGGTCCGAGTCAGCTGATGGCTTTGTAAAGTTTCACATAGGATAAGGTCAGATCATGTGAACGCCATAAATGAATGCAGTGATGGGAAAACAAATGCGAGTCTGACTTAAATGGGCTAAACACCATAGGTGTGAAAACACCCTAAGACTGTAATTGGAGTATTCTCAGTAATCTGAGTAATCTTCATGTAAACAGTTGGTTTTTATGCTGTGTTGTGGACTGAATATTTTTAAGTATCGGAGTACCTGTAACAGCTGTTACCATGGTTACTGCTCATCATGTACTAATGTTCAATCGACTTGAAATAATCCACTTCCTGTACAGATGTTTCTAACATGGTCGGCAGGTCAGAAGGGTCTGTGGCCACATTTTCTACAGGTGCACCAGATCTTCTGAACTAGTCAAAAGTAAGTGGACAGACCGACATGATCTGTCACTCTGTCTTCCAGTGAGTCAGAGAATGACTCATGACCTGTATGTGATGCCAGTGATGTTTAAAAAGAAAAGAAAAAGCTTTTATTCTGAAGAGTATTACATTTTTATTTCGCCTGTAAAGTCAGACAGGTACAGACAGGTGGGACATTCGGGCTCTGTGCCTCCTTCACCAACACCAGTAACAGGTGAGCACATCTGTCAAGATTTCTTCTTCTCTGTTATTATTAACTGCAGGTGACCTCACGGTGTGTTCAAAGCTCTCTGTGTAAAAACTGCTTTTCTGGAACCACTCCTCTGTCCGTCCACTGTTCTGGTCACAGAGATCCATGCAGTTCTCTGAGATCCTGACTGCGTGTCGCTCGGATGGTGCGCCTGCTGAATTTGGACTAGTTGCAGCTGGATAGTGTAGTGGTAAAACTACACACCTCTGGAGTGCAGGTCACAAATTCAGTTCCCACCCAGTATCCAGTAAGGGTTCTGGCTAGATCCCTCATTCTAAAAACCAGCCCTGGAGTGACGCGGCTATGTCTGCAGCCTGTCCGCAGTTCAGGACACAAGCATTTCACCACATGTTCACTATATGTTGTACTGTGTATGTGACAAATAAAATCTGTGTCTGATAAAAGGGTGGAAATAGAACGATAGTGGCGTTCACGAGAATGGGACATAAAAAAAAAAGTTTAACGTTTGCAGCCTGTCTGTGTTTTTCCAACACTGGCTTTCACCTCCAGTCTCTGATGTTAGAGGGCGCTCTCCTGCGCGCCTGGTGGAGGCAGTGTTGCCAACTAAGCAAGTTTGTCGCTATATTTAGCGAGTTTTCAGACCCCCTTAGCGACTTTTTTTCTAAAAAGCGACTAGCGATAAATCTAGCGGCTTTTTCTGGTATTATTGGAGACTTATTTATGACGACTTTTTGACGTGAAAGTGCGTATCGCTCTTAGTCTCAATAAGCAGCGGTGCTGCCGTGGGCACCTCGCCCGTTCCAAAGCGCTCACGGGCGGAGGTAGTCCTCCCCCAGCTGCTATCAGGGCAGAAGATGTTCACACCTATGCGTCCAAACTGCAAATGAATTGCGCATGAGCGAAGCCGCTGCTCCTGCACTGACTGTAACGCAGTCAATTCTTTTACTCTTATGCTGTTTTATGGATCACAAGGTTTAAAACTACTTATAAACCAGAGGCGGAGCCAGACATTTGAAACACCCGGGGCTTAGCCCTAAAGGGTAGTATGCATGTGGGATTTTATTTTATTTATTTATTTATTTATTTTTTTTGGGGGGGGGGTTTAGAAATGACTGAAAGATTAATTGGCTCTGTTTTGAGTTTTGTTCAAAAAAGTGACTTCATATGGGGAAAAATATATATCACATATGCAGGACACCTTAAACTAGTTTTTTAATTAAGCAGCAAGGCAGAACAAAGTCGGGGCTGTATCAAGACACGAGGACTAAACCCCAATTCAACCAGACCCAGAACTGATCCGGAATTAAAACAGGACTACAACAGTTCAAAATCAGGACTACTGAGGACTTAACCAAGACAGAACCACAATCAGAACTAGATGATAGACCTGCACTACACTTATTTTTTTTAATTCTACCAAAGTCCACTATTTAGATTGAGAAAAGTTTATATAATTATTTAGCCTTGTTGTGCAAACAAGCCTGCATAACTTAATAAATACAGAATTTGAAAAATAACAAACCTAAAAAGAAACACTAGGTACGAGATACATGAGTACCTATGATACGGTGATACTTTTGGTAAACAACCATTTGACTAACATGTCTGTCTCACCTGCTCTTGTTCATCTCTGTTCTGTCCTCATTCTCCATCTCCCTCTCTGTTCCTCTCTCCCTCTTTGTGCTGACAATCATCAAATATACAGTTGAAACCAGATATTTACATGCTCTTCAGATAAAAACACAAACACTTATTTAAGGTAAAACCTCAAATTAGACTAAATGTTTAATTTATATTTGTTAAATTTAAGAGTAAAGAGAGAAACTATCTGTATTTCTTAATTGCAAATGACACCCAAATTGTATTCAAAATTGAGCCACACTTATGGAGCTCCACAATTCTTTTCCTGGTGTTTTGGTTGACATCTCTTGATTTTCCCATGTTAAAGAAACAGGCTCTGTGTTTTGCCTTATATGCATCCACAGCTGTGCCACCAATTTACTCACATGGACTCTACTAACCTATCAGAAGCTTCTTCAGCTCAGAATGGAATCGTCTGGAGTTTTCATATTAATTAACAATAAACTTAGTGTATATGTACTCCTACATTTGATGAAAGTGATAAAAATAGAAGCTCTGTCTCTCTTTATTCTGACATTTAACTAATTCAAAATATATTTCAATATTTATCTAAAACAAAAGTTTACTCTAAATTGATGTTGTACAGTAAAAATGTTTTATGTTTTCTCCCTAAAGAGTATGTAAATATCTGGTTACAAATGTGAATATCCTGCTGTGTACTGAAATTCCTCTTGTTTTGCATAGAAATATACTGAACAACATACAAAGCATAATATATAAAATAACATTTAACTGAGTTTTTTCTTTGAAAGAACCCTCTAATGTCCATTCTTATATTTCAGTACATTACTGAAACCGATTTAGTCGGGGAGGGTAAGAACTGAAAATATGAAATAAACACACGTAAGCTAAGACTCTCTAAAAAAAATAGCATTTGTTCGGCTTTTCATTTCGCCATTTGTTGATTCACTTGAAGAGCAAGTAACGTAATATTGGTCAAGTGATCAGTTTGATATCAATCTTTCATGATACACCGTTATATTTACATTATTTGTATGGTACGAATGATTTGCTTTGGTACCTGGTCAATCTTAAGGTCTCCTTAGTATGGCTGACTCCGTTTCTCCAACAGCGCACTCACAGGCAGCAGCTGCCCCGCCCTCTCGCTCAGTCGCTTAGTGCCTGAGCTCGGATCATACCAATAGAGATTGAAAATGTGACGTCACTCAGGGGTAAAACCGCAAAGAATTCTGGGAACTCGTGGCAAGAGGTACTAGCGCACGCAGGCTTTCAATTGAAATCAGTTATACAGCGATAAAAAGAAACACAAAAAATGGCAAGAAGCTGTTGTATTATTAACTGCAATAGCCGGTCGCATGACAGCCACGGAAGAGATCGGTTGTTATCGGATTACGTCGTTGAAGAGAAATAGTTCGAGCCGTGTTTCCGAAGTAACGAAGAGGCAACGGGTGGCCTGGATTGCAGCCATTCAAAGAGCAAATATAACGTCCCAGAACACTCCAGCTCACAGGTTAGTCTGCTCCAAGCATTTCCACAAAGGTCAGTCTTCTGTTGTAGTTAATACGTCATTTTTCTTAACATAATTAGTGATATAGGTTACAAGCAAGTCTGGCGCTGAACAGAAATTGTGGCGCTATGCTCCTTTATTTATTGTGCATAAATAGTGAATTGTCCTGACACAATATTGTGTTTCGCTTCTGTTATTACCATGGTACATTGACAAAAACATATACTTTTATTCACAGGATAAAACAGTTGTTTTGTATCACTAATTGCCCAGTGCGATTACAGCATACAATATTATTGTCACTGCTACATTTCTGTGATGCTACCAGAAATTATTTCCACTACTAATTAATTACCATTGAGCTCAAAGGTCCTATTAATAAACGGTTAACGAATGTGTATTTATGAAGACGATTTGTGAGACTGGTAAACTTATGATACGTACGATGGTCTTTACTTTCTACACAGTGCATTTCAAGGTCCTGCACCCATCCGTCGGTAAACTGTACCTGGGCTTGTTGCAGTGACCGGAAGTTACTAAACTTCACAAGTGTATGCACTCACTCCAAGAACCGTATAATTATAAATATGAGCGTGGTGAAAGTTGGGCAGCACGCTAACGTATTTTGTCCCTCTGTGTGCTGTAAGGATCTAACACTTTCACTGGTTTGATTTTTTTCCTCGTATCTTTTCTTTGACTTTTCATCAAGTCTGTCTTTGTACAGACCGGCATTGTTCTCCTTCGTTTTGTACAGAACCTTTTTGGGGGGCAAAGAAAAAGCAAGACTTTATTGGAACCGAAGAATGAACGTTTTGCGGTGCTGCAAATGCTTGCATTTGATGCGGTACTTGGATTGTTTTGCCACGAGTTCACGGCATGCAATGAGCGAAAGTCACGTGGTCTGTCAATCTCTATATCAGGGGGGATTCACGCACAGTCGTAAATTCCCACAGTGTGCACTATGTGCTTCGAATATTGTGTGTACTTTTTGTTTTATACAGTTGTCAGCCAGGCATCTAACTATGAAAAAATTACACTCCAAAAGACCCCGGGCTTCTGACAAAACAACCCGGGCTGAAGCCCAGTAAGCCACCCCCACGCTCCGCCCCTGTTATAAACACACACTCACACAGAGTAACTCCACCAGGGTGCTAATTTCGGGTCACTGTTGCCGGTCCAGGCCCGGATAAAGGATCAGGGTTGGAATTGTGACATTTAAAAAAACAATAATTGCTAAAAGAAATGTAATTTTTAGTTCTAAATAAATTCTAAATGCATTTACAACGTTTTCTAATCACTTTATGTCTCTTCAACGATGTTATTTCTCTCTCCAACAACGTGGGTTACAATTACATTAGCATGACCAATTATGCAAATTAGGCAATTACGTCATTTAGCGACTTCTAGCGACTTTTAGGGCAGCCAGTAGCGATTTTCCTTACTGAGGAGTTGGCAACACTGGGCAGAGCCCCCCTTCATGTAAACGCAACATTGCTCCGTCAGCACGAGCCGTTCAGAGGCTCTGC
>NC_140604.1:111707-296707 GCF_057381915.1 Diplotaxodon limnothrissa | reverse complement strand
GGATGCTGTAAACGGACCAAACTTCAGTCAGGAGAACAACTGAGATAATCCATCCACAATACGAGGTTAGTCATTAATATACTGCAACAACATGGGAATAGAGCTGCTGCCAGAGAATACAACATTAATGAATCAATGGTACAGAAGTGGAGGAAGCAAGAAGAATGAGTTCAATAAAGTTTGATTTATCTGACTGCTTTGTTTCGCTTGATGTGCCTTATAATCCTGTGCACCTTATGGTCCGAAAAATACATATTTGACTTTTTTATTTGGCACACTGCAGTTTAATATTGCAAAGCACCTCTTTTTAACTTCAGTGGATATTATACATGGTTATCGTCAGTTATATCGTTATCGCAAATTTTCAAATATATATCGTGATATATATTTTTGGCCATATCGCCCTGCCCTAGTGTTGTGCTCATACAGCGTTCTTCACACAGCGACGACTCAACGGGAAGTAGTTTTATTCTAGCTGTGTGATGTTCAGTTGTGAGTTTAACAGCTGCTGATAAAAACTGTAAATATGTCAGCAGGTTACCGATGAAATAGAAAATGCAGTTATGACGAACACATGATATTACGTCGATGTTTTCATGAAAGATTAGGACTGTGGACAGCTATCTAAAGGATGCTCCGGCGTCTCCTCTGCTTAAGGACGCACTGAAGCTCCTTTCCTTAGTATGTGGGACAGCTCTGATTATGGCCGCCACACAGATACTTTCGGGTCACGTCTCTCAGTGAAGAACTTTCACTAGCAAAATGGACTCAGTGGGTTCAGTGAGCTGACAGGAAGTGACATCATTAACAGTTAGTGGTGGTTGATGTGACAGAAAGTTCAAAGATGAATCATCATTACGCTGATGGTGCGATCTCAAACATCAACTGTTTTTAAGAATCCAAACACTCTGAAGGGAAATCTTTAAAACCGCACCGTGAGTCGGAGGAGGCCTGTGAACATGTGACACATGGATCACATGACCTGACAATAAAAGCCTGCTCACACGTTTGCAGTGAAAGGCTTTTAATTTGAAATAATACAGGAAGTTTATGTATAAGGGTTGGAGCAGGTCAGGTCTGCTGATTGGAAGGTCGGCGGTCCGATCTCTGGCCGCTGCAGTCTGTGTACCCTTGTTTCTCCATTAGAGTGTGAATGAGTGTGATTGGGAGACAGAGGCGCGTTGTATATAGCGCTCAAAGAGAAGTGCTACATAAGAACCAGTCCATTTACCACAAACAGCATGATGCAGTAACAGGTGACCAGGTTGCTATGGTAACAGACACCATCCAGCTGTGTACTGCAACTCCATTTACGCTGTTGTAATGTCAGAGCTGATGTCATCTGTGTTCAGTATCATGTGACGTATCACGTGATCAGCTGTGACCTCATGCAAACAGCTACAGATGTTCTTCCTGGCTAGTGTCGTTAGCTAACCATCAACACCTGGTTGTTGCTGGAGCCGGGGCATCGCCTCGGTCATAGCTGAAGGGAGAAATGGTGTCCTGGACTTCTGACATAGAACGCTGATCATTCATGCCTGAGGCCTTAGGATGGGGAAGGTATAGATCAGAGACACGAGGAGAACCTCACATGATTGTAATGTAAAAACGGGTGTTGATGATGTCACACATTTTGATTGGTCAGGTGGTTTCAGTCCTGGGGGATAATACTAGCTGTAAGTATCATTACCCCCAGACCAGGGTGCTTTGAACCTGATCACGTGATCTGTACCTGTTCTCAGATGGCGGAAATGGTGAAGTACGTGGACGACGAACATAAGAGCATCTTCTTGAAGCTGCTGAACGAGCAGCGGCTGGAGGGCGAGCACTGCGACATTGCCGTGGTCGTCGAAGACGTCAAGTTCCGTGCTCACCGCTGCGTCCTCGCCGCCTGCTCCAACTACTTTAAAAAGCTCTTCAAAAAACACGAGGTACCTCAAAAATACATCTGTGTACTTAATGAGTACTTCGAACACAAAGTATTGTGCAGATTTTTTCAGTTTTATTAGTATAGTGCCAACAACAGTTGCCTCAGGCAATTTAGATAGTAAGGTAAAGAGTACAATAATACAACAAATACAGTTTACCTGGTGAAGACCGACTGTGCAAGGTGACACCAAGGTCCCCGCCAGCAACATCTTATTAACATTTAAATCTACAACACATTTAATTTCATCATTTCATTTTAGAGGATCATCATTTAGCCTGGAGAAATAGTTTGCTGCTTTATAAGAAAGCCCTCCGCGAAGCCAGAACATCTTACTATTCGTCACTGATTGAAGAAAATAAGAACAACCCCAGGTTTCTCTTCAGCACTGTAGCCAGGCTGACAAACAGTCAGAGCTCTGTTGAGCCAACCATCCCTTTAACGTTAACTAGTAATGACTTCATGAACTTCTTCACAAATAAAATTTATACATTAGAGAAAAAAAGACCAATAATCATCCCACAGATGTAATATTATCTACAGCTGCTCTTAGTACTAATGCTTAGTATTGATGTTAAGTTAGACTCTTTTTCTCCAGTTGATCTTTCTGAGTTAACTTCAATAATTACTTCCTCCAAACCATCAACGTGTCTTTTAGACCCCATTCCTACAAAACTGCTCAAAGAAGTCCTGCCATTAATTAATTCTTCGATCTTAAATATGATCAACCTATCTCTAATGATCGGCTATGTACCACAGGCCTTCAAGCTGGCTGTAGTTAAACCTTTACTCAAAAAGCATCTCTAGACCCGGCAGTCGTAGCTAATTATAGGCCAATCTCCAACCTTCCTTTCATATCAAACATCCTTGAAAGAGTAGTTGTCAAACAGCTAACAGATCATCTGCAGAGGCTTATTTGAAGAGTTTCAGTCAGGTTTCAGAGCTCATCACAGCACAGAAACAGCTTTAGTGAAGGTTACAAATGATCTTCTTATGGCCTCTGACAGTGGACTCATCTCTGTGCTTGTCCTGCTAGACCTCAGTGCAGCGTTCGATACTGTCGACCATAATATCCTATTAGAGCGATTAGAACATGCTGTAGGTATTACAGGTACTGTGCTGCAGTGGTTTGTATCATATCTATCTAATAGACTCCAGTTTGTTCATGTAAATGGAGAGTCCTCTTCACAGCTTAACAGCTGTGTGCTGTGTCCCAGTTCAGGGTATAATGGTTACGCACACACAAACACACAGTAACACAGTATATATATATATATATCCATCCATCCATCCATCTTCATCCGCTTTATCTGAGGCCGGGTCGCGGGGGCAGCAGCCTAAGCAAAGAGGCCCAGACCTCCCTCTCCCCAGCCACCTCCTCCAGCTTATCCGGGGGAATACCAAGGCGTTCCCAGGCCAGCCGAGAGATATAATCTCTCCAGCGTGTCCTGGGTCTGCCCCGGGGCCTCCTCCCGGTGGGACATGCCTGGAACACCTCACCCAGGAGGTGCCCAGGGGGCATCCTTGTCAGATGCCCGAACCACCTCAGCTGGCTCCTTTCGATGTGGAGCAGCAGCTGCTCTACTCTGAGCCCCTCCCGGATGGCCGAACTTCTCACCCTATCTCTAAGGGAGAGGCCAGCCACCCTTCGGAGGAAGCTCATTTCTGCCGCTTGTATCCGCGATCTCGTTCTTTCGGTAACTACCCACAGCTCATTGCCATAGGTGAGGGTAGGGACGTAGATCGACCGGTAAATTAATAATAATAATAATACATTTTATTTAAATAGCGCCTTTGAGAGCTTCGCTTTTACACTCAGCTCCCTCTTCACCACGACGGACCGGTGCAGCGTCTGCATTACTGCAGCCCCAATCCGTCTGTCGATCTCCGGCTCCCTTCTCCCATCACTCGCGAACAAGACCCCGAGATACTTGAACTCCTCCACTTGGGGCAGGAACTCATCCCCGACCCGGAGTGGGCACTCCACCCTTGTCCGGCTGGGAACCATGGCCTCAGATTTGGAGGTGCTGATCCTCATTCCCGCTGCTTCACACTCGGCTGCGAACCGTTCCAGTGCGAGCTGGAGGCCCTCACCCGATGAAGCCAACAGAACCACATCATCCGCAAAAATCAGAGATGAGATTCTGAGGCCACCAAAGCGAAAGCCCTCCGCCACTTGGCTGCGCCTAGAAATCCTGTCCATAAAAATTATGAACAGAACCGGAGACAAAGGGCAGCCCTGGCAGAGCCCATCACCCACCGGGAACGAGTCCGACTTATTGCCGGCAATGTGAACCAAGCTCTTGCAACGGTTGTATAGGGATCGAATGGCCCGTAGCAATGGGCCAGACACCCCATACTCCCGCAACACCTCCCTCAGGACACCCCGAGGGACACGGTCAAATGCCTTCTCCAAGTCCACAAAACACATGTAGACTGGTTGGGCAAACTCCCATGCACCCTCAAGTATCCTCGAGCGGATAAAGAGCTGGTCCAGTGTTCCGCGACCAGGACGAAAACTGCATTGTTCCTCCTGTATCCGAGGTTCGACTAGCGGACGAACTCTCCTTTCCAGCACCCTGGCATAGACTTCCCCAGGGAGGCTGAGGAGTGTGATCCCCTGTAGTTGGAACACACCCTCCGGTCTCCCTTCTTAAAGATATATATATATCTCCTCCTATATATGATATGTGTATATATATGGTAAATGGCCTGTATTTATATAGCGCTTTACTAGTCCCTAAGGACCCCAAAGCGCTTTACATATCCAGTCATCCACCCATTCACACACACATTCACACACTGGTGATGGCAGCTACATTGTAGCCACAGCCACCCTGGGGCGCACTGACAGAGGCGAGGCTGCCGGACACTGGCGCCACCTCTGACCACGAGTAGGCAACAGGTGAAGTGTCTTGCCCAAGGACACAACGACCGAGACTGTCCAAGCCGGGGCTCGAACCGGCAACCTTCCGATTACAAGGCGAACTCCCAACTCTTGAGCCACGATCGCCCCCACATACAGGGAGTGCAGAATTATTAGGCAAATGAGTATTTTGTCCACATCATCCTCTTCATGCATGTTGTCTTACTCCAAGCTGTATAGGCTCGAAAGCCTACTACCAATTAAGCATATTAGGTGATGTGCAACTCTGTAATGAGAAGGGGTGTGGTCTAATGACATCAACACCCTATATCAGGTGTGCATAATTATTAGGCAACGTCCTTTCCTTTGGCAAAATGGGTCAAAAGAAGGACTTGACAGGCTCAGAAAAGTCAAAAATAGTGAGATATCTTGCAGAGGGATGCAGCAGTCTCAAAATTGCAAAGCTTCTGAAGCGTGATCATCGAACAATCAAGCGTTTCATTCAAAACAGTCAACAGGGTTGCAAGAAGCGTGTGGAAAAACCAAGGCGCAAAATAACTGCCCATGAACTGAGAAAAGTCAAGCGTGCAGCTGCCAAGATGCCACTTGCCACCAGTTTGGCCATATTTCAGAGCTGCAACATCACTGGAGTGCCCAAGAGCACAAGGTGTGCAATACTCAGAGACATGGCCAAGGTAAGAAAGGCTGAAAGACGACCACCACTGAACAAGACACACAAGCTGAAACGTCAAGACTGGGCCAAGAAATATCTCAAGACTGGTTTTTCTAAGGTTTTATGGACTGATGAAATGAGAGTGAGTCTTGATGGGCCCGTGGCTGGATTGGTAAAGGGCAGAGAGCTCCAGTCCGACTCAGACGCCAGCAAGGTGGAGGTGGAGTACTGGTTTGGGCTGGTATCATCAAAGATGAGCTTGTGGGTCCTTTTCGGGTTGAGGATGGAGTCAAGCTCAACTCCCAGTCCTACTGCCAGTTTCTGGAAGACACCTTCTTCAAGCAGTGGTACAGGAAGAAGTCTGCATCCTTCAAGAAAAACATGATTTTCATGCAGGACAATGCTCCATCACACGCGCCCAAGTACTCCACAGCGTGGCTGCAAGAAAGGGTATAAAAGAAGAAAAACTAATGACATGGCCTCCTTGTTCACCTGATCTGAACCCCATTGAGAACCTGTGGTCCATCATCAAATGTGAGATTTACAAGGAGGGAAAACAGTACACCTCTCTGAACAGTGTCTGGGAGGCTGTGGTTGCTGCTGCACGCAATGTTGATGGTGAACAGATCAAAACACTGACAGAATCCATGGATGGCAGGCTTTTGAGTGTCCTTGCAAAGAAAGGTGGCTATATTGGTCGCTGATTTGTTTTTGTTTTGTTTTTGAATGTCAGAAATGTTTATTTGTGAATGTGGAGATGTTATATTGGTTTCACTGGTAAAAAGAAATAATTGAAATGGGTATATATTTGTTTTTTGTTAAGTTGCCTTATAATTATGCACAGTAATAGTCACCTGCACACACAGATATCCCCCTAAAATAGCTAAAACTAAAAACAAACTAAAAACTACTTCCAAAAACATTCAGCTTTGATATTAATGAGTTTTTTGGGTTCATTGAGAACATGGTTGTTGTTCAATAATAAAATTATTGCTCAAAAATACAACTTGCCTAATAATTCTGCACTCCCTGTATACACATACATCATACATGTATGTGTATATGTATGGTGACTGCAGTTCACTTCATGGCCTCCAGGGGTTCCCGAGTGTGTTCTGGTGAGATGTCTCACCTGTACGTGTGTGTCTTCTCAGGTGGACAACTCATCAGTGATTGAGATTGACTTCATCCGCTCTGACATCTTTGAGGAAGTCCTGAACTACATGTACACGGCAAAGATCTCTGTGAAGAAGAAGGACGTCAACCTGATGATGTCATCAGGCCAGATCCTCGGCATCCGCTTCCTTGACAAACTCTGCTCTCAGGTAACACACACGGGCGACACACAGACAGGTAATCCACATACAAGTGAAGCGTGTACACAGGTAATGCACATGCAGGTAGCATAAAATGCATGTAACACACAAGCTGGTGACACACACAGGTAACAGGTGTTGGTGGGTGTGTCCTCAGAAGCGAGATGTGTCGTCGGAGGACAAGGAGAAGTTTCCCTATGACATCGTAAAGATGGCGCTGCCGCCTGAGGCTCAGCTGGCCGCCGACTCGGAGGTACGGATTAACCCATTGTTTACCAGTTAACTGTCAGAGCCTGTACTTTGTAATCTGATTACTGTTGTGTGTAGGTGCTTGACGATGACACGTCCGCCACAGATGACCTTGTGGAGCCCTCGGCCAATCCGGAGCTGGAGAAGTCTCCCAGTACAGCGCTGCATGTGCAAGAGGCGATCCTAAAGGAACTGACCAATGAGGATGTGCACAAGGTACGCATACTTACACCTGAGTATTCCTGTATCCACGACGACTGTCACTGACACATCGTCCATCCAGGTAACCTGCTACAACCAGGATGTGGTGACGGAGATGGAGGCGGAGCCTAAAGAGCTTGGAGCGGAGCATCACGCCACACAGACGCTGACCTTCGCGGACAGCATAGGGGAAGTGAAGGACGAGCAGCCGCCAGGCTGGTCAACGGCGACTGCCGACATGAAGTTCGAATACCTGCTGTACGGACACCGCGAGCAGCTCGCCTGCCAGGTGTGTGGGAAGACTTTCTTGGATGAGAGCAGACTCAGGTAAGTACACACCTCAATGATGAAAATGGATCTTGAAGCCACAGGCGAAGGACACATCTGTCTGTCTCTGCTCAGGAAGCACGAGAAGCTTCACTCGGCCGAGCGTCCGTTCGCCTGTGACATTTGCACCAAAGCTTTCACTACCCACGCTCACCTGAAAGGTAACCACACCCACGTACGTTTACTTGCTTCTTACTTCTATGCTCCCTGAGGTCACCCTAACCCTCACCTGTCTGTTCAGAACACCTGAAGATCCATGCAGGTTTCAAACCCTACAGGTGTGACGTGTGTGGGAAATCGTTCATTCGCGCTCCGGACCTGAAGAAACACGAACGAGTTCACAGCAACGAGCGGCCCTTCGCCTGCCAGATGTGCGAAAAGGTGAACTCACCTGTCCTCTCACCTGTGCGCCCATCTTTCCTGTCACCATTGTAACCAGTCTGGCTCTCACCTGTGTGCCTGCAGGCTTTTAAACACAAGTCTCACCTGAAGGATCACGAGAGGAGACACAGAGGAGAGAAACCGTTCGTCTGTCCGTCCTGCACCAAGGCCTTCGCCAAGGTACTGCACTCAGTGTACTGAGTACTACATATGGTATATATAGACAGTACTACACACAGTATATAGACTAGAGATGGCACGATACCACTTTTAATGTCCGACACCGATATCATAAATTTGGATATCGGCCGATACCGATATGAATCCAATATAGTGTTTTTTAATCAATAAAACTCTTTTTTTAATATCTTGCTGCTTTTTGTATAAGTTCATACTCAAGTTTAAATAAACAACAACACTAAAGCTATTCTGTTATACCTGTATGTAAAAAATACACTGCACCCAAAATATTTCATAGTTCAGCAACACTGATCAATCTAATAAACTTAAACCTGCTCCATCCTCCTATTCTGGTATTTTAAAGAGTAAGCAACCAAACTAATAGGGCTCTAAAACATATATCGGTTGTTAAGCGTAACGCTGGAATGCTTTACAAACACTCAGAGATGAACTTACACACTTGTTTTACTTCTCTCTGGGATCACTTCCTCGGAGATGAAATGCTGGTTTGGTAGCGAGGCTACAAATACACACAGCCGCTCTATCAGGTGACCACACTGCTGCGACGTTATGAGCCGAGTTACGCCGTGTCGCAAGTTTTGTGAGGTGCTTTTTTGATATTTAATGGATCGGATTACATTTTTTATTTCTCTCCGATATCCGATCCAGTAATTCACGTCAGTATTGGACCGATACCGATACGTAATATCAGATCGGTCCATCTCTAGTACATATTATACCATATATACAGTACTGCAATCAGTATATACACAGTACTGTGTGGTCTTCCTAGTTAAAAATAACACAGCATCCTCTTTTGCATTGTGAGCTTCCTCGCCAAACATTATTATGCAACACCACAGACCAGTCTTCTTTTAGGTGCCCCACTGTTGCCATTCATCAGCTTTCTTAAATGCAGTGCCCCCTGCTGGTCAGCCTTATCATTACATCAACATCTGCATGTCAACACAAGTACTATAACAGAGTATATACAGTACCGCACTAAGTATGTGTAATATTATGCTGTAGTATTACACAGTGTCCGTAGTGCCGGTACGTTTGTGTTGTGGTGCGTTCACTGTCCTTCTGTCATTTCAGGCGTCAGATCTGAAGCGTCATGAGAACAACATGCACAGTGAGAGGAAGCAGCTGAATCCTTTGCAGAGTGACACTGAGACACTGCAGGCTGCTGCCATGGCTGCTGAGGAGCAACATCTGGACTCCATCAGCTGCTCCTAACATCTGGACAGCCCATTAACCTTTTGTTTTCTCACAAACTTTGAACTGACTTTGGCTGTGTTTGCTAGGAGCCTTTTTTCCTGCATCGAGTTGATGCACGTGAACCCAAGTGTAAGATAAACCGAGCGGTCATGTGATTCACATGTTGTCATGTGACCTCCCTCTGGCTACATGTGTGATTTGTAACCTGGCGTGTTTGTCTTTTCAGTTTGAAGCATAAATTTATAAACTGTGTAAATTATAAACACTTCTGCTCAGTTTCATGAGCAATGACAGAGAGAACAGTTTCAATAAAGATTCAACCTTATCGACATGTTCTCCTAAGGTTATTAGCCCAAAAAGGTTGTTCATCATTGGTCACATGACCAATTTAAGACAACACAACAACAAGATGCAGCGACCCAGAGTCTCCATTTCCACTTAGGTCGAAAGTGCAGACTTCAAACTATATACCAGTTTTTAAATTGTGTCGATGGGCCACAAAACCAGAGTTATGATTAAAAAATACACGCAATGGTTTTTCTGAACAAAAGAGCGGTGTTTACAGCGGGAAGAAACGGCGTTTTCTAAGGACAACGCTAGCAAACACTCTCCGTTTGCAATTGAAAAAAGAAAAAGAAAAAACACCCCTAATTTTTGTTAAAGTTTTCCATGTCAACCAATCAACTTGTTCTGTAAATAGATTTAAATGGTTATATAAAACACGCCTGAAGCCTTGGCTGCATTTTTTGGTGAATAGTACCATATAACTTTGTAGTTTGCAAATCTTGTACATACTTTTTTAGAAATATACAATTTATAATTGCATTTCAAGTTATGAAAATGATTCATTAAACATGTTTGAGGTTTTTACAGTAAAACATAACTTTTTTCTACTCGGATTTTACATTTTTTGTCTGAATTTAGATTAATTGTGCAAATACAGTATGTCAAAATGAAAAAATAACTCCAATTTCAGATATTTGAGGTTGTGCTGAAAATAATGATACCAAACAAGGCAAGATAAACCGTTTTTAAAGTTGAAATATAGAAGTAAAATCAAAAGTAGTCAAAAACGGCCGGTTAAACTCACAGCTGGACTGCTACTTCCTGTTGAACGGTTGCTGCATGAGCTCCACATTAAGGCTCAGTGAATAGTAATGCCTTTTGCGGTATTGCAGTCTTTAGAATTAGTTTTTCCCTTCAGTACAAATCTGCTGGGATAACTGATGATGGAGAAATGCTTTCAGCTGCTGCAGACATCAGTAAATCTGACCTTTGTAAAGAAGGAGACTGATCTTGTTTCTATGACCACCATAAAACAATGGGGTCAGAACACCTAGCGAAATCAGATGTGTGCTTTGTAGTCCATCAACTGGTTTCAACATGGCAGACATCCAGCGTGGCACTGGATGCCACAAAGGTAAGGGCTTTTCTCTTTTCCTAAGACCTTCTCCTACCCACTTTTCCTTGATCTCGATGATGCAGGATCAGGAGACCGGAGGAACTTTTGCAGCTTTGTCTCTTTGTCGAGGGCATGTCTGTCTTCCGTTAACATTGGCTGTATCCTGGTATGCTCAGTGTTTTGCTCATGCACATTCTGGACAAACCTCTGGTCTGACGGTAAACTGATGAGAGAGCGCTGCTGCTGGTCTGCTTTCATTGTTCTGAGATCAGCTAGCAAGAAAACAAATGTCAGTGAAAAATGAGTTTTGTCATGTGGCCGACGTGATGTAAAGATGGGGCACGAATAAGTTTTTAATAACGAGTTTCATACATTAACACGTAAATGTGTGATGTTGACCATCTCTGATCAAAGATGAACCGATGCTGGTGCAGCAGCACTTTCAGCATCTGTGAGAACGTCTGAATGTAACCGGCTGCCATGACAACACTCTAACTTCATGTGAATATTGACCATTAACCATGTCAAGACTGATCACACGTTTTAATTTTTGAATTAATATTTTAATATGCGTTTGTACGTAGATGTAGGCCTGTGGTTCTGTTTTTCGGGGTCCCAACAGGACTCCAAACATATGCTTTATACAGCATCATATTTGATGTATCACATCATGTACTGAAACTAGCTCAACCGCCCCTCCCTGAGCCTGACTCTGCCGGAGGGTTTTGCTCATAGGGCATATGATTGTTGCCACTATTGTTGTGATTTGGCGCTGTATAAATAAAACTGAAGCGAATTGAACTTAATTTTACAACAGAGACTCTAGAGGGACTGATCTACCATCAACAGGTGGGACTGATAGGGTTTGACCTTCAAGGCTACTCAGGTCTGCTTATTGTCTCAGTGTTAGTGAAGAAAACAGCTGGACCATTTGGAGGTAGGATGCTCACCCACACTGGTTCCATCTGAACTCTGGGCAGATGTCATGGGACCGGAGGTTAGGACTTTCAATCAGAGAGGCAGGACAGACTTCCTGTACAGGGGTCGTGGGCCGTGCAGATCGACGAGGGTATGCAGGGAACTTGAATAAATGTTCAGTTTCTATGCTGTACGTCAGAACAAGATCCAGACTGTGATGAAAGTGGTGGCTTTTACATTTTCAGAGAAAAGTCAGCTTTGAGACTAATCATTTAAGTATCTAGATCAGGGGTATACACAGTGGGCCAAAATTCAAAACTGGAACAAAGTCGCGGGCTAACGTTAATATTTATTGAAATATATTTATTCCTCCAGATATAAGAATGAATCTTTTCGTATGGACTCAAACACGTTTTGCTGAAAAACTGAATATGGAACAAGCAAAGCTTAATACTAAACAATATATACATTAGCTGTATAATATAATATTTGGTATGGCTTCGCGGGCCAAATGTAATTAGGCTGCGGGCCAAATTTGGCCCGCGGGCCAGAGTTTGACACCTATGATCTAGATAATGAAATTGAGTAAGGTGATTGATGGATAACAACGAGTGTAGAGTAATGAGGTGGAATGGAAGATTACTACTGCTGCTCCTCCACAGGAGCAACAATGTGGCCTTGTGAGCTTCTCATTGTCTTTTATTTTGGTGCTTTGGAAGGAAACACAGTCTTTTCTCTCCCAAGAAGACCAGTGTTTCCACAGAAGGTTTCTGAATTATCCAAATTTCCGAATTAAGGACCACATCATTTTTTGGACACCACTCAGACAGACAGCGAATTATGGAGAGCATGTAGGTAAACATGTCACTCCTGGTGCGACTGGGACCAGAGAAAACAAATTAGTAACCCATTAATTCATTATTACCTTTCTAACGTCTGATTGAGAGAACTGATTTTATCTTTAATATATCTTTAAAAATGTGATTTATCCATGAATTTATGATCAGCATTTCATAAAAAACAAAAATCTTTCACTTCCATCTTTTTTAATTCAGGACATTAAACACATAAACTGTCATGTGTCCGCTTTAGTGACCAGGATATAAAGAGTCCTTTAAATAAGCTGTCCAAAACTTTCAGGTAAATGGCCTGCATTTGTATAGCGCTTTTATAGTCCCTAAGGACCCCAAAGCGCTTCACACTACATTCAGTCATCCACCCATTCACACACACATTCACACACTGGTGATGGCAGCTACATTGTAGCCACGGCTGCCCTGGGGCGCACTGACAGAGGCGAGGCTGCCGGACACAGGCGCCACCGGGCCCTCTGACCACCACCAGTAGGCAAACATGGGGTTAGTATCTTGCCCAAGGATATTTGGCATGCAGCCAGGAGGCAGCCTGGGATCGAACCACCGACCTTCTGATTAGTGGCTGACCTGCTCTGCCACTTGAGCAGGTCAGCCAAATGTTAATAAACAGAAGTTTACAAACAGCACAATAAACACTGCTTTAAGCTGATCTGTAAACTCTGTCCTTTTCCAAAAGTCCGGGCTGGTAACCTGAACCCAGAGGCAAGAGGACATGAAAAGATTCAGCTTATGGAGATCCAAATAAAACATCTGCAGATGCAGAGAGTGAACTGGAACATGTTTCTGAAGATGCAGAAAATAAAAGTGAAGAAAATTAATGAAAAACAGTCAAACTACAAAAGAAAGATCAATGAAAACCTGGAGGAAAGTAAACTTGTTCTGGTAAAATGATCATTAATAATATTCAGATGTTTTCTGAGTTTATCTGTGGAGCAAATAAAATATTTAACCTGAAGGAATTGAAATTGTGTCCTGATACGAGCTGAGCAGCAGAACACACTGTGTAACTCTAAAGTAGTAGGAAAGAGAAGCAGCAGAGTTTGATTACTGACAGAGACGTTAGTGATGGACTGCAGATGTTATTTCAAATCAAATCTCTTTGTTTGTATTGGGAGTGAAGGAAAGCTTTAATGAGACAAAACAAACTAGTTGTTATGTTTTATACAGTCTGTAATCTGACTACTGTAAAGAGTAACAAACTACAACAGGTAAAGTAATCTGTAACGTGAAATTCAATAAAAGAAAGGATTAAAAAACAGTATTGTGACAAAGTGAATCGAGCTGCTCCAGCTTCTTAGTGAGACAAAACTTAATTGATGCTGAGCAGGTTCAAGCCTGCAGGTCTGTTTCTGCACATCAAACCAAACATCTACCTTTTATCCTTCATCACTCCTCTTCTTTTTCTTCGCAGGAAATCTAATCTGCAGCTCCATCAGGCAGACCTCCCCTCTGCTCCTCCTCTTCCTCCTCTGCTTTCTCCTGAAAATTTCAGCCTCAGTCTCGATGAGCGTCTTTCACCGAGCACGTCGAGTGACTGAACGGGAGCTGAACAACAACCAATTGCACAGCTTCACATGCCACTTGGTGGTCAGGTGTTGTTACCGTGATGACGGTGAGCCGTGCGTTTAGGATGACGGGAAATTCTTCAGCTCTGACTCGTCAAAATCATGTAGTGAAGGAGATGAAAAGGGCAATCTACAGTAAACCTCCTCGAAACAGGATTGGAGCTGCGGTAAGTCTCTGTATCGAATTACTCACTAACTAGTCAAAGGCCACTAACTTATCATTAAACACTAACAGATCAATATCAGCCAATAACCATCCAGTAATCATAAAATAGTGACACTTGTTTTTTTTCTGACAGCAAAGTTTCTTCGTCATGTCGGTGTTTGCAGCGGCCATGCTAGCTCCTGCGGCGTGGATCCTCCGTCACCTACCAGAGTACCGCCAAAGGGTGCAGCGCAGTCCCAGGACCTGACCCTCATCTTCATCATTATTACCAGACCCTCATCTTCATCAAGCTGACTGTTCTGAAGCTGCTCTCATCTTCCTTGCCACTTTAAACCTATGATGAAGTTTTAAATATCAATAATAAACTTTGATCAGTCTCTGAAATCAATCGCATTTTTATACTGAAGTTTGCAGGTTTTGTTTATTACAGTGTGAGCAGTTTCTCCTCATGGAAGCACTGGTAATTATAATGAATGTGGCAGTTGGCTTCTTTCAGAAGAACGTATCTGATGTGCCCTGTCTTTTCTTCGAGGGCTGCTCCTTGTTGGATTGGACTGTTTGTCCCATTTGAGTGGCTTAATAAAAGAACAGCAACAGGAAGTGTGTTTGTGCAGGAATGTTTCTGTTTATTTTGCCAGATTTACAGAGTCAATTATTTTCAATGATAGAGAACATCAGTTCCCACGGAAATGACCGGATTAAAATTGAGACAGGAAGTGTTTCTTGTTTTCACACACGTTCAGATTCTGTGACTGAGCAGAGAAAAAAGGGATTAAACCAAAGAATAGTGAATCAGCCTTGACTGGTCAATGCTCTATCAGTTGTTACATAAGTTAAAATATTGGAGTCAGATCAAAATAAAACTGCTCCCCTGATGTTTATTTTACATCAGTGTTCCCACTATTATCTCTCTCACTTCTCTGAAGACGAAGAAGAAGAGGAGGCTCTGAGGCCACAAAGTTAAGCTCTATCACAAATGTTGTTTTTGTCTGTATAGAGCAAGGGTGGGAACTGCAGGCCTGGAGGGCCGGTGTCCTGCTGGGGCCTGTGCCCTTGATCCAACACAGCTGATTTAAATGGATAAATGAAAGTTCTCCAGAGGCCTGGTAATGAACTAATCATCTGATTCAGGTGTGAAACCTGCAGGACACCATCTGTGAGAATACAGTTACAAATCACGCTTGTAGTTTCTCCCACATACTGCAGAACAACTGCTTGCTCTAGAACCCTGAATGTTGAAGTGGAGAAACCCAACCCTAGGCAGCCAATAGGTCAGTTTATTCACCCTGTTGGATAACTTATAACTTCCACAACCAGATGCCATTTTTTATGGACCCAGATGTTTTACTGCAATTCCAAAGACCATTTCTGTTTTACTCTGCACAACCTTTCTCATATTTACAGTCAGGCTGTTTTCATCAGCACAGCCTTTCCCTTTGTCTTTACAGCAGTCAGTGGATACTGGAAATGTAGCTGAGATATAATATACTGAGTGTGAACATTCTCAAAACTGTATTGTATATAGTTTTTTTTAATAAATAAAAAAAAATATATACAATACATAAATAAATCCAGTTTCCAGCCAGTCTGTGTCTGTCGTCACAACGCAGTCAACCGTTTGAAATCTGCTACAGAAACACAGACCAGTGACATGTTTTGTAAGTGATCTCATATGATGCCAATCAAATCCTTTATTCAGAGCACATGTGAAAAATAGAAAACTAAAGAGACAAGGGGCCTGTCTCAATATGCGTACTTGCGTTCTCATGTACTGGGAATACGTCATCAGTCAGAGACCAAGTACTGTTCCAATTCGAAGTACGCATCAAGGCGAGAACGTGAAAAATTCCTGGATGTGTTCTCGCTCCGCCCGTTTTATCGAGCATGCATCGGCGGTGACTTGTGTGGACTTGGTACAGCTAAATATCCCAGAATGCATTTCGCAAGACCTTTATGAAAATGGCCGAGGAGAAAACGCATAATTGTATGTTCAATACTACTATTATTGTAATATGCAGTGCATTTTCAATGCATTTTATACAATAATATAGTTATTTAAACTTCGAATGCTTAGTAAATGTAACACTGCAGACCCTAATTAAAAATTTCCTATGCCCCTTTTTTGGAGGCGCCTTGCCCGCCAAATACACTGCAAAATCTCCAGTGTTAAATTGACACTAGAAAGTGTCTATATGTGTCCACTCTTTTGAGTGTTAAATTAACACTTTTGACAATACCCCTGGCTATTAAAATTAGGGAAGATTCAAGTATTGTGGGTGTGAACGGAGCAGGGAGAGGACATAAATTATTTCTGTATGCAGACGATATTTTAGAGATGTGTCAGGACCAGTGTTGGGACTAACGCGTTATTAAGTAACGCGTTACAGTAACTACGTTATTATTGTGGTAACGAGCACGGTAACTAGTTATTATGCCAAAATCAGGAACGCGTTAGTCGTTACTGGGATTTAGATAGGGTCGTTACTCGTTACTTCGTGTGGTGCCTATCGCGGAGCTTCCCCAGATTCAGTAACATTAGCAAATGGTAGATCTCAGACCTACCATTTATCAGCTCAAACATCCAACGACATGAATGCTTTAAAAGCATCAGCATCAACTCTTCTCTGACAGCATGGTGGGAGTTTCTAAAATTGACGGCGTCTTCATTAATCCCATGCAAACGTACACCTATCTGGAACAACCCTGACATATTACAAAACAATAATATGATAAACTTTTCAGATTGGAGTGGTAAAGGAATCAAATATTTAGAACATATACTAGAAGGAACAGAATTTATTTCATTTGACGGACTAGTTACACAATATGGGATCAACAAGAAAAGATTTTTAGAATATCAACAAATTAAATCCATAGTAAAAAAGAAATTTAAACCGGGTCAAGTTGAACTACAAACACCACCAAGTGTGGTTCAATTTCTTACTCTTAAACCCCCCAAATTACTATCCAAAATATACAGAATGCTTTCTAAAACAGATGAATCAATATCACTTCCTATTGCAAAATGGGAAGCGGATTTATCAGTTAACTTAGACCTAAACTTCTGGTCTCAGATTTGCTTAAAAACCTTTCATCTAATTAGAAATCCCAGTCTTCAATTAATTCAATACAAAATATTACATAGAGTGCACTATACAAGTCATCGGATGTTCAAGATGGGGTTTACGTCTACCAACAACTGCTCACACTGCCAAACCAATTCACCGGACAATTATATCCACGCTCTTTGGTTCTGTCCACCAGTTCAGAAGTTTTGGCGCGAGATATGTGAAGACTTATCGAAGTGTCTGAAATGTAACATTCCAACTTCCCCCTTAGTGTGTTTGTTGGGCAGCTTAGATAATGTCACTACAGAAAAGAATATAGCCCATATGGTTTTCACTGCCCTATGCATAACCAAGAAAACAGTCCTCATGAACTGGAAAAATAAAAATAATCTTAATTCTAACCAATATAGAAATTATCTATTAGATTACATTAGTCTTGATACAGCCTCTGCCACCACATCAGATCAATTGCTCTGGGCTCCTTTGATCAGCTCCATCACCTAGTGGGGGTGGGGGGTCATAGTTTGGTTCCGCCTTCACTGTTGTGATTGGTGTGGGGGTAGGGACAGGCTTAGGGCGTCGGGGGGTTCCCCGGAGGCATCTTCCTTGGGGGGCTCAACCCGGGGTAGCGGTCATGTCCGGTTAGGGGCTCTGTTGGCTCTCAGGTGACTGTTTCCTCGCGGCTGCGTGCAGCGGGGCTAGGGGAGGGTTAGGGGTAGGTTTGTGTAAATAAGCAGGCCGCCAGCAAGCTGGCAACCTGAAGTGCACGGGCCATCAATGGGGCTGGGTGGTGATGTCCCTGCCCTGTTTCAAAAAATTACCCATCTTGGGTGTATGCGCATTTTACATCATTGGGCCCTCGCGACGTTTCGGCATATCTGTGCCTTCTTCAGGCTGGCCCAATGTGTGTTCTCTTGTGTCTGTTTGACTTCTGTCTTGTCTGTGCCTCTCTTGGCTTTTATACTCTGTCTTGGCTCCTCCCACTCTTGGGTTTCCAACTTGTGTTTCTTACTTGTTTTTCTTTCTGTTTTTCTCTTTACGTGACTTTCTTGTCTTACTATGTTTCTTAAAAATTCTTACTTGCTTTTCTTACTGTTTTTCTCTTTACGTGACTTCCTTGTCTTACTGTACTTATGTTTTCTCTTACTTTTCATCTCTTTATCTTTGTTTCTTACTTTTCTTTCTCTGTTTCTTTTTCGTGACTTTCTCTTTGTCTTTCTTTGTCTTTATCTTTGTTTCTTACTTTTCTTTCTCTGTTTGTTTTTTCGTGACTTTCTCTTTGTCTACTTTTCTTCATTTCTCCACTTGTTTTCTATATTATTGTTTTTCATGGCACCCCCTGCTGTTTTGACATCCCGTCCTTTGATCTTTATTCATATTTATGATTTTGGCACCCCCTTCCTTTTATGTCCTTTCCTTGTTTCCTACTTGGTTTTTTACGTGACTTTGTCTTGTTTTCCTACTTGGTTTTTCTGTGACTCTTTGCCTTTGTGTTCTACGTTTTTCTTTGTGTTTTAGGGGACCCCCCTGGTTAGGGATGGGGTGAAAACAGGCCACCAAGGGCCTGACGTGCACTGTCCATCAATGGGGGCCGGGAGATGGAGACCCTGCCCGGGTGTTCAAAAAATTGCCCATATCTTGGGTTAACTGTCTTGGGGCCGTCGTGACGTTTCGGCTGAGTAGTGCCTTCTTCAGACTGGCCCGGTAATTGTGACTCCTTTTATATAGGTTCTGTCAGGTAAGACTTTTCTTTTTCCTTTTATTTAGGTTTGGCGACAGGTAAGTATTTTTTTATTTTATTTTTTTCTTTTCCCTTTCTTTTTAGGTTTTTTTTCTTTAAGTATAACTTTTCTTTTTCCTTTTATTTAGGTTTGGTGACAGGTAAGTATTTTTTTATTTTATTTTTTCCTTTCCCTTCTTTTTAGGTTTTTTTTCTTTCCTTCTTTTTAGGTTTTTGTTCAAAGTTTTAAATTTCAAACCCCCCCCCCCTGGTTAGGGATTAGGTGAAAACAGGCCACCAGGGGCCTGACGTGCACTGTCCATCAATGGGGGCCGAGGAGCCCTGCCCGGCGGTTCCAAAAATTACCCATGTCTTGGGTTTGAGAGCTAGTGGGCTATCGCGAGACGTTTCGGCATAGAAGTGCCTTCTTCAGTCGAGCCCAGGTAAATATGAGGTCTTCCTTTATACAGGCTTTCTTTTACAGGTAAGTATTTTTCCTTTAATAAGTTTTTTCTTCGGTAAGTATTTTTCCCTTTTGTTTCTTTCCTTTATACAGGCTTTATTTTAACAGGTAAGTTTTTTCTTCGGTAAGTATTTTTCCCTTTTGTTTCTTTCCTTTATACAGGCTTTATTTTAACAGGTAAGTATTTTTCAGGGTTTTTCCTTCGCTCTTTTTCTCTTTTTTTAAGTTTTTTTTCTTTTTCTAAGTTAAATTAACCCCCCCTGGTTAGGGGAAATCAAAGTTGGGAGCACGGTCCCCGAAGGGGGCTCCAATGCACAGACCATACCTGCTCCCTTCTCAGGCGTCCAGGACCCCACCAGTGGGGTTTCAAATGGAGTGTTATAGATTTGGTCAGAGAGGTGGGGTTTTTTTCAGATTGGCAAATGGTTAGGTTTAGGGCAGGAGGCCAATTATTCTGGGGGTCACTGAGGTTAGGGTTAGGGTCAATTTCAAGGCCAGGATGCTCCCCTGTGAGACCTGAAAAAGGCGAGGTCCCCAGTGCAGTGACAAAATGTCCATAAGTACACACACAAAAGTAATGAAATGTTAACTATATACACGTTGTTGTATTAATACCTCCTATAACCCTTTTCGTTGAGGCCATTTGGATAAACTGTATTTAGTTTAGCTATCCAAATCCTCTCAGCTCTCCATCTCTGTTGTGTTGTCCACCTCGAATTGATTTGAATGGCTGTCGCTGTGACAGAATCCCAGCCATGCAATAAAAAGTGTTTGACAAGGTGAGTGTGAGTGTTCTTTTTCTGTGTGATGTTGTATCTGTGTTGAGTGAATCTGGTGAGCAGTGTGTTACCAGTTTCTCCCACATACTGGATCCCACATCTCTTGCATGCAATCAAATATATACAGTTTTTGGACCTCGGGGTCCCTTTGCACAATGACAGAAAAACCTGACCATTGGAGTGGCTTCGCACCAACCTATGATGTTGGAAAAATTGCCCTTGATGTCTCTGTCTAGGCACAGAGAGAGGTGTGATTTGCGCTCGAATGAGGAGATCACCCAGATTTTTATGCCTCCTGAAGGCAGCAATCACTCTGTGAGTATGGAGTGTCTGGACATCCCGAGACAGGTTCTGGAAATTGTTCTTAATAGCCCTGACTAATTTGCAGGTGCAGGGGGCATATGTGATGACCACTGGAAGTAAAGGGGAAACATCAATTGGTTTTGTCAGCAAAAATGATTTGAAGCATCTCCTTAGGAAAGACCAACAGTACCCCCTAGTGGAGAGAGCAGAGAAGAGGGTCTTGACAGCAGTTCCAAAATCAGATTTCTGTGTGCAGATTCTGTGGAATCTTAACAGCTGAGATTTGACAATTCCTGCAAATGTGTGTTTGGGATGAAAGCTTGTTTTAAATAGTAGGGCATGAGTGTCTGTAGGTTTAAAGAATACCTTTATGTCCAATTTGTGATCATTTATGAAATTTGTGCCCTTAAAGGTGGTTGTGTCAAGAAAATCAATAGAGGTCTTACTGATGGTTGATTTAAGCTTAATAGAAGCATTGTGGTCATTTAAAGTCCTAAGAAACATCTCAAAATCCTGCTCAGAATGTTGCCAGACACCCCATATGTCGTCCAGAAAGTGATAATAATGCAGTGGTTTCTTTATGCATTTATCTAGTGCAGCAGTTTCCCACTCTGCCATGAAGATGTTTGCATATGCTGGGGCAAACTTTTTCCCCATAGCCGTCCCCTTGATTTGTAAATAGAAGTCACCATTGAATTCAAAATCGTTCCTTGTGAGGTTTATTTCTAAAAGTTGTAGTAATTCCTTTTCCGGTCTTTTCTTATTCGGGTATCTTTGAAAGACCCTCTTAATGGAGTCAATGCCTTCACCAATGTCAATGTTTGTGTAAAGGCTGTCAATATCTATGGAAAACAGAAAGGCATCAGTGGGGACTTCTATTCGTTTCACTTTATCCACAAAATCATATGTGTCTTTAATGTAGCTTGCATGTTTTGTGGATAAAGGATTCAAAAAATAGTCTAAATACTCTGCTGTGTGATAAGTTTCGCTGTCACAGTCAGAGACAATTGGCCTTCCTGGGGGCACCTGAAAGGGGACACTCCATTTTATCAGGTCTTTGTGGATTTTCGGCAGCATATAGAAGAGCCTTCCCCTTGGTTCAGCGGACCCCAGTAAATAGTTCCTTTGTTTTACGTTTATGAATTTCTTTTGGTGTAAATTGTTAATGATTTTTTCCACCATAGGTATTGTGTCGTGAAAAATGGGTTTTTTAAGTTTCAAATAGTATGTTTTGTCATTCAATTGTCTATAGCCTTCCTCCAAATACTGTTCTCTGTCCAGAATTACAACCGCGCTTCCTTTGTCCGCTGGTTTTATAATAATTTGTTTATTTTCTTTCAGTTCTGTTAGGGCCCTTGTTTCTTCTGTTGTCAAATTAGGTTTAATACGTTCTACATGAAATTGATTTTGGAAATACTCATAATCTGCTTTTATCAAGGTGCCGATCTGGGGTGGAAGCTGGGCAATGGACGGAGACCATTCTGATTTTGGAGTGAAAGGTTGGGGTTCAGTCTCATTTTTATCCCCATAAAATGCAGCCAATTTGATTCGTCTATGGTACTGTTGAATGTCATATTTACACTGTAATCGCAAATTTTTATTGTACCCTTTTGTGGGGATAAAAGTCAGGCCCCTATTTAGTAGGGTCCGCTGGGCAGTGGAAGGCTGGAATGTTTTGGACAAGTTCATAAAACCATCTACAACATTTACCACATTTACATCACTTTTCCCCTGCCGGTTAAATAGGCTTATGGGGATTCCCCGTTTAGGTACATTTCCCAGTGTTGTAGCATGGCTTCAGATGTACCATGTGACCAATGAATGTCATCACCTTCCGTGGTGAAAATGTCTGGAGTGAGAGCTGGGATGTGGTTCTTTAAACCTGTAATGAAAGCATTCAGGTGCAGTAATGTGTCCTGTTCCACCTGAGGAAGGGCAGAAGAAAAGTTAATTTCAGGCACAAAAATGTCAGCTTCAGGGAACTTTTCTCGAGCTGCTCTCAGTGCCCTTTTCAGCTACAGTATTGGCACATTTTTGTCCCTTTGTGATCTATTGTTAATCCCAAAGGACAGGACCAGTGTTGTCACTGATGTGTCAGTGGTGGCTCTCTCCAGCAGATTCTCTGCATGCCACCATTTGGCTCCCGGGAAACTGTCGATCTGCAGGCTGTCAGTTGCAAAAGGAGGAAGTCTGCTGACATTGGAGTCGCCGACGATGATCCAATGCTCCTTGATGTGTAGATGCCAGTCTTTCAGTTTCCTGCGGGTGTTAGGATGTCTCGTTGGGGTCCGCACCTGCTGCTCTGATGAGGCTGGTGAAGGAGGAGAAGACGATGAAGGCGATTCCTCCGCTGTTCTCATTTGGAGTCGAGTCTGTACACAGGAGTTCAGTCTGTCCAAGCTGCTGCGACGTGGGCCCAGGTGAGTCGCTGGTTGTGGTTTGGCCACTGTAGCTGTGTTATCCTGCTTTGTCTTTTGGGGGGTGGATTCCCCCTGTGTGAGGTCCAGCACCTCAGTGTTCATCTCCTCCACAGGTTGTGGTGGCTGGATGGAGGGAGAAGGTGATATCTCCTGGATTGGAGTATCTTGGAGTGCGACGAGGATTTTCTTCACTCTCTGGTCCCTCGGTGCCGCCGGAGTGGTTTCCGCCGGAGTGGGTTCTGGCGCTTGTGGAGTCTCCGGAGGAGCGGTGAGTGTCGGTTCGCTCTCTTTTTCCTCCTCCCTCTCAGAAAAGGGTGACCAATCTCCACTGACGTGGTCTGTCATTGTTGCCGTCGTTGTTTTGGATGTGATGATCTTTGCAGGTGGCTCATGGACCTGTGCAGAAACGGTTATCCTGCGGCCGGTCCCGGTCTGAGGTTGGGTGTGTTGTGTGTGTGAAACAGTTTGTTGTGTTACCTCAGCAAGGGGTTCAATAATGTCTAGTTGTCTCATTCTCTCGTCCTCCTGTGGCTGTTCCACGGGTTCGCTGGCAGTAGTCGTCTCCACCGTTATAGTGGCTGCCCTGAGCTCAGCCATCTTTACCATAATCTCTGCTCGAGCCTGCTCCAGGGATTCGGGTTGCAGGCGACGGCCCAGGTTCCTCTTGGCCCAGGAAGTTGCGATCTCGAATGGCCCCCCCCAATCCTGTATAGGGAACTCAGAAAGTGTTTTTATATCCTTCTCAATGTTCTCAGTATAGTGATCTCGAAGGATCAAAATGGCTGTATGAGCCCAGTTCCTCGCGTTTCCCTCAATCTTAGTCTGTGTCATTTTGTTGGGAATGGCTGGCTTAATCACAGTCATTAGATTGTGGGCTACTTTATTCAGAGAAGGGGGATAATTGTCACTTGCCACATTTTTCAGATGGTGCACCGCTTTAATTAGTCTGTGCATAATGCGAACCTTCGCAGAAAAATCAGGGTCATCTGATAATATTTTGTTGGCAGGGGGTCCAGCTCGTTCAGTTCGGGCGGGTTTTACGTACCGATTGTTCTGAGTTGTCCTCCGTTCAAATCGGCGGTCCCGTCCGGGGGGCGATCTGCGTCTGCTCGCCCCAGCTGTCCAGCCGCGATCTCCTCTCTGGTCCCAATTGTCCTGAGCTGTTATCTGTTCAAATCGGCGGTCCCGTCCGGTCCAACTTGCCTGTCGGGCTGCGTAGCGGTCTGTTGCCGGTTGTTCTCTCATTCGGCTCCGCTGAGGTACGTGAAAGAGATCTGGATCACCGTAGCGGTGCTCACCTCTCACGACCGATGCATAAGTCCTCCGGCTGTTCCGAGGTGGAGAAATGCTCCGTCGGGGCGATCTGCGTCTGCTCGCCCCAGCTGTCCAGCTGCGATCTCCTCTCTGGTCCCAATTGTCCCGAGCTGTTACCTGTTCAAATCGGCGGTCCCGTCCGGTCCAACTTGCCTGTCGGGCTGCGTAGCGGTCTGTTGCCGGTCGTTCTCTCATTCGGCTCCGCTGAGGTGCGTGGAAGAGATCTGGCTCACCGTAGCGGTGCTCACCTCTCACGACCGATGCATAAGTCCTCCGGCTGTCCCGAGATGGAGAAATGTTCTGTCGGGGCGATCTGCGTCTGCCCGCCCTGGCCGTCCAGCCGCGATCTCCTCTCCGGTCCCCGCGCCGCCGAACAACGGTCCACTGTTCATCCATAGCAAATGTGGACATGGTTGTGTCCACTAATGCCCTTAGCAGTATCGTGTGGTCACTTTTGACCGTGCTGATAGTGCTGGGTGGTTCTGTGCTAACGGATCACTCGTACTACTGACTTATGGTTACTGAGCGTTTTATTATTGCTCAACCTAAATAAATCAGAAAATATATACATACAAAGCAAGCCGAAGTCGCGACGTTTCGGTTTTTGATAAACCTTCTTCAGGCTGGCTTGCTACAGAATTAAAGAAGTCCAAATAGAAGCAAAAAAGTCCAAATATGATTGTCCGGTGCAGATTGCGTGCTGTACAAGAAGCGTCCATACAGTTTGCGTGTGGGTCGGACCACACTTCCCACAATGCTTAGGGTGACCGCGCTTTCGCACCAATCAGTGGCCCACACATAGTTCAAATCAAAATTCCTTGTGAGGTCGGGGTTCTGATTGGTCGCACCCACACCTGCTGCTTTCATGGACCTCTGGAATATTGAATGTCCGCGGCACACACATAAAAAACTTTTTTTCATTTGCATATGGGTGTGGAAGCCGGCTGACATTAGTCTCTTCATCATATGGAGATATGAAATTTACAGTCATATGTCATGTTATGCAGTACAATATTCCATGGGGTATCTCATCCACCAAAGAAACATTTCAGGCTAACAACATATTGTCTGTAAAATGAGTTTGTACCAATAATTCCGTGAGCAATCACAGTAAGTATATACATAACATGGAAATGGTACACTGTAAATTGGCAGTTCCAGACAATAAATCCGTGAACTAAAACATCCCTCAGCTCATGCAGGGGTTAAAGGTTATCCTGGCTCCTATAAGAGAACAGAGATAAGCAGTCTATCGCATCAGTGTAGCCATATTGTACAATGATAAGTGTATTAATCTCTTTTTCCTTTTTTAGGGGGGAACAACATAAAGTGGGGGTCCCGGAGAACCCAAGTGGGCGGACAGGCGGCACAGGCCGGTTAGGGGAAATCAAAATTGGGAGCACGGACCCCGAAGGGGGCCGGGCTCCAATGCACAGACCGTACCTGTTCCCGTCTCGGGTGTCCAGGATTACCCCAACCTCACTCAAAGGAGCTTTAAAGTGGAATCCCGTGGATGGGGTTAAAAGGTGGAGGGAGGAGAGGTAAAGAGGAGCAGGGGAAGGTTAGAACTGGGGATCAAATCCCACCCTGTACAGAGTAAATCAAGGTTAGGTTTAGGGCCCAAAACACACTCTGCACAGGGTCTACTGAGGTTAGGCTTAGGGCCCATCCTAGGGATAGGGGAAGGGAATGAAGACTGACTCCTCCCCCCTCTTTCGAAGGCAGGAGGACGTGCACGGTCCATCCCCCAGGTGACCCGTTGCTGCTGGAAGTTGGACCGCCCAGGACGCCCCTGGCGCCTCCTGCGACGGACCACCGTCCACCCATCCTCATCATCAAAAAAAGGGTTAGGGGTAGGGTTGAAGAAAAAGAACCTGTCCCTCCCGAAGGAGGAACAGGGCGTGCACGGGCCATCAACCCCGATGGTCCACAGCCTCACATCCCTCTACCTCCATAATTGTTTTTTATTTTCAAGGTAAGTATTTCTTTTACAGGTTTTTTCTTTTCAGGTAAGTACGGTTTTTGTTTTAAATTTCAAAAGGTAAGTATTTGTTTTTTACAGGTTCTCATTGTCCGTGTCCGTTACTTTGGTTCGTTTCCAATAAAGTATTTTCCATCCCAATTTGTTTTCTGTGTGGTTTTTAATTTAGTTTTGAGTTCTCTCTAATTTGAGTTTTTAAGGAAAATCAATAAAAGATGAATTAAAACATGAAATAAAATCCCCCAAAATAACAAACTAAAACAACAAACTAACGTAAAATAGGGTTAGGGTTAGGTGTTAGAAAAGAAACAGGCCACCAGCAAGCTGGTAGCCTGAGGTGCACGGGCCATCGATGGGGCTGGGTGGTGATACCCCTGCCCTGTTTCAAAAAATTACCCATCTTGGGTGTATGCGCATTGTACATCATGGGGGCCCTCGCGACGTTTCGGCATATCTGTGCCTTCTTCAGGCTGGCCCCATGTGTGTTCTCTTGTGTCTGATTGACTTCTGTCTTGTCTGTGCCTCTCTTGGCTTTTATACTCTTTCTTAGCTCCTCCCACTCTTGGGTTTCCAACTTGTGTTTCTTACTTGTTTTTCTTTCTGACTGTGTTTCTCTTTACGTGACTTTCTTGTCTTACTTGTTTTTCTTTCTGTTTTTCTCTTTACGTGACTTTCTTGTCTTACTATGTTTCTGCCACTCTGGGCCTTTTATTTACGGGACTTCTTGTCTTTCCGTTTGTTTTTCTCTTTACGTGACTTTCTTGTCTTACTATGTTTCTGCCACTCTGGGCCTTTTATTTACGGGACTTTCTTGTCTTTCCGTTATTCTTTATTCTTTTCTCTTTATTTCTCTTTTCTGTCTTTTCTGTTTTACGGGACTTCTTGTCTTTCCGTTATTCTTTATTCTTTCTCTTTATTTCTCTTTTCTGTTTTTTCTGTTGTACGGGACTTTCTTGTCTTTCCGTTACTTTGTTTCTTTTTCTTTGCGTTTTAGGGGACCCCCCTGGTTAGGGTTAGGGTCCTGGGTTTGGGCAGGGGCATCCCCAACCCCACGAGGCACTGGCTGGTTAGGTGTTAGAAAAGAAACAGGCCACCAGCAAGCTGGTAGCCTGAGGTGCACGGGCCATCGATGGGGCTGGGTGGTGATACCCCTGCCCTGTTTCAAAAAATTACCCATCTTGGGTGTATGCGCATTGTACATCATGGGGGCCCTCGCGACGTTTCGGCATATCTGTGCCTTCTTCAGGCTGGCCCCATGTGTGTTCTCTTGTGTCTGATTGACTTCTGTCTTGTCTGTGCCTCTCTTGGCTTTTATACTCTTTCTTAGCTCCTCCCACTCTTGGGTTTCCAACTTGTGTTTCTTACTTGTTTTTCTTTCTGACTGTGTTTCTCTTTACGTGACTTTCTTGTCTTACTTGTTTTTCTTTCTGTTTTTCTCTTTACGTGACTTTCTTGTCTTACTATGTTTCTGCCACTCTGGGCCTTTTATTTACGGGACTTCTTGTCTTTCCGTTTGTTTTTCTCTTTACGTGACTTTCTTGTCTTACTATGTTTCTGCCACTCTGGGCCTTTTATTTACGGGACTTTCTTGTCTTTCCGTTATTCTTTATTCTTTTCTCTTTATTTCTCTTTTCTGTCTTTTCTGTTTTACGGGACTTCTTGTCTTTCCGTTATTCTTTATTCTTTCTCTTTATTTCTCTTTTCTGTTTTTTCTGTTGTACGGGACTTTCTTGTCTTTCCGTTACTTTGTTTCTTTTTCTTTGCGTTTTAGGGGACCCCCCTGGTTAGGGTTAGGGTCCTGGGTTTGGGCAGGGGCATCCCCAACCCCACGAGGCACTGGCTGGTTAGGTGTTAGAAAAGAAACAGGCCACCAGCAAGCTGGTAGCCTGAGGTGCACGGGCCATCGATGGGGCTGGGTGGTGATACCCCTGCCCTGTTTCAAAAAATTACCCATCTTGGGTGTATGCGCATTGTACATCATGGGGGCCCTCGCGACGTTTCGGCATATCTGTGCCTTCTTCAGGCTGGCCCCATGTGTGTTCTCTTGTGTCTGATTGACTTCTGTCTTGTCTGTGCCTCTCTTGGCTTTTATACTCTTTCTTAGCTCCTCCCACTCTTGGGTTTCCAACTTGTGTTTCTTACTTGTTTTTCTTTCTGACTGTGTTTCTCTTTACGTGACTTTCTTGTCTTACTTGTTTTTCTTTCTGTTTTTCTCTTTACGTGACTTTCTTGTCTTACTATGTTTCTGCCACTCTGGGCCTTTTATTTACGGGACTTCTTGTCTTTCCGTTTGTTTTTCTCTTTACGTGACTTTCTTGTCTTACTATGTTTCTGCCACTCTGGGCCTTTTATTTACGGGACTTTCTTGTCTTTCCGTTATTCTTTATTCTTTTCTCTTTATTTCTCTTTTCTGTCTTTTCTGTTTTACGGGACTTCTTGTCTTTCCGTTATTCTTTATTCTTTCTCTTTATTTCTCTTTTCTGTTTTTTCTGTTGTACGGGACTTTCTTGTCTTTCCGTTACTTTGTTTCTTTTTCTTTGCGTTTTAGGGGACCCCCCTGGTTAGGGTTAGGGTCCTGGGTTTGGGCAGGGGCATCCCCAACCCCACGAGGCACTGGCTGGTTAGGTGTTAGAAAAGAAACAGGCCACCAGCAAGCTGGTAGCCTGAGGTGCACGGGCCATCGATGGGGCTGGGTGGTGATACCCCTGCCCTGTTTCAAAAAATTACCCATCTTGGGTGTATGCGCATTGTACATCATGGGGGCCCTCGCGACGTTTCGGCATATCTGTGCCTTCTTCAGGCTGGCCCCATGTGTGTTCTCTTGTGTCTGATTGACTTCTGTCTTGTCTGTGCCTCTCTTGGCTTTTATACTCTTTCTTAGCTCCTCCCACTCTTGGGTTTCCAACTTGTGTTTCTTACTTGTTTTTCTTTCTGACTGTGTTTCTCTTTACGTGACTTTCTTGTCTTACTTGTTTTTCTTTCTGTTTTTCTCTTTACGTGACTTTCTTGTCTTACTATGTTTCTGCCACTCTGGGCCTTTTATTTACGGGACTTCTTGTCTTTCCGTTTGTTTTTCTCTTTACGTGACTTTCTTGTCTTACTATGTTTCTGCCACTCTGGGCCTTTTATTTACGGGACTTTCTTGTCTTTCCGTTATTCTTTATTCTTTTCTCTTTATTTCTCTTTTCTGTCTTTTCTGTTTTACGGGACTTCTTGTCTTTCCGTTATTCTTTATTCTTTCTCTTTATTTCTCTTTTCTGTTTTTTCTGTTGTACGGGACTTTCTTGTCTTTCCGTTACTTTGTTTCTTTTTCTTTGCGTTTTAGGGGACCCCCCTGGTTAGGGTTAGGGTCCTGGGTTTGGGCAGGGGCATCCCCAACCCCACGAGGCACTGGCTGGTTAGGTGTTAGAAAAGAAACAGGCCACCAGCAAGCTGGTAGCCTGAGGTGCACGGGCCATCGATGGGGCTGGGTGGTGATACCCCTGCCCTGTTTCAAAAAATTACCCATCTTGGGTGTATGCGCATTGTACATCATGGGGGCCCTCGCGACGTTTCGGCATATCTGTGCCTTCTTCAGGCTGGCCCCATGTGTGTTCTCTTGTGTCTGATTGACTTCTGTCTTGTCTGTGCCTCTCTTGGCTTTTATACTCTTTCTTAGCTCCTCCCACTCTTGGGTTTCCAACTTGTGTTTCTTACTTGTTTTTCTTTCTGACTGTGTTTCTCTTTACGTGACTTTCTTGTCTTACTTGTTTTTCTTTCTGTTTTTCTCTTTACGTGACTTTCTTGTCTTACTATGTTTCTGCCACTCTGGGCCTTTTATTTACGGGACTTCTTGTCTTTCCGTTTGTTTTTCTCTTTACGTGACTTTCTTGTCTTACTATGTTTCTGCCACTCTGGGCCTTTTATTTACGGGACTTTCTTGTCTTTCCGTTATTCTTTATTCTTTTCTCTTTATTTCTCTTTTCTGTCTTTTCTGTTTTACGGGACTTCTTGTCTTTCCGTTATTCTTTATTCTTTCTCTTTATTTCTCTTTTCTGTTTTTTCTGTTGTACGGGACTTTCTTGTCTTTCCGTTACTTTGTTTCTTTTTCTTTGCGTTTTAGGGGACCCCCCTGGTTAGGGTTAGGGTCCTGGGTTTGGGCAGGGGCATCCCCAACCCCACGAGGCACTGGCTGGTTAGGTGTTAGAAAAGAAACAGGCCACCAGCAAGCTGGTAGCCTGAGGTGCACGGGCCATCGATGGGGCTGGGTGGTGATACCCCTGCCCTGTTTCAAAAAATTACCCATCTTGGGTGTATGCGCATTGTACATCATGGGGGCCCTCGCGACGTTTCGGCATATCTGTGCCTTCTTCAGGCTGGCCCCATGTGTGTTCTCTTGTGTCTGATTGACTTCTGTCTTGTCTGTGCCTCTCTTGGCTTTTATACTCTTTCTTAGCTCCTCCCACTCTTGGGTTTCCAACTTGTGTTTCTTACTTGTTTTTCTTTCTGACTGTGTTTCTCTTTACGTGACTTTCTTGTCTTACTTGTTTTTCTTTCTGTTTTTCTCTTTACGTGACTTTCTTGTCTTACTATGTTTCTGCCACTCTGGGCCTTTTATTTACGGGACTTCTTGTCTTTCCGTTTGTTTTTCTCTTTACGTGACTTTCTTGTCTTACTATGTTTCTGCCACTCTGGGCCTTTTATTTACGGGACTTTCTTGTCTTTCCGTTATTCTTTATTCTTTTCTCTTTATTTCTCTTTTCTGTCTTTTCTGTTTTACGGGACTTCTTGTCTTTCCGTTATTCTTTATTCTTTCTCTTTATTTCTCTTTTCTGTTTTTTCTGTTGTACGGGACTTTCTTGTCTTTCCGTTACTTTGTTTCTTTTTCTTTGCGTTTTAGGGGACCCCCCTGGTTAGGGTTAGGGTCCTGGGTTTGGGCAGGGGCATCCCCAACCCCACGAGGCACTGGCTGGTTAGGTGTTAGAAAAGAAACAGGCCACCAGCAAGCTGGTAGCCTGAGGTGCACGGGCCATCGATGGGGCTGGGTGGTGATACCCCTGCCCTGTTTCAAAAAATTACCCATCTTGGGTGTATGCGCATTGTACATCATGGGGGCCCTCGCGACGTTTCGGCATATCTGTGCCTTCTTCAGGCTGGCCCCATGTGTGTTCTCTTGTGTCTGATTGACTTCTGTCTTGTCTGTGCCTCTCTTGGCTTTTATACTCTTTCTTAGCTCCTCCCACTCTTGGGTTTCCAACTTGTGTTTCTTACTTGTTTTTCTTTCTGACTGTGTTTCTCTTTACGTGACTTTCTTGTCTTACTTGTTTTTCTTTCTGTTTTTCTCTTTACGTGACTTTCTTGTCTTACTATGTTTCTGCCACTCTGGGCCTTTTATTTACGGGACTTCTTGTCTTTCCGTTTGTTTTTCTCTTTACGTGACTTTCTTGTCTTACTATGTTTCTGCCACTCTGGGCCTTTTATTTACGGGACTTTCTTGTCTTTCCGTTATTCTTTATTCTTTTCTCTTTATTTCTCTTTTCTGTCTTTTCTGTTTTACGGGACTTCTTGTCTTTCCGTTATTCTTTATTCTTTCTCTTTATTTCTCTTTTCTGTTTTTTCTGTTGTACGGGACTTTCTTGTCTTTCCGTTACTTTGTTTCTTTTTCTTTGCGTTTTAGGGGACCCCCCTGGTTAGGGTTAGGGTCCTGGGTTTGGGCAGGGGCATCCCCAACCCCACGAGGCACTGGCTGGTTAGGTGTTAGAAAAGAAACAGGCCACCAGCAAGCTGGTAGCCTGAGGTGCACGGGCCATCGATGGGGCTGGGTGGTGATACCCCTGCCCTGTTTCAAAAAATTACCCATCTTGGGTGTATGCGCATTGTACATCATGGGGGCCCTCGCGACGTTTCGGCATATCTGTGCCTTCTTCAGGCTGGCCCCATGTGTGTTCTCTTGTGTCTGATTGACTTCTGTCTTGTCTGTGCCTCTCTTGGCTTTTATACTCTTTCTTAGCTCCTCCCACTCTTGGGTTTCCAACTTGTGTTTCTTACTTGTTTTTCTTTCTGACTGTGTTTCTCTTTACGTGACTTTCTTGTCTTACTTGTTTTTCTTTCTGTTTTTCTCTTTACGTGACTTTCTTGTCTTACTATGTTTCTGCCACTCTGGGCCTTTTATTTACGGGACTTCTTGTCTTTCCGTTTGTTTTTCTCTTTACGTGACTTTCTTGTCTTACTATGTTTCTGCCACTCTGGGCCTTTTATTTACGGGACTTTCTTGTCTTTCCGTTATTCTTTATTCTTTTCTCTTTATTTCTCTTTTCTGTCTTTTCTGTTTTACGGGACTTCTTGTCTTTCCGTTATTCTTTATTCTTTCTCTTTATTTCTCTTTTCTGTTTTTTCTGTTGTACGGGACTTTCTTGTCTTTCCGTTACTTTGTTTCTTTTTCTTTGCGTTTTAGGGGACCCCCCTGGTTAGGGTTAGGGTCCTGGGTTTGGGCAGGGGCATCCCCAACCCCACGAGGCACTGGCTGGTTAGGTGTTAGAAAAGAAACAGGCCACCAGCAAGCTGGTAGCCTGAGGTGCACGGGCCATCGATGGGGCTGGGTGGTGATACCCCTGCCCTGTTTCAAAAAATTACCCATCTTGGGTGTATGCGCATTGTACATCATGGGGGCCCTCGCGACGTTTCGGCATATCTGTGCCTTCTTCAGGCTGGCCCCATGTGTGTTCTCTTGTGTCTGATTGACTTCTGTCTTGTCTGTGCCTCTCTTGGCTTTTATACTCTTTCTTAGCTCCTCCCACTCTTGGGTTTCCAACTTGTGTTTCTTACTTGTTTTTCTTTCTGACTGTGTTTCTCTTTACGTGACTTTCTTGTCTTACTTGTTTTTCTTTCTGTTTTTCTCTTTACGTGACTTTCTTGTCTTACTATGTTTCTGCCACTCTGGGCCTTTTATTTACGGGACTTCTTGTCTTTCCGTTTGTTTTTCTCTTTACGTGACTTTCTTGTCTTACTATGTTTCTGCCACTCTGGGCCTTTTATTTACGGGACTTTCTTGTCTTTCCGTTATTCTTTATTCTTTTCTCTTTATTTCTCTTTTCTGTCTTTTCTGTTTTACGGGACTTCTTGTCTTTCCGTTATTCTTTATTCTTTCTCTTTATTTCTCTTTTCTGTTTTTTCTGTTGTACGGGACTTTCTTGTCTTTCCGTTACTTTGTTTCTTTTTCTTTGCGTTTTAGGGGACCCCCCTGGTTAGGGTTAGGGTCCTGGGTTTGGGCAGGGGCATCCCCAACCCCACGAGGCACTGGCTGGTTAGGTGTTAGAAAAGAAACAGGCCACCAGCAAGCTGGTAGCCTGAGGTGCACGGGCCATCGATGGGGCTGGGTGGTGATACCCCTGCCCTGTTTCAAAAAATTACCCATCTTGGGTGTATGCGCATTGTACATCATGGGGGCCCTCGCGACGTTTCGGCATATCTGTGCCTTCTTCAGGCTGGCCCCATGTGTGTTCTCTTGTGTCTGATTGACTTCTGTCTTGTCTGTGCCTCTCTTGGCTTTTATACTCTTTCTTAGCTCCTCCCACTCTTGGGTTTCCAACTTGTGTTTCTTACTTGTTTTTCTTTCTGACTGTGTTTCTCTTTACGTGACTTTCTTGTCTTACTTGTTTTTCTTTCTGTTTTTCTCTTTACGTGACTTTCTTGTCTTACTATGTTTCTGCCACTCTGGGCCTTTTATTTACGGGACTTCTTGTCTTTCCGTTTGTTTTTCTCTTTACGTGACTTTCTTGTCTTACTATGTTTCTGCCACTCTGGGCCTTTTATTTACGGGACTTTCTTGTCTTTCCGTTATTCTTTATTCTTTTCTCTTTATTTCTCTTTTCTGTCTTTTCTGTTTTACGGGACTTCTTGTCTTTCCGTTATTCTTTATTCTTTCTCTTTATTTCTCTTTTCTGTTTTTTCTGTTGTACGGGACTTTCTTGTCTTTCCGTTACTTTGTTTCTTTTTCTTTGCGTTTTAGGGGACCCCCCTGGTTAGGGTTAGGGTCCTGGGTTTGGGCAGGGGCATCCCCAACCCCACGAGGCTAGGGTTAGGGTTAGGGTTAGGGGGTTAGGGGGGATCAAAGTTGGGAGCACGGTCCCCGAAGGGGGCCGTGCTCCAATGCACAGACCATACCTGCTCCCTTCTCAGGCGTCCAGGACCCCACCAGTGGGGTTTCAAACTCGTGTCCAATCAGATTGGCAAATGGTTAGGCTTAGGGCAGGGGGTCAATTATTCTGGGGGTCACTGAGGTTAGGGTTAGGGCCAATTTCAAGGCCAGGATGCTCCCTTGTGAGACCTGAAAAAGGCGAGGTCCCCAGAGCAGTGACAAAATGTCCATAAGTACACACATGAAAGTAATGAAATGTTAACTATATACACGTTGTTGTATTAATACCTCCTATAACCCTTTTCGTTGAGGCCATTTGGATAAACTGTATTTAGTTTAGCTATCCAAATCCTCTCAGCTCTCCATCTCTGTTGTGTTGTCCACCCTGAGTTGATTTGAATGGCTGTAGCTGTGATAGAATCCCAGCCATGCAATAGAAAGTGCTTAACAAGGTGAGTGTGAGTGTTCTTTTTCCGTGTGATGTTGTACCTGTGTTGAGTGAATCTGGTGAGCAGTGTGTTACCAGTTTCTCCCACATACTGGATCCCACATCTCTTGCATGTAATCAAATATATACAGTTTTTGGACCTCGGGGTCCCCTTGCACAAAGACAGAAAAACCTGGCCATTGGAGTGGCTGCGGACCAATCTGTGATGTTGGAAAAATTGTCCTTGATGTCTCTGTCTAGGCACAGAGAGAGGTGTGATTTGGGCTCTAATGAGGAGATCACCCAGATTTTTATGCCTCCTGAAGGCAGCAATCACTCTGTGAGTATGGAGTGTCTGGACATCTCGAGACAGGTTCTGGAAATTGTTCTTAAGAGCCCTGACTAATTTGCAGGTGCAGGGGGCATATGTGATGACCACTGGAAGTAAGGGGGAGACATCAATTGGTTTTGTCAGCAAAAATGATTTGAAGCATCCCCTTAGGAAAGACCAATTGTACCCCCTAGTGGAGAGAGCAGAGAATAACGTCTTGACAGCAGTTCCAAAATCAGATTTCTGTGTGCAGATTCTGTGGAATCTTAACAGCTGAGATTTGACAATTCCTGCGAATGTGTGTCTGGGATGAAAGCTTGTTTTAAATAGTAGGGCATGAGTGTCTGTAGGTTTAAAGAATACCTTTATGTCCAATTTGTGATCATTCATGAAATTTGTGCCCTTAAAGGTGGTTGTGTCAAGAAAATCAATAGAGGTCTTACTGATGGTTGATTTAAGCTTAATAGAAGCATTGTGGTCATTTAAAGTCCTAAGAAACATCTCAAAATCCTGCTCAGAATGTTGCCAGACACCCCATATGTCATCCAGAAAGCGATAATAATGCAGTGGTTTCTTTATGCATTTATCTAGTGCAGCAGTTTCCCACTCTGCCATGAAGATGTTTGCATATGCTGGGGCAAACTTTTTCCCCATAGCTGTCCCCTTGATTTGTAAATAGAAGTCACCATTGAATTCAAAATCGTTCCTTGTGAGGTTTATTTCTAAAAGTTGTAGTAATTCTTTTTCAGGCCTTTTCTTATCCGGGTATCTTTGAAAGACTCTCTTAATGGAGTCAATGCCTTCACCAATGTCAATGTTTGTGTAAAGGCTGTCAATGTCTATGGAAAACAGAAAAGCATCAATGGGGACTTCTATTTGCTTCACTTTATCCACAAAATCATATGTATCTTTAATATAGCTTGCATGTTTTGTGGATAAAGGAGTCAGGAAATAGTCCAGGTATTCAGCTGTATAATACGTCTCACTATCACAGTCTGAAACGATTGGTCGCCCTGGGGGCACCTGAAAGGGGACACTCCATTTCGCCGGATCCTTGTGGATCTTAGGCAGCATGTAAAAAAGTCTTCCTCTTGGCTCAGCGGAGCCCAGTAAATAGTTCTTTTGTTTTAGGTTTATAAATTTCTTTTGGTTCAAATTATTAATAATCTTTTCCACTAGTGGTACTGTTTCGTGGTAAATGGGTTTTTTTAGTTTCAAATAATATTTTTTGTCGTTCAATTGTCTGTAGCCTTCCTCCAAATACTGTTCTCTATCCAAAATTACGACTGCGCTTCCTTTGTCTGCTGGTTTAATGATAATTTGTTTGTTTCCTTTCAATTCTGTTAGGGCCTTTATTTCTTCTACTGTCAAATTGGACTTAAGTCGTCCTACATTAAAGTGGTTTTGAAAATATTCGTTATCTGTTTTGATCAAATTAAGAATTTGGGATGGAAGCTGAGCATTGGGTGGTGACCAGTATGATTTTGGAGTGAAGGGCTGAGATCGAGACTCATTTTTATCTCCATAAAAGGCAGCCAATTTGATCCTCCTATGGTACTGCTGAATGTCATATTTACACTGTAATTTTAGATTTTTGTTATAGCCTTTTGTGGGGATAAAAGTCAGGCCTCTATTCAATAGGGTCCGCTGAGCAATGGAAGGACGGAATTTTTTGGACAAGTTCATAACACCATTTACAACATGTAAATCACTTGACCCCTCCCGTCTCAGGCTTGTGGGGATTCCCCATTTACATACTTCTCCCAGTGCTGAAGCATTGCCTCTGCAGTTTCAAGCGACCAGTGAACATCATCATCTTCTGTGGAGAAGCTGTCTGGGGCGAGGGCTGGGATGTGCTCTTTTAAACCTGTAATAAAGGTGTTCATGTGCAGCAAAGTGTCCTGTTCGATCTGAGGGAGAGCAGAGGAAAAGTTAACCTCAGGTACATAAATGTCTGCCTCAGGGAATTTCTCCCGGGCTGTCTTTAGGACCCTCTTTAGTTCTAGAACAGGCACATTTTTGTCTCTCTGGGACCTGTTGTTAATGCCAAAAGACAGGATCAGATGTGTCACCGTAGTGTCAATAGTGGCCTTCTGTAGGATGAACTCTGCATGCCACCATTTGGCACCCGGGAAACTGTCAATCTGAAGGCTGTCGGTTGCAAAGGGAGGCAATTTGCTCACATTGGAATCGCCGACGATGAGCCAGGGGTCCCCGACGTGTAGATGCCAGTCTGTCAGTTTCCTGTATGTGTTGGGATGTCTGGTCGGGGTCCTCACCTGCTGTCCCGGTACGGTTGGTGAAGAAGGAAGAGATGGTGGAGGAGATGGTGATCCTTCTGCTGGCTGAATCTGGAGCCGAGTTTGCACACAGGAGCTGAGTCTGTCTAAACCGCTGCGAGGTGGGCCCAGGTGAGAAGCTGTTTGTGGTTTAAACCCTTTCACAGGGCCAATGCGTCTCGCCTTAACAGGGGTGGATTCCCCCTGTGTGAGGTCCAGCACCTCAGCGTGTGACACCTGATCAGGTTGTGGCGTTTGAGTAGAGGGGGAAAGTGGTCGTTCCTGGCATGTTGTCTCTTGAAGCGAGGCCAAGAGCCTGCCCACTCTCTGGTCTTTCGGAGTCTCCAGATTTGGCTCCGTTAGTTGTAAAGGCTCCAGAGGAGGGGAAGGTGTCGGTTCCCTCTCTGGCTGCTGCTCCGTCTCACCGAAGGGCGACCAGTCCCCCGCGACGTGGTCAGTCATCGTTGCCGTTGTTGTTTTGGAAGTTCTGCATGGTGCGGGCGGGGCGTGCACCTGTGCAGAAACAGTCACCATCCGACCAGCGCCGGTCTGTATCGGGGCGGTTTGTGTGACAATAGCATTAGGCTGCGTTACCTCGCTAAGGAGTTCAATGGTGTCCTGCTGCAGTCTCATCACACAACCACTTGGCCCCCGTGTAGTTGTCGTGGTGGTGTCCTCCTCCTCTGTAGCAGTGGTAGGTCCCAGGTCACTCCACTTGGCTACGATCTCAGCTCTGGCCTGTTCCAGAGAGTCTGGTAGGAGGCGGCGGCCCAGGTTCCTCCTAGCCCAGGAGGCGGCTATTTGGAATGGGCCCTCCCAATCCTGTTTGGAAAACTCAGAGAGACATTTGATCTCCTCCTCCACACTCTGAGTGTAATGTTGCCGGAGAATCATCATGGTCGTGCTGGCCCAATTTTTCGCGTTCTCCTCAATCCTGGTCTGTGTTTTTTTCGTGGGGACTGCTGGCTTAATGACAGTCTTTAAATTGTGTGTTATTTTATTTAGCGAAGGAGGATAATTGTCATTAGTCACATTCTTTAAGTGATGTACAGCTTTAATCAGTCTGTGAATGACGCGGACTTTCGCAGAAAAGTCTGGATCCTCCGACGGTATTTTGTGAACAGGAGGACCAGCTCGTTCAATTCGAGTGTTTCTCACATACCGGTTGTCCTGAGCTGGTCTCCGTTCAAAGCGTCGGTCCCGTCCGGTCCGATTCCCTGGTCCGGTTGCAAAGCGACCTGTCGTCTGCTGTCGTCCCCTCTGACGTCGCTGTGGCGCGTGGAAGAAATCTGGATCATCACTGCGGTGCTCCTCTCTCACGGCCGCTGCATGAATCCTCCGAGTCTCTCGAGATGGGTAACTGGTGTGTCGGGGCGGTCTGCGTGCGTTCTCCACGGCTGTCCAGCCGCGCTCTCCTCCCCGACCCCTCTGTTCGGTTGCATAACGGTCCGTCGCGGGCCGTTCTCTCTCCCATCTCCGTTGTGGTGCGTGGAAGAAGTGTCGCTCACCGCTGCGGTGTTCTCCCCTTACGACCGCCGCGTAGGTTCTCCGAGCCTCTCGAGATGGATAACTGCTGTGTCGGGGCGGTCTGCGTGTGTCCTCCACGGCTGTCCAGCCGCGCTCTCCTCTCCGGCTCCACCGTTCGGCTGCATAGCGGTCTGTCGCGGGCCGTTCTCCCTCCCATCTCCGCTGTGGTGCGTGGGGGAAGTGTCGCTCACCGCTGCGTTGTTCTCCTCTCACGGCGGCTGCGTAGGTCATCCGACCTGTACGAGATGGATAACTGCTGCGGCGGGGGGACCTGCGTACGTACCCCTCAGCTGTCCAGCCGCGATCTCTTCTCCGGTCTCTGCGCCGCCGAACAACGGTCCACTGGTCATCCGTTGTGAATGTGGGCATGGTTGTATCGCCACTGATGGCTTTAGCTACCACCTCTCTTCTCCACCGGTCGTGTAGGTAATGCTAGGCGATGCTGCGCCCACGGATGACTCGTGCTACCGACTTTATGATAAATGAGCGTATATTTATTGCTCAAATTCAATAAAACAAACTGTAAAAAATATATACAAAAAATATATACAAAAACCATATAATACAAGCCAAGGTCGCGACGTTTCGGTTCAGGATGAACCTTCTTCAGGCTGGCTTGTGATCGAAGAATAATAAGTCCAACAATTGTCCGGAGCAGACTTTGTGTTGCTCGCATAACGTCCACGAAAGTCTGTGAGTGGGTTGGACCACACTACCCATAACATTCAAGGTGGCCGCATTTCAGCAGCCAATCAGTGGTCTCCACAGCAGAATTCAAAAAGACGCCGTGACAATAAGGCCGTGGACGGTCGCACGCGCAGGTGCTACGTTCACGGACATCGGGAACACAGACTGTCAGGCGTAAGAGTGGAAAAGAAACTTTTTTTACCCATGAATACGGGTGTGGAACATGTTTACATTAAGTCTTTAAAACACAGAGGGCAGATTGCACTCAGCCACAATAGTGTTGTACAGTTAAACATTGTGGAGAGATTTTCTCACACAATAAAGTCCAGAATATGAAATATTTACATACAAGTAGTCCATACAATATAGTGAAAAGTCACAGGTGATATATACAGTGTATGATTGGTATAAAGTGATGTAATGGTCCATTGTCATACATCATAGAGGTTGGTCATAAGCATAGAACAGAACAGATATGTAATGCACAAAGTCCATACCATCACACATAGTTGACCTTATGACCCCTGAATGTTACACCGGTGTTATAGTTGATACATTTACATGTGTTTTATTTTCCTTTTTTGTAACAGGGCATCACAGTGAGGGGTCCCAGAATAACCCAAGAGGGTAGTCAGGCGGCACAGGCCGGTTAGGGGAGATCAAAGTTGGGAGCACGGTCCCCGAAGGGGGCCGTGCTCCAATGCACAGACCATACCTGCTCCCTTCTCAGGCGTCCAGGACCCCACCAGTGGGGTTTCAAACTCGTGTCCAATCAGATTGGCAAATGGTTAGGCTTAGGGCAGGGGGTCAATTATTCTGGGGGTCACTGAGGTTAGGGTTAGGGCCAATTTCAAGGCCAGGATGCTCCCTTGTGAGACCTGAAAAAGGCGAGGTCCCCAGAGCAGTGACAAAATGTCCATAAGTACACACATGAAAGTAATGAAATGTTAACTATATACACGTTGTTGTATTAATACCTCCTATAACCCTTTTCGTTGAGGCCATTTGGATAAACTGTATTTAGTTTAGCTATCCAAATCCTCTCAGCTCTCCATCTCTGTTGTGTTGTCCACCCTGAGTTGATTTGAATGGCTGTAGCTGTGATAGAATCCCAGCCATGCAATAGAAAGTGCTTAACAAGGTGAGTGTGAGTGTTCTTTTTCCGTGTGATGTTGTACCTGTGTTGAGTGAATCTGGTGAGCAGTGTGTTACCAGTTTCTCCCACATACTGGATCCCACATCTCTTGCATGTAATCAAATATATACAGTTTTTGGACCTCGGGGTCCCCTTGCACAAAGACAGAAAAACCTGGCCATTGGAGTGGCTGCGGACCAATCTGTGATGTTGGAAAAATTGTCCTTGATGTCTCTGTCTAGGCACAGAGAGAGGTGTGATTTGGGCTCTAATGAGGAGATCACCCAGATTTTTATGCCTCCTGAAGGCAGCAATCACTCTGTGAGTATGGAGTGTCTGGACATCTCGAGACAGGTTCTGGAAATTGTTCTTAAGAGCCCTGACTAATTTGCAGGTGCAGGGGGCATATGTGATGACCACTGGAAGTAAGGGGGAGACATCAATTGGTTTTGTCAGCAAAAATGATTTGAAGCATCCCCTTAGGAAAGACCAATTGTACCCCCTAGTGGAGAGAGCAGAGAATAACGTCTTGACAGCAGTTCCAAAATCAGATTTCTGTGTGCAGATTCTGTGGAATCTTAACAGCTGAGATTTGACAATTCCTGCGAATGTGTGTCTGGGATGAAAGCTTGTTTTAAATAGTAGGGCATGAGTGTCTGTAGGTTTAAAGAATACCTTTATGTCCAATTTGTGATCATTCATGAAATTTGTGCCCTTAAAGGTGGTTGTGTCAAGAAAATCAATAGAGGTCTTACTGATGGTTGATTTAAGCTTAATAGAAGCATTGTGGTCATTTAAAGTCCTAAGAAACATCTCAAAATCCTGCTCAGAATGTTGCCAGACACCCCATATGTCATCCAGAAAGCGATAATAATGCAGTGGTTTCTTTATGCATTTATCTAGTGCAGCAGTTTCCCACTCTGCCATGAAGATGTTTGCATATGCTGGGGCAAACTTTTTCCCCATAGCTGTCCCCTTGATTTGTAAATAGAAGTCACCATTGAATTCAAAATCGTTCCTTGTGAGGTTTATTTCTAAAAGTTGTAGTAATTCTTTTTCAGGCCTTTTCTTATCCGGGTATCTTTGAAAGACTCTCTTAATGGAGTCAATGCCTTCACCAATGTCAATGTTTGTGTAAAGGCTGTCAATGTCTATGGAAAACAGAAAAGCATCAATGGGGACTTCTATTTGCTTCACTTTATCCACAAAATCATATGTATCTTTAATATAGCTTGCATGTTTTGTGGATAAAGGAGTCAGGAAATAGTCCAGGTATTCAGCTGTATAATACGTCTCACTATCACAGTCTGAAACGATTGGTCGCCCTGGGGGCACCTGAAAGGGGACACTCCATTTCGCCGGATCCTTGTGGATCTTAGGCAGCATGTAAAAAAGTCTTCCTCTTGGCTCAGCGGAGCCCAGTAAATAGTTCTTTTGTTTTAGGTTTATAAATTTCTTTTGGTTCAAATTATTAATAATCTTTTCCACTAGTGGTACTGTTTCGTGGTAAATGGGTTTTTTTAGTTTCAAATAATATTTTTTGTCGTTCAATTGTCTGTAGCCTTCCTCCAAATACTGTTCTCTATCCAAAATTACGACTGCGCTTCCTTTGTCTGCTGGTTTAATGATAATTTGTTTGTTTCCTTTCAATTCTGTTAGGGCCTTTATTTCTTCTACTGTCAAATTGGACTTAAGTCGTCCTACATTAAAGTGGTTTTGAAAATATTCGTTATCTGTTTTGATCAAATTAAGAATTTGGGATGGAAGCTGAGCATTGGGTGGTGACCAGTATGATTTTGGAGTGAAGGGCTGAGATCGAGACTCATTTTTATCTCCATAAAAGGCAGCCAATTTGATCCTCCTATGGTACTGCTGAATGTCATATTTACACTGTAATTTTAGATTTTTGTTATAGCCTTTTGTGGGGATAAAAGTCAGGCCTCTATTCAATAGGGTCCGCTGAGCAATGGAAGGACGGAATTTTTTGGACAAGTTCATAACACCATTTACAACATGTAAATCACTTGACCCCTCCCGTCTCAGGCTTGTGGGGATTCCCCATTTACATACTTCTCCCAGTGCTGAAGCATTGCCTCTGCAGTTTCAAGCGACCAGTGAACATCATCATCTTCTGTGGAGAAGCTGTCTGGGGCGAGGGCTGGGATGTGCTCTTTTAAACCTGTAATAAAGGTGTTCATGTGCAGCAAAGTGTCCTGTTCGATCTGAGGGAGAGCAGAGGAAAAGTTAACCTCAGGTACATAAATGTCTGCCTCAGGGAATTTCTCCCGGGCTGTCTTTAGGACCCTCTTTAGTTCTAGAACAGGCACATTTTTGTCTCTCTGGGACCTGTTGTTAATGCCAAAAGACAGGATCAGATGTGTCACCGTAGTGTCAATAGTGGCCTTCTGTAGGATGAACTCTGCATGCCACCATTTGGCACCCGGGAAACTGTCAATCTGAAGGCTGTCGGTTGCAAAGGGAGGCAATTTGCTCACATTGGAATCGCCGACGATGAGCCAGGGGTCCCCGACGTGTAGATGCCAGTCTGTCAGTTTCCTGTATGTGTTGGGATGTCTGGTCGGGGTCCTCACCTGCTGTCCCGGTACGGTTGGTGAAGAAGGAAGAGATGGTGGAGGAGATGGTGATCCTTCTGCTGGCTGAATCTGGAGCCGAGTTTGCACACAGGAGCTGAGTCTGTCTAAACCGCTGCGAGGTGGGCCCAGGTGAGAAGCTGTTTGTGGTTTAAACCCTTTCACAGGGCCAATGCGTCTCGCCTTAACAGGGGTGGATTCCCCCTGTGTGAGGTCCAGCACCTCAGCGTGTGACACCTGATCAGGTTGTGGCGTTTGAGTAGAGGGGGAAAGTGGTCGTTCCTGGCATGTTGTCTCTTGAAGCGAGGCCAAGAGCCTGCCCACTCTCTGGTCTTTCGGAGTCTCCAGATTTGGCTCCGTTAGTTGTAAAGGCTCCAGAGGAGGGGAAGGTGTCGGTTCCCTCTCTGGCTGCTGCTCCGTCTCACCGAAGGGCGACCAGTCCCCCGCGACGTGGTCAGTCATCGTTGCCGTTGTTGTTTTGGAAGTTCTGCATGGTGCGGGCGGGGCGTGCACCTGTGCAGAAACAGTCACCATCCGACCAGCGCCGGTCTGTATCGGGGCGGTTTGTGTGACAATAGCATTAGGCTGCGTTACCTCGCTAAGGAGTTCAATGGTGTCCTGCTGCAGTCTCATCACACAACCACTTGGCCCCCGTGTAGTTGTCGTGGTGGTGTCCTCCTCCTCTGTAGCAGTGGTAGGTCCCAGGTCACTCCACTTGGCTACGATCTCAGCTCTGGCCTGTTCCAGAGAGTCTGGTAGGAGGCGGCGGCCCAGGTTCCTCCTAGCCCAGGAGGCGGCTATTTGGAATGGGCCCTCCCAATCCTGTTTGGAAAACTCAGAGAGACATTTGATCTCCTCCTCCACACTCTGAGTGTAATGTTGCCGGAGAATCATCATGGTCGTGCTGGCCCAATTTTTCGCGTTCTCCTCAATCCTGGTCTGTGTTTTTTTCGTGGGGACTGCTGGCTTAATGACAGTCTTTAAATTGTGTGTTATTTTATTTAGCGAAGGAGGATAATTGTCATTAGTCACATTCTTTAAGTGATGTACAGCTTTAATCAGTCTGTGAATGACGCGGACTTTCGCAGAAAAGTCTGGATCCTCCGACGGTATTTTGTGAACAGGAGGACCAGCTCGTTCAATTCGAGTGTTTCTCACATACCGGTTGTCCTGAGCTGGTCTCCGTTCAAAGCGTCGGTCCCGTCCGGTCCGATTCCCTGGTCCGGTTGCAAAGCGACCTGTCGTCTGCTGTCGTCCCCTCTGACGTCGCTGTGGCGCGTGGAAGAAATCTGGATCATCACTGCGGTGCTCCTCTCTCACGGCCGCTGCATGAATCCTCCGAGTCTCTCGAGATGGGTAACTGGTGTGTCGGGGCGGTCTGCGTGCGTTCTCCACGGCTGTCCAGCCGCGCTCTCCTCCCCGACCCCTCTGTTCGGTTGCATAACGGTCCGTCGCGGGCCGTTCTCTCTCCCATCTCCGTTGTGGTGCGTGGAAGAAGTGTCGCTCACCGCTGCGGTGTTCTCCCCTTACGACCGCCGCGTAGGTTCTCCGAGCCTCTCGAGATGGATAACTGCTGTGTCGGGGCGGTCTGCGTGTGTCCTCCACGGCTGTCCAGCCGCGCTCTCCTCTCCGGCTCCACCGTTCGGCTGCATAGCGGTCTGTCGCGGGCCGTTCTCCCTCCCATCTCCGCTGTGGTGCGTGGGGGAAGTGTCGCTCACCGCTGCGTTGTTCTCCTCTCACGGCGGCTGCGTAGGTCATCCGACCTGTACGAGATGGATAACTGCTGCGGCGGGGGGACCTGCGTACGTACCCCTCAGCTGTCCAGCCGCGATCTCTTCTCCGGTCTCTGCGCCGCCGAACAACGGTCCACTGGTCATCCGTTGTGAATGTGGGCATGGTTGTATCGCCACTGATGGCTTTAGCTACCACCTCTCTTCTCCACCGGTCGTGTAGGTAATGCTAGGCGATGCTGCGCCCACGGATGACTCGTGCTACCGACTTTATGATAAATGAGCGTATATTTATTGCTCAAATTCAATAAAACAAACTGTAAAAAATATATACAAAAAATATATACAAAAACCATATAATACAAGCCAAGGTCGCGACGTTTCGGTTCAGGATGAACCTTCTTCAGGCTGGCTTGTGATCGAAGAATAATAAGTCCAACAATTGTCCGGAGCAGACTTTGTGTTGCTCGCATAACGTCCACGAAAGTCTGTGAGTGGGTTGGACCACACTACCCATAACATTCAAGGTGGCCGCATTTCAGCAGCCAATCAGTGGTCTCCACAGCAGAATTCAAAAAGACGCCGTGACAATAAGGCCGTGGACGGTCGCACGCGCAGGTGCTACGTTCACGGACATCGGGAACACAGACTGTCAGGCGTAAGAGTGGAAAAGAAACTTTTTTTACCCATGAATACGGGTGTGGAACATGTTTACATTAAGTCTTTAAAACACAGAGGGCAGATTGCACTCAGCCACAATAGTGTTGTACAGTTAAACATTGTGGAGAGATTTTCTCACACAATAAAGTCCAGAATATGAAATATTTACATACAAGTAGTCCATACAATATAGTGAAAAGTCACAGGTGATATATACAGTGTATGATTGGTATAAAGTGATGTAATGGTCCATTGTCATACATCATAGAGGTTGGTCATAAGCATAGAACAGAACAGATATGTAATGCACAAAGTCCATACCATCACACATAGTTGACCTTATGACCCCTGAATGTTACACCGGTGTTATAGTTGATACATTTACATGTGTTTTATTTTCCTTTTTTGTAACAGGGCATCACAGTGAGGGGTCCCAGAATAACCCAAGAGGGTAGTCAGGCGGCACAGGCCGGTTAGGGGAGATCAAAGTTGGGAGCACGGTCCCCGAAGGGGGCCGTGCTCCAATGCACAGACCATACCTGCTCCCTTCTCAGGCGTCCAGGACCCCACCAGTGGGGTTTCAAACTCGTGTCCAATCAGATTGGCAAATGGTTAGGCTTAGGGCAGGGGGTCAATTATTCTGGGGGTCACTGAGGTTAGGGTTAGGGCCAATTTCAAGGCCAGGATGCTCCCTTGTGAGACCTGAAAAAGGCGAGGTCCCCAGAGCAGTGACAAAATGTCCATAAGTACACACATGAAAGTAATGAAATGTTAACTATATACACGTTGTTGTATTAATACCTCCTATAACCCTTTTCGTTGAGGCCATTTGGATAAACTGTATTTAGTTTAGCTATCCAAATCCTCTCAGCTCTCCATCTCTGTTGTGTTGTCCACCCTGAGTTGATTTGAATGGCTGTAGCTGTGATAGAATCCCAGCCATGCAATAGAAAGTGCTTAACAAGGTGAGTGTGAGTGTTCTTTTTCCGTGTGATGTTGTACCTGTGTTGAGTGAATCTGGTGAGCAGTGTGTTACCAGTTTCTCCCACATACTGGATCCCACATCTCTTGCATGTAATCAAATATATACAGTTTTTGGACCTCGGGGTCCCCTTGCACAAAGACAGAAAAACCTGGCCATTGGAGTGGCTGCGGACCAATCTGTGATGTTGGAAAAATTGTCCTTGATGTCTCTGTCTAGGCACAGAGAGAGGTGTGATTTGGGCTCTAATGAGGAGATCACCCAGATTTTTATGCCTCCTGAAGGCAGCAATCACTCTGTGAGTATGGAGTGTCTGGACATCTCGAGACAGGTTCTGGAAATTGTTCTTAAGAGCCCTGACTAATTTGCAGGTGCAGGGGGCATATGTGATGACCACTGGAAGTAAGGGGGAGACATCAATTGGTTTTGTCAGCAAAAATGATTTGAAGCATCCCCTTAGGAAAGACCAATTGTACCCCCTAGTGGAGAGAGCAGAGAATAACGTCTTGACAGCAGTTCCAAAATCAGATTTCTGTGTGCAGATTCTGTGGAATCTTAACAGCTGAGATTTGACAATTCCTGCGAATGTGTGTCTGGGATGAAAGCTTGTTTTAAATAGTAGGGCATGAGTGTCTGTAGGTTTAAAGAATACCTTTATGTCCAATTTGTGATCATTCATGAAATTTGTGCCCTTAAAGGTGGTTGTGTCAAGAAAATCAATAGAGGTCTTACTGATGGTTGATTTAAGCTTAATAGAAGCATTGTGGTCATTTAAAGTCCTAAGAAACATCTCAAAATCCTGCTCAGAATGTTGCCAGACACCCCATATGTCATCCAGAAAGCGATAATAATGCAGTGGTTTCTTTATGCATTTATCTAGTGCAGCAGTTTCCCACTCTGCCATGAAGATGTTTGCATATGCTGGGGCAAACTTTTTCCCCATAGCTGTCCCCTTGATTTGTAAATAGAAGTCACCATTGAATTCAAAATCGTTCCTTGTGAGGTTTATTTCTAAAAGTTGTAGTAATTCTTTTTCAGGCCTTTTCTTATCCGGGTATCTTTGAAAGACTCTCTTAATGGAGTCAATGCCTTCACCAATGTCAATGTTTGTGTAAAGGCTGTCAATGTCTATGGAAAACAGAAAAGCATCAATGGGGACTTCTATTTGCTTCACTTTATCCACAAAATCATATGTATCTTTAATATAGCTTGCATGTTTTGTGGATAAAGGAGTCAGGAAATAGTCCAGGTATTCAGCTGTATAATACGTCTCACTATCACAGTCTGAAACGATTGGTCGCCCTGGGGGCACCTGAAAGGGGACACTCCATTTCGCCGGATCCTTGTGGATCTTAGGCAGCATGTAAAAAAGTCTTCCTCTTGGCTCAGCGGAGCCCAGTAAATAGTTCTTTTGTTTTAGGTTTATAAATTTCTTTTGGTTCAAATTATTAATAATCTTTTCCACTAGTGGTACTGTTTCGTGGTAAATGGGTTTTTTTAGTTTCAAATAATATTTTTTGTCGTTCAATTGTCTGTAGCCTTCCTCCAAATACTGTTCTCTATCCAAAATTACGACTGCGCTTCCTTTGTCTGCTGGTTTAATGATAATTTGTTTGTTTCCTTTCAATTCTGTTAGGGCCTTTATTTCTTCTACTGTCAAATTGGACTTAAGTCGTCCTACATTAAAGTGGTTTTGAAAATATTCGTTATCTGTTTTGATCAAATTAAGAATTTGGGATGGAAGCTGAGCATTGGGTGGTGACCAGTATGATTTTGGAGTGAAGGGCTGAGATCGAGACTCATTTTTATCTCCATAAAAGGCAGCCAATTTGATCCTCCTATGGTACTGCTGAATGTCATATTTACACTGTAATTTTAGATTTTTGTTATAGCCTTTTGTGGGGATAAAAGTCAGGCCTCTATTCAATAGGGTCCGCTGAGCAATGGAAGGACGGAATTTTTTGGACAAGTTCATAACACCATTTACAACATGTAAATCACTTGACCCCTCCCGTCTCAGGCTTGTGGGGATTCCCCATTTACATACTTCTCCCAGTGCTGAAGCATTGCCTCTGCAGTTTCAAGCGACCAGTGAACATCATCATCTTCTGTGGAGAAGCTGTCTGGGGCGAGGGCTGGGATGTGCTCTTTTAAACCTGTAATAAAGGTGTTCATGTGCAGCAAAGTGTCCTGTTCGATCTGAGGGAGAGCAGAGGAAAAGTTAACCTCAGGTACATAAATGTCTGCCTCAGGGAATTTCTCCCGGGCTGTCTTTAGGACCCTCTTTAGTTCTAGAACAGGCACATTTTTGTCTCTCTGGGACCTGTTGTTAATGCCAAAAGACAGGATCAGATGTGTCACCGTAGTGTCAATAGTGGCCTTCTGTAGGATGAACTCTGCATGCCACCATTTGGCACCCGGGAAACTGTCAATCTGAAGGCTGTCGGTTGCAAAGGGAGGCAATTTGCTCACATTGGAATCGCCGACGATGAGCCAGGGGTCCCCGACGTGTAGATGCCAGTCTGTCAGTTTCCTGTATGTGTTGGGATGTCTGGTCGGGGTCCTCACCTGCTGTCCCGGTACGGTTGGTGAAGAAGGAAGAGATGGTGGAGGAGATGGTGATCCTTCTGCTGGCTGAATCTGGAGCCGAGTTTGCACACAGGAGCTGAGTCTGTCTAAACCGCTGCGAGGTGGGCCCAGGTGAGAAGCTGTTTGTGGTTTAAACCCTTTCACAGGGCCAATGCGTCTCGCCTTAACAGGGGTGGATTCCCCCTGTGTGAGGTCCAGCACCTCAGCGTGTGACACCTGATCAGGTTGTGGCGTTTGAGTAGAGGGGGAAAGTGGTCGTTCCTGGCATGTTGTCTCTTGAAGCGAGGCCAAGAGCCTGCCCACTCTCTGGTCTTTCGGAGTCTCCAGATTTGGCTCCGTTAGTTGTAAAGGCTCCAGAGGAGGGGAAGGTGTCGGTTCCCTCTCTGGCTGCTGCTCCGTCTCACCGAAGGGCGACCAGTCCCCCGCGACGTGGTCAGTCATCGTTGCCGTTGTTGTTTTGGAAGTTCTGCATGGTGCGGGCGGGGCGTGCACCTGTGCAGAAACAGTCACCATCCGACCAGCGCCGGTCTGTATCGGGGCGGTTTGTGTGACAATAGCATTAGGCTGCGTTACCTCGCTAAGGAGTTCAATGGTGTCCTGCTGCAGTCTCATCACACAACCACTTGGCCCCCGTGTAGTTGTCGTGGTGGTGTCCTCCTCCTCTGTAGCAGTGGTAGGTCCCAGGTCACTCCACTTGGCTACGATCTCAGCTCTGGCCTGTTCCAGAGAGTCTGGTAGGAGGCGGCGGCCCAGGTTCCTCCTAGCCCAGGAGGCGGCTATTTGGAATGGGCCCTCCCAATCCTGTTTGGAAAACTCAGAGAGACATTTGATCTCCTCCTCCACACTCTGAGTGTAATGTTGCCGGAGAATCATCATGGTCGTGCTGGCCCAATTTTTCGCGTTCTCCTCAATCCTGGTCTGTGTTTTTTTCGTGGGGACTGCTGGCTTAATGACAGTCTTTAAATTGTGTGTTATTTTATTTAGCGAAGGAGGATAATTGTCATTAGTCACATTCTTTAAGTGATGTACAGCTTTAATCAGTCTGTGAATGACGCGGACTTTCGCAGAAAAGTCTGGATCCTCCGACGGTATTTTGTGAACAGGAGGACCAGCTCGTTCAATTCGAGTGTTTCTCACATACCGGTTGTCCTGAGCTGGTCTCCGTTCAAAGCGTCGGTCCCGTCCGGTCCGATTCCCTGGTCCGGTTGCAAAGCGACCTGTCGTCTGCTGTCGTCCCCTCTGACGTCGCTGTGGCGCGTGGAAGAAATCTGGATCATCACTGCGGTGCTCCTCTCTCACGGCCGCTGCATGAATCCTCCGAGTCTCTCGAGATGGGTAACTGGTGTGTCGGGGCGGTCTGCGTGCGTTCTCCACGGCTGTCCAGCCGCGCTCTCCTCCCCGACCCCTCTGTTCGGTTGCATAACGGTCCGTCGCGGGCCGTTCTCTCTCCCATCTCCGTTGTGGTGCGTGGAAGAAGTGTCGCTCACCGCTGCGGTGTTCTCCCCTTACGACCGCCGCGTAGGTTCTCCGAGCCTCTCGAGATGGATAACTGCTGTGTCGGGGCGGTCTGCGTGTGTCCTCCACGGCTGTCCAGCCGCGCTCTCCTCTCCGGCTCCACCGTTCGGCTGCATAGCGGTCTGTCGCGGGCCGTTCTCCCTCCCATCTCCGCTGTGGTGCGTGGGGGAAGTGTCGCTCACCGCTGCGTTGTTCTCCTCTCACGGCGGCTGCGTAGGTCATCCGACCTGTACGAGATGGATAACTGCTGCGGCGGGGGGACCTGCGTACGTACCCCTCAGCTGTCCAGCCGCGATCTCTTCTCCGGTCTCTGCGCCGCCGAACAACGGTCCACTGGTCATCCGTTGTGAATGTGGGCATGGTTGTATCGCCACTGATGGCTTTAGCTACCACCTCTCTTCTCCACCGGTCGTGTAGGTAATGCTAGGCGATGCTGCGCCCACGGATGACTCGTGCTACCGACTTTATGATAAATGAGCGTATATTTATTGCTCAAATTCAATAAAACAAACTGTAAAAAATATATACAAAAAATATATACAAAAACCATATAATACAAGCCAAGGTCGCGACGTTTCGGTTCAGGATGAACCTTCTTCAGGCTGGCTTGTGATCGAAGAATAATAAGTCCAACAATTGTCCGGAGCAGACTTTGTGTTGCTCGCATAACGTCCACGAAAGTCTGTGAGTGGGTTGGACCACACTACCCATAACATTCAAGGTGGCCGCATTTCAGCAGCCAATCAGTGGTCTCCACAGCAGAATTCAAAAAGACGCCGTGACAATAAGGCCGTGGACGGTCGCACGCGCAGGTGCTACGTTCACGGACATCGGGAACACAGACTGTCAGGCGTAAGAGTGGAAAAGAAACTTTTTTTACCCATGAATACGGGTGTGGAACATGTTTACATTAAGTCTTTAAAACACAGAGGGCAGATTGCACTCAGCCACAATAGTGTTGTACAGTTAAACATTGTGGAGAGATTTTCTCACACAATAAAGTCCAGAATATGAAATATTTACATACAAGTAGTCCATACAATATAGTGAAAAGTCACAGGTGATATATACAGTGTATGATTGGTATAAAGTGATGTAATGGTCCATTGTCATACATCATAGAGGTTGGTCATAAGCATAGAACAGAACAGATATGTAATGCACAAAGTCCATACCATCACACATAGTTGACCTTATGACCCCTGAATGTTACACCGGTGTTATAGTTGATACATTTACATGTGTTTTATTTTCCTTTTTTGTAACAGGGCATCACAGTGAGGGGTCCCAGAATAACCCAAGAGGGTAGTCAGGCGGCACAGGCCGGTTAGGGGAGATCAAAGTTGGGAGCACGGTCCCCGAAGGGGGCCGTGCTCCAATGCACAGACCATACCTGCTCCCTTCTCAGGCGTCCAGGACCCCACCAGTGGGGTTTCAAACTCGTGTCCAATCAGATTGGCAAATGGTTAGGCTTAGGGCAGGGGGTCAATTATTCTGGGGGTCACTGAGGTTAGGGTTAGGGCCAATTTCAAGGCCAGGATGCTCCCTTGTGAGACCTGAAAAAGGCGAGGTCCCCAGAGCAGTGACAAAATGTCCATAAGTACACACATGAAAGTAATGAAATGTTAACTATATACACGTTGTTGTATTAATACCTCCTATAACCCTTTTCGTTGAGGCCATTTGGATAAACTGTATTTAGTTTAGCTATCCAAATCCTCTCAGCTCTCCATCTCTGTTGTGTTGTCCACCCTGAGTTGATTTGAATGGCTGTAGCTGTGATAGAATCCCAGCCATGCAATAGAAAGTGCTTAACAAGGTGAGTGTGAGTGTTCTTTTTCCGTGTGATGTTGTACCTGTGTTGAGTGAATCTGGTGAGCAGTGTGTTACCAGTTTCTCCCACATACTGGATCCCACATCTCTTGCATGTAATCAAATATATACAGTTTTTGGACCTCGGGGTCCCCTTGCACAAAGACAGAAAAACCTGGCCATTGGAGTGGCTGCGGACCAATCTGTGATGTTGGAAAAATTGTCCTTGATGTCTCTGTCTAGGCACAGAGAGAGGTGTGATTTGGGCTCTAATGAGGAGATCACCCAGATTTTTATGCCTCCTGAAGGCAGCAATCACTCTGTGAGTATGGAGTGTCTGGACATCTCGAGACAGGTTCTGGAAATTGTTCTTAAGAGCCCTGACTAATTTGCAGGTGCAGGGGGCATATGTGATGACCACTGGAAGTAAGGGGGAGACATCAATTGGTTTTGTCAGCAAAAATGATTTGAAGCATCCCCTTAGGAAAGACCAATTGTACCCCCTAGTGGAGAGAGCAGAGAATAACGTCTTGACAGCAGTTCCAAAATCAGATTTCTGTGTGCAGATTCTGTGGAATCTTAACAGCTGAGATTTGACAATTCCTGCGAATGTGTGTCTGGGATGAAAGCTTGTTTTAAATAGTAGGGCATGAGTGTCTGTAGGTTTAAAGAATACCTTTATGTCCAATTTGTGATCATTCATGAAATTTGTGCCCTTAAAGGTGGTTGTGTCAAGAAAATCAATAGAGGTCTTACTGATGGTTGATTTAAGCTTAATAGAAGCATTGTGGTCATTTAAAGTCCTAAGAAACATCTCAAAATCCTGCTCAGAATGTTGCCAGACACCCCATATGTCATCCAGAAAGCGATAATAATGCAGTGGTTTCTTTATGCATTTATCTAGTGCAGCAGTTTCCCACTCTGCCATGAAGATGTTTGCATATGCTGGGGCAAACTTTTTCCCCATAGCTGTCCCCTTGATTTGTAAATAGAAGTCACCATTGAATTCAAAATCGTTCCTTGTGAGGTTTATTTCTAAAAGTTGTAGTAATTCTTTTTCAGGCCTTTTCTTATCCGGGTATCTTTGAAAGACTCTCTTAATGGAGTCAATGCCTTCACCAATGTCAATGTTTGTGTAAAGGCTGTCAATGTCTATGGAAAACAGAAAAGCATCAATGGGGACTTCTATTTGCTTCACTTTATCCACAAAATCATATGTATCTTTAATATAGCTTGCATGTTTTGTGGATAAAGGAGTCAGGAAATAGTCCAGGTATTCAGCTGTATAATACGTCTCACTATCACAGTCTGAAACGATTGGTCGCCCTGGGGGCACCTGAAAGGGGACACTCCATTTCGCCGGATCCTTGTGGATCTTAGGCAGCATGTAAAAAAGTCTTCCTCTTGGCTCAGCGGAGCCCAGTAAATAGTTCTTTTGTTTTAGGTTTATAAATTTCTTTTGGTTCAAATTATTAATAATCTTTTCCACTAGTGGTACTGTTTCGTGGTAAATGGGTTTTTTTAGTTTCAAATAATATTTTTTGTCGTTCAATTGTCTGTAGCCTTCCTCCAAATACTGTTCTCTATCCAAAATTACGACTGCGCTTCCTTTGTCTGCTGGTTTAATGATAATTTGTTTGTTTCCTTTCAATTCTGTTAGGGCCTTTATTTCTTCTACTGTCAAATTGGACTTAAGTCGTCCTACATTAAAGTGGTTTTGAAAATATTCGTTATCTGTTTTGATCAAATTAAGAATTTGGGATGGAAGCTGAGCATTGGGTGGTGACCAGTATGATTTTGGAGTGAAGGGCTGAGATCGAGACTCATTTTTATCTCCATAAAAGGCAGCCAATTTGATCCTCCTATGGTACTGCTGAATGTCATATTTACACTGTAATTTTAGATTTTTGTTATAGCCTTTTGTGGGGATAAAAGTCAGGCCTCTATTCAATAGGGTCCGCTGAGCAATGGAAGGACGGAATTTTTTGGACAAGTTCATAACACCATTTACAACATGTAAATCACTTGACCCCTCCCGTCTCAGGCTTGTGGGGATTCCCCATTTACATACTTCTCCCAGTGCTGAAGCATTGCCTCTGCAGTTTCAAGCGACCAGTGAACATCATCATCTTCTGTGGAGAAGCTGTCTGGGGCGAGGGCTGGGATGTGCTCTTTTAAACCTGTAATAAAGGTGTTCATGTGCAGCAAAGTGTCCTGTTCGATCTGAGGGAGAGCAGAGGAAAAGTTAACCTCAGGTACATAAATGTCTGCCTCAGGGAATTTCTCCCGGGCTGTCTTTAGGACCCTCTTTAGTTCTAGAACAGGCACATTTTTGTCTCTCTGGGACCTGTTGTTAATGCCAAAAGACAGGATCAGATGTGTCACCGTAGTGTCAATAGTGGCCTTCTGTAGGATGAACTCTGCATGCCACCATTTGGCACCCGGGAAACTGTCAATCTGAAGGCTGTCGGTTGCAAAGGGAGGCAATTTGCTCACATTGGAATCGCCGACGATGAGCCAGGGGTCCCCGACGTGTAGATGCCAGTCTGTCAGTTTCCTGTATGTGTTGGGATGTCTGGTCGGGGTCCTCACCTGCTGTCCCGGTACGGTTGGTGAAGAAGGAAGAGATGGTGGAGGAGATGGTGATCCTTCTGCTGGCTGAATCTGGAGCCGAGTTTGCACACAGGAGCTGAGTCTGTCTAAACCGCTGCGAGGTGGGCCCAGGTGAGAAGCTGTTTGTGGTTTAAACCCTTTCACAGGGCCAATGCGTCTCGCCTTAACAGGGGTGGATTCCCCCTGTGTGAGGTCCAGCACCTCAGCGTGTGACACCTGATCAGGTTGTGGCGTTTGAGTAGAGGGGGAAAGTGGTCGTTCCTGGCATGTTGTCTCTTGAAGCGAGGCCAAGAGCCTGCCCACTCTCTGGTCTTTCGGAGTCTCCAGATTTGGCTCCGTTAGTTGTAAAGGCTCCAGAGGAGGGGAAGGTGTCGGTTCCCTCTCTGGCTGCTGCTCCGTCTCACCGAAGGGCGACCAGTCCCCCGCGACGTGGTCAGTCATCGTTGCCGTTGTTGTTTTGGAAGTTCTGCATGGTGCGGGCGGGGCGTGCACCTGTGCAGAAACAGTCACCATCCGACCAGCGCCGGTCTGTATCGGGGCGGTTTGTGTGACAATAGCATTAGGCTGCGTTACCTCGCTAAGGAGTTCAATGGTGTCCTGCTGCAGTCTCATCACACAACCACTTGGCCCCCGTGTAGTTGTCGTGGTGGTGTCCTCCTCCTCTGTAGCAGTGGTAGGTCCCAGGTCACTCCACTTGGCTACGATCTCAGCTCTGGCCTGTTCCAGAGAGTCTGGTAGGAGGCGGCGGCCCAGGTTCCTCCTAGCCCAGGAGGCGGCTATTTGGAATGGGCCCTCCCAATCCTGTTTGGAAAACTCAGAGAGACATTTGATCTCCTCCTCCACACTCTGAGTGTAATGTTGCCAGAGAATCATCATGGTCGTGCTGGCCCAATTTTTCGCGTTCTCCTCAATCCTGGTCTGTGTTTTTTTCGTGGGGACTGCTGGCTTAATGACAGTCTTTAAATTGTGTGTTATTTTATTTAGCGAAGGAGGATAATTGTCATTAGTCACATTCTTTAAGTGATGTACAGCTTTAATCAGTCTGTGAATGACGCGGACTTTCGCAGAAAAGTCTGGATCCTCCGACGGTATTTTGTGAACAGGAGGACCAGCTCGTTCAATTCGAGTGTTTCTCACATACCGGTTGTCCTGAGCTGGTCTCCGTTCAAAGCGTCGGTCCCGTCCGGTCCGATTCCCTGGTCCGGTTGCAAAGCGACCTGTCGTCTGCTGTCGTCCCCTCTGACGTCGCTGTGGCGCGTGGAAGAAATCTGGATCATCACTGCGGTGCTCCTCTCTCACGGCCGCTGCATGAATCCTCCGAGTCTCTCGAGATGGGTAACTGGTGTGTCGGGGCGGTCTGCGTGCGTTCTCCACGGCTGTCCAGCCGCGCTCTCCTCCCCGACCCCTCTGTTCGGTTGCATAACGGTCCGTCGCGGGCCGTTCTCTCTCCCATCTCCGTTGTGGTGCGTGGAAGAAGTGTCGCTCACCGCTGCGGTGTTCTCCCCTTACGACCGCCGCGTAGGTTCTCCGAGCCTCTCGAGATGGATAACTGCTGTGTCGGGGCGGTCTGCGTGTGTCCTCCACGGCTGTCCAGCCGCGCTCTCCTCTCCGGCTCCACCGTTCGGCTGCATAGCGGTCTGTCGCGGGCCGTTCTCCCTCCCATCTCCGCTGTGGTGCGTGGGGGAAGTGTCGCTCACCGCTGCGTTGTTCTCCTCTCACGGCGGCTGCGTAGGTCATCCGACCTGTACGAGATGGATAACTGCTGCGGCGGGGGGACCTGCGTACGTACCCCTCAGCTGTCCAGCCGCGATCTCTTCTCCGGTCTCTGCGCCGCCGAACAACGGTCCACTGGTCATCCGTTGTGAATGTGGGCATGGTTGTATCGCCACTGATGGCTTTAGCTACCACCTCTCTTCTCCACCGGTCGTGTAGGTAATGCTAGGCGATGCTGCGCCCACGGATGACTCGTGCTACCGACTTTATGATAAATGAGCGTATATTTATTGCTCAAATTCAATAAAACAAACTGTAAAAAATATATACAAAAAATATATACAAAAACCATATAATACAAGCCAAGGTCGCGACGTTTCGGTTCAGGATGAACCTTCTTCAGGCTGGCTTGTGATCGAAGAATAATAAGTCCAACAATTGTCCGGAGCAGACTTTGTGTTGCTCGCATAACGTCCACGAAAGTCTGTGAGTGGGTTGGACCACACTACCCATAACATTCAAGGTGGCCGCATTTCAGCAGCCAATCAGTGGTCTCCACAGCAGAATTCAAAAAGACGCCGTGACAATAAGGCCGTGGACGGTCGCACGCGCAGGTGCTACGTTCACGGACATCGGGAACACAGACTGTCAGGCGTAAGAGTGGAAAAGAAACTTTTTTTACCCATGAATACGGGTGTGGAACATGTTTACATTAAGTCTTTAAAACACAGAGGGCAGATTGCACTCAGCCACAATAGTGTTGTACAGTTAAACATTGTGGAGAGATTTTCTCACACAATAAAGTCCAGAATATGAAATATTTACATACAAGTAGTCCATACAATATAGTGAAAAGTCACAGGTGATATATACAGTGTATGATTGGTATAAAGTGATGTAATGGTCCATTGTCATACATCATAGAGGTTGGTCATAAGCATAGAACAGAACAGATATGTAATGCACAAAGTCCATACCATCACACATAGTTGACCTTATGACCCCTGAATGTTACACCGGTGTTATAGTTGATACATTTACATGTGTTTTATTTTCCTTTTTTGTAACAGGGCATCACAGTGAGGGGTCCCAGAATAACCCAAGAGGGTAGTCAGGCGGCACAGGCCGGTTAGGGGAGATCAAAGTTGGGAGCACGGTCCCCGAAGGGGGCCGTGCTCCAATGCACAGACCATACCTGCTCCCTTCTCAGGCGTCCAGGACCCCACCAGTGGGGTTTCAAACTCGTGTCCAATCAGATTGGCAAATGGTTAGGCTTAGGGCAGGGGGTCAATTATTCTGGGGGTCACTGAGGTTAGGGTTAGGGCCAATTTCAAGGCCAGGATGCTCCCTTGTGAGACCTGAAAAAGGCGAGGTCCCCAGAGCAGTGACAAAATGTCCATAAGTACACACATGAAAGTAATGAAATGTTAACTATATACACGTTGTTGTATTAATACCTCCTATAACCCTTTTCGTTGAGGCCATTTGGATAAACTGTATTTAGTTTAGCTATCCAAATCCTCTCAGCTCTCCATCTCTGTTGTGTTGTCCACCCTGAGTTGATTTGAATGGCTGTAGCTGTGATAGAATCCCAGCCATGCAATAGAAAGTGCTTAACAAGGTGAGTGTGAGTGTTCTTTTTCCGTGTGATGTTGTACCTGTGTTGAGTGAATCTGGTGAGCAGTGTGTTACCAGTTTCTCCCACATACTGGATCCCACATCTCTTGCATGTAATCAAATATATACAGTTTTTGGACCTCGGGGTCCCCTTGCACAAAGACAGAAAAACCTGGCCATTGGAGTGGCTGCGGACCAATCTGTGATGTTGGAAAAATTGTCCTTGATGTCTCTGTCTAGGCACAGAGAGAGGTGTGATTTGGGCTCTAATGAGGAGATCACCCAGATTTTTATGCCTCCTGAAGGCAGCAATCACTCTGTGAGTATGGAGTGTCTGGACATCTCGAGACAGGTTCTGGAAATTGTTCTTAAGAGCCCTGACTAATTTGCAGGTGCAGGGGGCATATGTGATGACCACTGGAAGTAAGGGGGAGACATCAATTGGTTTTGTCAGCAAAAATGATTTGAAGCATCCCCTTAGGAAAGACCAATTGTACCCCCTAGTGGAGAGAGCAGAGAATAACGTCTTGACAGCAGTTCCAAAATCAGATTTCTGTGTGCAGATTCTGTGGAATCTTAACAGCTGAGATTTGACAATTCCTGCGAATGTGTGTCTGGGATGAAAGCTTGTTTTAAATAGTAGGGCATGAGTGTCTGTAGGTTTAAAGAATACCTTTATGTCCAATTTGTGATCATTCATGAAATTTGTGCCCTTAAAGGTGGTTGTGTCAAGAAAATCAATAGAGGTCTTACTGATGGTTGATTTAAGCTTAATAGAAGCATTGTGGTCATTTAAAGTCCTAAGAAACATCTCAAAATCCTGCTCAGAATGTTGCCAGACACCCCATATGTCATCCAGAAAGCGATAATAATGCAGTGGTTTCTTTATGCATTTATCTAGTGCAGCAGTTTCCCACTCTGCCATGAAGATGTTTGCATATGCTGGGGCAAACTTTTTCCCCATAGCTGTCCCCTTGATTTGTAAATAGAAGTCACCATTGAATTCAAAATCGTTCCTTGTGAGGTTTATTTCTAAAAGTTGTAGTAATTCTTTTTCAGGCCTTTTCTTATCCGGGTATCTTTGAAAGACTCTCTTAATGGAGTCAATGCCTTCACCAATGTCAATGTTTGTGTAAAGGCTGTCAATGTCTATGGAAAACAGAAAAGCATCAATGGGGACTTCTATTTGCTTCACTTTATCCACAAAATCATATGTATCTTTAATATAGCTTGCATGTTTTGTGGATAAAGGAGTCAGGAAATAGTCCAGGTATTCAGCTGTATAATACGTCTCACTATCACAGTCTGAAACGATTGGTCGCCCTGGGGGCACCTGAAAGGGGACACTCCATTTCGCCGGATCCTTGTGGATCTTAGGCAGCATGTAAAAAAGTCTTCCTCTTGGCTCAGCGGAGCCCAGTAAATAGTTCTTTTGTTTTAGGTTTATAAATTTCTTTTGGTTCAAATTATTAATAATCTTTTCCACTAGTGGTACTGTTTCGTGGTAAATGGGTTTTTTTAGTTTCAAATAATATTTTTTGTCGTTCAATTGTCTGTAGCCTTCCTCCAAATACTGTTCTCTATCCAAAATTACGACTGCGCTTCCTTTGTCTGCTGGTTTAATGATAATTTGTTTGTTTCCTTTCAATTCTGTTAGGGCCTTTATTTCTTCTACTGTCAAATTGGACTTAAGTCGTCCTACATTAAAGTGGTTTTGAAAATATTCGTTATCTGTTTTGATCAAATTAAGAATTTGGGATGGAAGCTGAGCATTGGGTGGTGACCAGTATGATTTTGGAGTGAAGGGCTGAGATCGAGACTCATTTTTATCTCCATAAAAGGCAGCCAATTTGATCCTCCTATGGTACTGCTGAATGTCATATTTACACTGTAATTTTAGATTTTTGTTATAGCCTTTTGTGGGGATAAAAGTCAGGCCTCTATTCAATAGGGTCCGCTGAGCAATGGAAGGACGGAATTTTTTGGACAAGTTCATAACACCATTTACAACATGTAAATCACTTGACCCCTCCCGTCTCAGGCTTGTGGGGATTCCCCATTTACATACTTCTCCCAGTGCTGAAGCATTGCCTCTGCAGTTTCAAGCGACCAGTGAACATCATCATCTTCTGTGGAGAAGCTGTCTGGGGCGAGGGCTGGGATGTGCTCTTTTAAACCTGTAATAAAGGTGTTCATGTGCAGCAAAGTGTCCTGTTCGATCTGAGGGAGAGCAGAGGAAAAGTTAACCTCAGGTACATAAATGTCTGCCTCAGGGAATTTCTCCCGGGCTGTCTTTAGGACCCTCTTTAGTTCTAGAACAGGCACATTTTTGTCTCTCTGGGACCTGTTGTTAATGCCAAAAGACAGGATCAGATGTGTCACCGTAGTGTCAATAGTGGCCTTCTGTAGGATGAACTCTGCATGCCACCATTTGGCACCCGGGAAACTGTCAATCTGAAGGCTGTCGGTTGCAAAGGGAGGCAATTTGCTCACATTGGAATCGCCGACGATGAGCCAGGGGTCCCCGACGTGTAGATGCCAGTCTGTCAGTTTCCTGTATGTGTTGGGATGTCTGGTCGGGGTCCTCACCTGCTGTCCCGGTACGGTTGGTGAAGAAGGAAGAGATGGTGGAGGAGATGGTGATCCTTCTGCTGGCTGAATCTGGAGCCGAGTTTGCACACAGGAGCTGAGTCTGTCTAAACCGCTGCGAGGTGGGCCCAGGTGAGAAGCTGTTTGTGGTTTAAACCCTTTCACAGGGCCAATGCGTCTCGCCTTAACAGGGGTGGATTCCCCCTGTGTGAGGTCCAGCACCTCAGCGTGTGACACCTGATCAGGTTGTGGCGTTTGAGTAGAGGGGGAAAGTGGTCGTTCCTGGCATGTTGTCTCTTGAAGCGAGGCCAAGAGCCTGCCCACTCTCTGGTCTTTCGGAGTCTCCAGATTTGGCTCCGTTAGTTGTAAAGGCTCCAGAGGAGGGGAAGGTGTCGGTTCCCTCTCTGGCTGCTGCTCCGTCTCACCGAAGGGCGACCAGTCCCCCGCGACGTGGTCAGTCATCGTTGCCGTTGTTGTTTTGGAAGTTCTGCATGGTGCGGGCGGGGCGTGCACCTGTGCAGAAACAGTCACCATCCGACCAGCGCCGGTCTGTATCGGGGCGGTTTGTGTGACAATAGCATTAGGCTGCGTTACCTCGCTAAGGAGTTCAATGGTGTCCTGCTGCAGTCTCATCACACAACCACTTGGCCCCCGTGTAGTTGTCGTGGTGGTGTCCTCCTCCTCTGTAGCAGTGGTAGGTCCCAGGTCACTCCACTTGGCTACGATCTCAGCTCTGGCCTGTTCCAGAGAGTCTGGTAGGAGGCGGCGGCCCAGGTTCCTCCTAGCCCAGGAGGCGGCTATTTGGAATGGGCCCTCCCAATCCTGTTTGGAAAACTCAGAGAGACATTTGATCTCCTCCTCCACACTCTGAGTGTAATGTTGCCGGAGAATCATCATGGTCGTGCTGGCCCAATTTTTCGCGTTCTCCTCAATCCTGGTCTGTGTTTTTTTCGTGGGGACTGCTGGCTTAATGACAGTCTTTAAATTGTGTGTTATTTTATTTAGCGAAGGAGGATAATTGTCATTAGTCACATTCTTTAAGTGATGTACAGCTTTAATCAGTCTGTGAATGACGCGGACTTTCGCAGAAAAGTCTGGATCCTCCGACGGTATTTTGTGAACAGGAGGACCAGCTCGTTCAATTCGAGTGTTTCTCACATACCGGTTGTCCTGAGCTGGTCTCCGTTCAAAGCGTCGGTCCCGTCCGGTCCGATTCCCTGGTCCGGTTGCAAAGCGACCTGTCGTCTGCTGTCGTCCCCTCTGACGTCGCTGTGGCGCGTGGAAGAAATCTGGATCATCACTGCGGTGCTCCTCTCTCACGGCCGCTGCATGAATCCTCCGAGTCTCTCGAGATGGGTAACTGGTGTGTCGGGGCGGTCTGCGTGCGTTCTCCACGGCTGTCCAGCCGCGCTCTCCTCCCCGACCCCTCTGTTCGGTTGCATAACGGTCCGTCGCGGGCCGTTCTCTCTCCCATCTCCGTTGTGGTGCGTGGAAGAAGTGTCGCTCACCGCTGCGGTGTTCTCCCCTTACGACCGCCGCGTAGGTTCTCCGAGCCTCTCGAGATGGATAACTGCTGTGTCGGGGCGGTCTGCGTGTGTCCTCCACGGCTGTCCAGCCGCGCTCTCCTCTCCGGCTCCACCGTTCGGCTGCATAGCGGTCTGTCGCGGGCCGTTCTCCCTCCCATCTCCGCTGTGGTGCGTGGGGGAAGTGTCGCTCACCGCTGCGTTGTTCTCCTCTCACGGCGGCTGCGTAGGTCATCCGACCTGTACGAGATGGATAACTGCTGCGGCGGGGGGACCTGCGTACGTACCCCTCAGCTGTCCAGCCGCGATCTCTTCTCCGGTCTCTGCGCCGCCGAACAACGGTCCACTGGTCATCCGTTGTGAATGTGGGCATGGTTGTATCGCCACTGATGGCTTTAGCTACCACCTCTCTTCTCCACCGGTCGTGTAGGTAATGCTAGGCGATGCTGCGCCCACGGATGACTCGTGCTACCGACTTTATGATAAATGAGCGTATATTTATTGCTCAAATTCAATAAAACAAACTGTAAAAAATATATACAAAAAATATATACAAAAACCATATAATACAAGCCAAGGTCGCGACGTTTCGGTTCAGGATGAACCTTCTTCAGGCTGGCTTGTGATCGAAGAATAATAAGTCCAACAATTGTCCGGAGCAGACTTTGTGTTGCTCGCATAACGTCCACGAAAGTCTGTGAGTGGGTTGGACCACACTACCCATAACATTCAAGGTGGCCGCATTTCAGCAGCCAATCAGTGGTCTCCACAGCAGAATTCAAAAAGACGCCGTGACAATAAGGCCGTGGACGGTCGCACGCGCAGGTGCTACGTTCACGGACATCGGGAACACAGACTGTCAGGCGTAAGAGTGGAAAAGAAACTTTTTTTACCCATGAATACGGGTGTGGAACATGTTTACATTAAGTCTTTAAAACACAGAGGGCAGATTGCACTCAGCCACAATAGTGTTGTACAGTTAAACATTGTGGAGAGATTTTCTCACACAATAAAGTCCAGAATATGAAATATTTACATACAAGTAGTCCATACAATATAGTGAAAAGTCACAGGTGATATATACAGTGTATGATTGGTATAAAGTGATGTAATGGTCCATTGTCATACATCATAGAGGTTGGTCATAAGCATAGAACAGAACAGATATGTAATGCACAAAGTCCATACCATCACACATAGTTGACCTTATGACCCCTGAATGTTACACCGGTGTTATAGTTGATACATTTACATGTGTTTTATTTTCCTTTTTTGTAACAGGGCATCACAGTGAGGGGTCCCAGAATAACCCAAGAGGGTAGTCAGGCGGCACAGGCCGGTTAGGGGAGATCAAAGTTGGGAGCACGGTCCCCGAAGGGGGCCGTGCTCCAATGCACAGACCATACCTGCTCCCTTCTCAGGCGTCCAGGACCCCACCAGTGGGGTTTCAAACTCGTGTCCAATCAGATTGGCAAATGGTTAGGCTTAGGGCAGGGGGTCAATTATTCTGGGGGTCACTGAGGTTAGGGTTAGGGCCAATTTCAAGGCCAGGATGCTCCCTTGTGAGACCTGAAAAAGGCGAGGTCCCCAGAGCAGTGACAAAATGTCCATAAGTACACACATGAAAGTAATGAAATGTTAACTATATACACGTTGTTGTATTAATACCTCCTATAACCCTTTTCGTTGAGGCCATTTGGATAAACTGTATTTAGTTTAGCTATCCAAATCCTCTCAGCTCTCCATCTCTGTTGTGTTGTCCACCCTGAGTTGATTTGAATGGCTGTAGCTGTGATAGAATCCCAGCCATGCAATAGAAAGTGCTTAACAAGGTGAGTGTGAGTGTTCTTTTTCCGTGTGATGTTGTACCTGTGTTGAGTGAATCTGGTGAGCAGTGTGTTACCAGTTTCTCCCACATACTGGATCCCACATCTCTTGCATGTAATCAAATATATACAGTTTTTGGACCTCGGGGTCCCCTTGCACAAAGACAGAAAAACCTGGCCATTGGAGTGGCTGCGGACCAATCTGTGATGTTGGAAAAATTGTCCTTGATGTCTCTGTCTAGGCACAGAGAGAGGTGTGATTTGGGCTCTAATGAGGAGATCACCCAGATTTTTATGCCTCCTGAAGGCAGCAATCACTCTGTGAGTATGGAGTGTCTGGACATCTCGAGACAGGTTCTGGAAATTGTTCTTAAGAGCCCTGACTAATTTGCAGGTGCAGGGGGCATATGTGATGACCACTGGAAGTAAGGGGGAGACATCAATTGGTTTTGTCAGCAAAAATGATTTGAAGCATCCCCTTAGGAAAGACCAATTGTACCCCCTAGTGGAGAGAGCAGAGAATAACGTCTTGACAGCAGTTCCAAAATCAGATTTCTGTGTGCAGATTCTGTGGAATCTTAACAGCTGAGATTTGACAATTCCTGCGAATGTGTGTCTGGGATGAAAGCTTGTTTTAAATAGTAGGGCATGAGTGTCTGTAGGTTTAAAGAATACCTTTATGTCCAATTTGTGATCATTCATGAAATTTGTGCCCTTAAAGGTGGTTGTGTCAAGAAAATCAATAGAGGTCTTACTGATGGTTGATTTAAGCTTAATAGAAGCATTGTGGTCATTTAAAGTCCTAAGAAACATCTCAAAATCCTGCTCAGAATGTTGCCAGACACCCCATATGTCATCCAGAAAGCGATAATAATGCAGTGGTTTCTTTATGCATTTATCTAGTGCAGCAGTTTCCCACTCTGCCATGAAGATGTTTGCATATGCTGGGGCAAACTTTTTCCCCATAGCTGTCCCCTTGATTTGTAAATAGAAGTCACCATTGAATTCAAAATCGTTCCTTGTGAGGTTTATTTCTAAAAGTTGTAGTAATTCTTTTTCAGGCCTTTTCTTATCCGGGTATCTTTGAAAGACTCTCTTAATGGAGTCAATGCCTTCACCAATGTCAATGTTTGTGTAAAGGCTGTCAATGTCTATGGAAAACAGAAAAGCATCAATGGGGACTTCTATTTGCTTCACTTTATCCACAAAATCATATGTATCTTTAATATAGCTTGCATGTTTTGTGGATAAAGGAGTCAGGAAATAGTCCAGGTATTCAGCTGTATAATACGTCTCACTATCACAGTCTGAAACGATTGGTCGCCCTGGGGGCACCTGAAAGGGGACACTCCATTTCGCCGGATCCTTGTGGATCTTAGGCAGCATGTAAAAAAGTCTTCCTCTTGGCTCAGCGGAGCCCAGTAAATAGTTCTTTTGTTTTAGGTTTATAAATTTCTTTTGGTTCAAATTATTAATAATCTTTTCCACTAGTGGTACTGTTTCGTGGTAAATGGGTTTTTTTAGTTTCAAATAATATTTTTTGTCGTTCAATTGTCTGTAGCCTTCCTCCAAATACTGTTCTCTATCCAAAATTACGACTGCGCTTCCTTTGTCTGCTGGTTTAATGATAATTTGTTTGTTTCCTTTCAATTCTGTTAGGGCCTTTATTTCTTCTACTGTCAAATTGGACTTAAGTCGTCCTACATTAAAGTGGTTTTGAAAATATTCGTTATCTGTTTTGATCAAATTAAGAATTTGGGATGGAAGCTGAGCATTGGGTGGTGACCAGTATGATTTTGGAGTGAAGGGCTGAGATCGAGACTCATTTTTATCTCCATAAAAGGCAGCCAATTTGATCCTCCTATGGTACTGCTGAATGTCATATTTACACTGTAATTTTAGATTTTTGTTATAGCCTTTTGTGGGGATAAAAGTCAGGCCTCTATTCAATAGGGTCCGCTGAGCAATGGAAGGACGGAATTTTTTGGACAAGTTCATAACACCATTTACAACATGTAAATCACTTGACCCCTCCCGTCTCAGGCTTGTGGGGATTCCCCATTTACATACTTCTCCCAGTGCTGAAGCATTGCCTCTGCAGTTTCAAGCGACCAGTGAACATCATCATCTTCTGTGGAGAAGCTGTCTGGGGCGAGGGCTGGGATGTGCTCTTTTAAACCTGTAATAAAGGTGTTCATGTGCAGCAAAGTGTCCTGTTCGATCTGAGGGAGAGCAGAGGAAAAGTTAACCTCAGGTACATAAATGTCTGCCTCAGGGAATTTCTCCCGGGCTGTCTTTAGGACCCTCTTTAGTTCTAGAACAGGCACATTTTTGTCTCTCTGGGACCTGTTGTTAATGCCAAAAGACAGGATCAGATGTGTCACCGTAGTGTCAATAGTGGCCTTCTGTAGGATGAACTCTGCATGCCACCATTTGGCACCCGGGAAACTGTCAATCTGAAGGCTGTCGGTTGCAAAGGGAGGCAATTTGCTCACATTGGAATCGCCGACGATGAGCCAGGGGTCCCCGACGTGTAGATGCCAGTCTGTCAGTTTCCTGTATGTGTTGGGATGTCTGGTCGGGGTCCTCACCTGCTGTCCCGGTACGGTTGGTGAAGAAGGAAGAGATGGTGGAGGAGATGGTGATCCTTCTGCTGGCTGAATCTGGAGCCGAGTTTGCACACAGGAGCTGAGTCTGTCTAAACCGCTGCGAGGTGGGCCCAGGTGAGAAGCTGTTTGTGGTTTAAACCCTTTCACAGGGCCAATGCGTCTCGCCTTAACAGGGGTGGATTCCCCCTGTGTGAGGTCCAGCACCTCAGCGTGTGACACCTGATCAGGTTGTGGCGTTTGAGTAGAGGGGGAAAGTGGTCGTTCCTGGCATGTTGTCTCTTGAAGCGAGGCCAAGAGCCTGCCCACTCTCTGGTCTTTCGGAGTCTCCAGATTTGGCTCCGTTAGTTGTAAAGGCTCCAGAGGAGGGGAAGGTGTCGGTTCCCTCTCTGGCTGCTGCTCCGTCTCACCGAAGGGCGACCAGTCCCCCGCGACGTGGTCAGTCATCGTTGCCGTTGTTGTTTTGGAAGTTCTGCATGGTGCGGGCGGGGCGTGCACCTGTGCAGAAACAGTCACCATCCGACCAGCGCCGGTCTGTATCGGGGCGGTTTGTGTGACAATAGCATTAGGCTGCGTTACCTCGCTAAGGAGTTCAATGGTGTCCTGCTGCAGTCTCATCACACAACCACTTGGCCCCCGTGTAGTTGTCGTGGTGGTGTCCTCCTCCTCTGTAGCAGTGGTAGGTCCCAGGTCACTCCACTTGGCTACGATCTCAGCTCTGGCCTGTTCCAGAGAGTCTGGTAGGAGGCGGCGGCCCAGGTTCCTCCTAGCCCAGGAGGCGGCTATTTGGAATGGGCCCTCCCAATCCTGTTTGGAAAACTCAGAGAGACATTTGATCTCCTCCTCCACACTCTGAGTGTAATGTTGCCGGAGAATCATCATGGTCGTGCTGGCCCAATTTTTCGCGTTCTCCTCAATCCTGGTCTGTGTTTTTTTCGTGGGGACTGCTGGCTTAATGACAGTCTTTAAATTGTGTGTTATTTTATTTAGCGAAGGAGGATAATTGTCATTAGTCACATTCTTTAAGTGATGTACAGCTTTAATCAGTCTGTGAATGACGCGGACTTTCGCAGAAAAGTCTGGATCCTCCGACGGTATTTTGTGAACAGGAGGACCAGCTCGTTCAATTCGAGTGTTTCTCACATACCGGTTGTCCTGAGCTGGTCTCCGTTCAAAGCGTCGGTCCCGTCCGGTCCGATTCCCTGGTCCGGTTGCAAAGCGACCTGTCGTCTGCTGTCGTCCCCTCTGACGTCGCTGTGGCGCGTGGAAGAAATCTGGATCATCACTGCGGTGCTCCTCTCTCACGGCCGCTGCATGAATCCTCCGAGTCTCTCGAGATGGGTAACTGGTGTGTCGGGGCGGTCTGCGTGCGTTCTCCACGGCTGTCCAGCCGCGCTCTCCTCCCCGACCCCTCTGTTCGGTTGCATAACGGTCCGTCGCGGGCCGTTCTCTCTCCCATCTCCGTTGTGGTGCGTGGAAGAAGTGTCGCTCACCGCTGCGGTGTTCTCCCCTTACGACCGCCGCGTAGGTTCTCCGAGCCTCTCGAGATGGATAACTGCTGTGTCGGGGCGGTCTGCGTGTGTCCTCCACGGCTGTCCAGCCGCGCTCTCCTCTCCGGCTCCACCGTTCGGCTGCATAGCGGTCTGTCGCGGGCCGTTCTCCCTCCCATCTCCGCTGTGGTGCGTGGGGGAAGTGTCGCTCACCGCTGCGTTGTTCTCCTCTCACGGCGGCTGCGTAGGTCATCCGACCTGTACGAGATGGATAACTGCTGCGGCGGGGGGACCTGCGTACGTACCCCTCAGCTGTCCAGCCGCGATCTCTTCTCCGGTCTCTGCGCCGCCGAACAACGGTCCACTGGTCATCCGTTGTGAATGTGGGCATGGTTGTATCGCCACTGATGGCTTTAGCTACCACCTCTCTTCTCCACCGGTCGTGTAGGTAATGCTAGGCGATGCTGCGCCCACGGATGACTCGTGCTACCGACTTTATGATAAATGAGCGTATATTTATTGCTCAAATTCAATAAAACAAACTGTAAAAAATATATACAAAAAATATATACAAAAACCATATAATACAAGCCAAGGTCGCGACGTTTCGGTTCAGGATGAACCTTCTTCAGGCTGGCTTGTGATCGAAGAATAATAAGTCCAACAATTGTCCGGAGCAGACTTTGTGTTGCTCGCATAACGTCCACGAAAGTCTGTGAGTGGGTTGGACCACACTACCCATAACATTCAAGGTGGCCGCATTTCAGCAGCCAATCAGTGGTCTCCACAGCAGAATTCAAAAAGACGCCGTGACAATAAGGCCGTGGACGGTCGCACGCGCAGGTGCTACGTTCACGGACATCGGGAACACAGACTGTCAGGCGTAAGAGTGGAAAAGAAACTTTTTTTACCCATGAATACGGGTGTGGAACATGTTTACATTAAGTCTTTAAAACACAGAGGGCAGATTGCACTCAGCCACAATAGTGTTGTACAGTTAAACATTGTGGAGAGATTTTCTCACACAATAAAGTCCAGAATATGAAATATTTACATACAAGTAGTCCATACAATATAGTGAAAAGTCACAGGTGATATATACAGTGTATGATTGGTATAAAGTGATGTAATGGTCCATTGTCATACATCATAGAGGTTGGTCATAAGCATAGAACAGAACAGATATGTAATGCACAAAGTCCATACCATCACACATAGTTGACCTTATGACCCCTGAATGTTACACCGGTGTTATAGTTGATACATTTACATGTGTTTTATTTTCCTTTTTTGTAACAGGGCATCACAGTGAGGGGTCCCAGAATAACCCAAGAGGGTAGTCAGGCGGCACAGGCCGGTTAGGGGAGATCAAAGTTGGGAGCACGGTCCCCGAAGGGGGCCGTGCTCCAATGCACAGACCATACCTGCTCCCTTCTCAGGCGTCCAGGACCCCACCAGTGGGGTTTCAAACTCGTGTCCAATCAGATTGGCAAATGGTTAGGCTTAGGGCAGGGGGTCAATTATTCTGGGGGTCACTGAGGTTAGGGTTAGGGCCAATTTCAAGGCCAGGATGCTCCCTTGTGAGACCTGAAAAAGGCGAGGTCCCCAGAGCAGTGACAAAATGTCCATAAGTACACACATGAAAGTAATGAAATGTTAACTATATACACGTTGTTGTATTAATACCTCCTATAACCCTTTTCGTTGAGGCCATTTGGATAAACTGTATTTAGTTTAGCTATCCAAATCCTCTCAGCTCTCCATCTCTGTTGTGTTGTCCACCCTGAGTTGATTTGAATGGCTGTAGCTGTGATAGAATCCCAGCCATGCAATAGAAAGTGCTTAACAAGGTGAGTGTGAGTGTTCTTTTTCCGTGTGATGTTGTACCTGTGTTGAGTGAATCTGGTGAGCAGTGTGTTACCAGTTTCTCCCACATACTGGATCCCACATCTCTTGCATGTAATCAAATATATACAGTTTTTGGACCTCGGGGTCCCCTTGCACAAAGACAGAAAAACCTGGCCATTGGAGTGGCTGCGGACCAATCTGTGATGTTGGAAAAATTGTCCTTGATGTCTCTGTCTAGGCACAGAGAGAGGTGTGATTTGGGCTCTAATGAGGAGATCACCCAGATTTTTATGCCTCCTGAAGGCAGCAATCACTCTGTGAGTATGGAGTGTCTGGACATCTCGAGACAGGTTCTGGAAATTGTTCTTAAGAGCCCTGACTAATTTGCAGGTGCAGGGGGCATATGTGATGACCACTGGAAGTAAGGGGGAGACATCAATTGGTTTTGTCAGCAAAAATGATTTGAAGCATCCCCTTAGGAAAGACCAATTGTACCCCCTAGTGGAGAGAGCAGAGAATAACGTCTTGACAGCAGTTCCAAAATCAGATTTCTGTGTGCAGATTCTGTGGAATCTTAACAGCTGAGATTTGACAATTCCTGCGAATGTGTGTCTGGGATGAAAGCTTGTTTTAAATAGTAGGGCATGAGTGTCTGTAGGTTTAAAGAATACCTTTATGTCCAATTTGTGATCATTCATGAAATTTGTGCCCTTAAAGGTGGTTGTGTCAAGAAAATCAATAGAGGTCTTACTGATGGTTGATTTAAGCTTAATAGAAGCATTGTGGTCATTTAAAGTCCTAAGAAACATCTCAAAATCCTGCTCAGAATGTTGCCAGACACCCCATATGTCATCCAGAAAGCGATAATAATGCAGTGGTTTCTTTATGCATTTATCTAGTGCAGCAGTTTCCCACTCTGCCATGAAGATGTTTGCATATGCTGGGGCAAACTTTTTCCCCATAGCTGTCCCCTTGATTTGTAAATAGAAGTCACCATTGAATTCAAAATCGTTCCTTGTGAGGTTTATTTCTAAAAGTTGTAGTAATTCTTTTTCAGGCCTTTTCTTATCCGGGTATCTTTGAAAGACTCTCTTAATGGAGTCAATGCCTTCACCAATGTCAATGTTTGTGTAAAGGCTGTCAATGTCTATGGAAAACAGAAAAGCATCAATGGGGACTTCTATTTGCTTCACTTTATCCACAAAATCATATGTATCTTTAATATAGCTTGCATGTTTTGTGGATAAAGGAGTCAGGAAATAGTCCAGGTATTCAGCTGTATAATACGTCTCACTATCACAGTCTGAAACGATTGGTCGCCCTGGGGGCACCTGAAAGGGGACACTCCATTTCGCCGGATCCTTGTGGATCTTAGGCAGCATGTAAAAAAGTCTTCCTCTTGGCTCAGCGGAGCCCAGTAAATAGTTCTTTTGTTTTAGGTTTATAAATTTCTTTTGGTTCAAATTATTAATAATCTTTTCCACTAGTGGTACTGTTTCGTGGTAAATGGGTTTTTTTAGTTTCAAATAATATTTTTTGTCGTTCAATTGTCTGTAGCCTTCCTCCAAATACTGTTCTCTATCCAAAATTACGACTGCGCTTCCTTTGTCTGCTGGTTTAATGATAATTTGTTTGTTTCCTTTCAATTCTGTTAGGGCCTTTATTTCTTCTACTGTCAAATTGGACTTAAGTCGTCCTACATTAAAGTGGTTTTGAAAATATTCGTTATCTGTTTTGATCAAATTAAGAATTTGGGATGGAAGCTGAGCATTGGGTGGTGACCAGTATGATTTTGGAGTGAAGGGCTGAGATCGAGACTCATTTTTATCTCCATAAAAGGCAGCCAATTTGATCCTCCTATGGTACTGCTGAATGTCATATTTACACTGTAATTTTAGATTTTTGTTATAGCCTTTTGTGGGGATAAAAGTCAGGCCTCTATTCAATAGGGTCCGCTGAGCAATGGAAGGACGGAATTTTTTGGACAAGTTCATAACACCATTTACAACATGTAAATCACTTGACCCCTCCCGTCTCAGGCTTGTGGGGATTCCCCATTTACATACTTCTCCCAGTGCTGAAGCATTGCCTCTGCAGTTTCAAGCGACCAGTGAACATCATCATCTTCTGTGGAGAAGCTGTCTGGGGCGAGGGCTGGGATGTGCTCTTTTAAACCTGTAATAAAGGTGTTCATGTGCAGCAAAGTGTCCTGTTCGATCTGAGGGAGAGCAGAGGAAAAGTTAACCTCAGGTACATAAATGTCTGCCTCAGGGAATTTCTCCCGGGCTGTCTTTAGGACCCTCTTTAGTTCTAGAACAGGCACATTTTTGTCTCTCTGGGACCTGTTGTTAATGCCAAAAGACAGGATCAGATGTGTCACCGTAGTGTCAATAGTGGCCTTCTGTAGGATGAACTCTGCATGCCACCATTTGGCACCCGGGAAACTGTCAATCTGAAGGCTGTCGGTTGCAAAGGGAGGCAATTTGCTCACATTGGAATCGCCGACGATGAGCCAGGGGTCCCCGACGTGTAGATGCCAGTCTGTCAGTTTCCTGTATGTGTTGGGATGTCTGGTCGGGGTCCTCACCTGCTGTCCCGGTACGGTTGGTGAAGAAGGAAGAGATGGTGGAGGAGATGGTGATCCTTCTGCTGGCTGAATCTGGAGCCGAGTTTGCACACAGGAGCTGAGTCTGTCTAAACCGCTGCGAGGTGGGCCCAGGTGAGAAGCTGTTTGTGGTTTAAACCCTTTCACAGGGCCAATGCGTCTCGCCTTAACAGGGGTGGATTCCCCCTGTGTGAGGTCCAGCACCTCAGCGTGTGACACCTGATCAGGTTGTGGCGTTTGAGTAGAGGGGGAAAGTGGTCGTTCCTGGCATGTTGTCTCTTGAAGCGAGGCCAAGAGCCTGCCCACTCTCTGGTCTTTCGGAGTCTCCAGATTTGGCTCCGTTAGTTGTAAAGGCTCCAGAGGAGGGGAAGGTGTCGGTTCCCTCTCTGGCTGCTGCTCCGTCTCACCGAAGGGCGACCAGTCCCCCGCGACGTGGTCAGTCATCGTTGCCGTTGTTGTTTTGGAAGTTCTGCATGGTGCGGGCGGGGCGTGCACCTGTGCAGAAACAGTCACCATCCGACCAGCGCCGGTCTGTATCGGGGCGGTTTGTGTGACAATAGCATTAGGCTGCGTTACCTCGCTAAGGAGTTCAATGGTGTCCTGCTGCAGTCTCATCACACAACCACTTGGCCCCCGTGTAGTTGTCGTGGTGGTGTCCTCCTCCTCTGTAGCAGTGGTAGGTCCCAGGTCACTCCACTTGGCTACGATCTCAGCTCTGGCCTGTTCCAGAGAGTCTGGTAGGAGGCGGCGGCCCAGGTTCCTCCTAGCCCAGGAGGCGGCTATTTGGAATGGGCCCTCCCAATCCTGTTTGGAAAACTCAGAGAGACATTTGATCTCCTCCTCCACACTCTGAGTGTAATGTTGCCGGAGAATCATCATGGTCGTGCTGGCCCAATTTTTCGCGTTCTCCTCAATCCTGGTCTGTGTTTTTTTCGTGGGGACTGCTGGCTTAATGACAGTCTTTAAATTGTGTGTTATTTTATTTAGCGAAGGAGGATAATTGTCATTAGTCACATTCTTTAAGTGATGTACAGCTTTAATCAGTCTGTGAATGACGCGGACTTTCGCAGAAAAGTCTGGATCCTCCGACGGTATTTTGTGAACAGGAGGACCAGCTCGTTCAATTCGAGTGTTTCTCACATACCGGTTGTCCTGAGCTGGTCTCCGTTCAAAGCGTCGGTCCCGTCCGGTCCGATTCCCTGGTCCGGTTGCAAAGCGACCTGTCGTCTGCTGTCGTCCCCTCTGACGTCGCTGTGGCGCGTGGAAGAAATCTGGATCATCACTGCGGTGCTCCTCTCTCACGGCCGCTGCATGAATCCTCCGAGTCTCTCGAGATGGGTAACTGGTGTGTCGGGGCGGTCTGCGTGCGTTCTCCACGGCTGTCCAGCCGCGCTCTCCTCCCCGACCCCTCTGTTCGGTTGCATAACGGTCCGTCGCGGGCCGTTCTCTCTCCCATCTCCGTTGTGGTGCGTGGAAGAAGTGTCGCTCACCGCTGCGGTGTTCTCCCCTTACGACCGCCGCGTAGGTTCTCCGAGCCTCTCGAGATGGATAACTGCTGTGTCGGGGCGGTCTGCGTGTGTCCTCCACGGCTGTCCAGCCGCGCTCTCCTCTCCGGCTCCACCGTTCGGCTGCATAGCGGTCTGTCGCGGGCCGTTCTCCCTCCCATCTCCGCTGTGGTGCGTGGGGGAAGTGTCGCTCACCGCTGCGTTGTTCTCCTCTCACGGCGGCTGCGTAGGTCATCCGACCTGTACGAGATGGATAACTGCTGCGGCGGGGGGACCTGCGTACGTACCCCTCAGCTGTCCAGCCGCGATCTCTTCTCCGGTCTCTGCGCCGCCGAACAACGGTCCACTGGTCATCCGTTGTGAATGTGGGCATGGTTGTATCGCCACTGATGGCTTTAGCTACCACCTCTCTTCTCCACCGGTCGTGTAGGTAATGCTAGGCGATGCTGCGCCCACGGATGACTCGTGCTACCGACTTTATGATAAATGAGCGTATATTTATTGCTCAAATTCAATAAAACAAACTGTAAAAAATATATACAAAAAATATATACAAAAACCATATAATACAAGCCAAGGTCGCGACGTTTCGGTTCAGGATGAACCTTCTTCAGGCTGGCTTGTGATCGAAGAATAATAAGTCCAACAATTGTCCGGAGCAGACTTTGTGTTGCTCGCATAACGTCCACGAAAGTCTGTGAGTGGGTTGGACCACACTACCCATAACATTCAAGGTGGCCGCATTTCAGCAGCCAATCAGTGGTCTCCACAGCAGAATTCAAAAAGACGCCGTGACAATAAGGCCGTGGACGGTCGCACGCGCAGGTGCTACGTTCACGGACATCGGGAACACAGACTGTCAGGCGTAAGAGTGGAAAAGAAACTTTTTTTACCCATGAATACGGGTGTGGAACATGTTTACATTAAGTCTTTAAAACACAGAGGGCAGATTGCACTCAGCCACAATAGTGTTGTACAGTTAAACATTGTGGAGAGATTTTCTCACACAATAAAGTCCAGAATATGAAATATTTACATACAAGTAGTCCATACAATATAGTGAAAAGTCACAGGTGATATATACAGTGTATGATTGGTATAAAGTGATGTAATGGTCCATTGTCATACATCATAGAGGTTGGTCATAAGCATAGAACAGAACAGATATGTAATGCACAAAGTCCATACCATCACACATAGTTGACCTTATGACCCCTGAATGTTACACCGGTGTTATAGTTGATACATTTACATGTGTTTTATTTTCCTTTTTTGTAACAGGGCATCACAGTGAGGGGTCCCAGAATAACCCAAGAGGGTAGTCAGGCGGCACAGGCCGGTTAGGGGAGATCAAAGTTGGGAGCACGGTCCCCGAAGGGGGCCGTGCTCCAATGCACAGACCATACCTGCTCCCTTCTCAGGCGTCCAGGACCCCACCAGTGGGGTTTCAAACTCGTGTCCAATCAGATTGGCAAATGGTTAGGCTTAGGGCAGGGGGTCAATTATTCTGGGGGTCACTGAGGTTAGGGTTAGGGCCAATTTCAAGGCCAGGATGCTCCCTTGTGAGACCTGAAAAAGGCGAGGTCCCCAGAGCAGTGACAAAATGTCCATAAGTACACACATGAAAGTAATGAAATGTTAACTATATACACGTTGTTGTATTAATACCTCCTATAACCCTTTTCGTTGAGGCCATTTGGATAAACTGTATTTAGTTTAGCTATCCAAATCCTCTCAGCTCTCCATCTCTGTTGTGTTGTCCACCCTGAGTTGATTTGAATGGCTGTAGCTGTGATAGAATCCCAGCCATGCAATAGAAAGTGCTTAACAAGGTGAGTGTGAGTGTTCTTTTTCCGTGTGATGTTGTACCTGTGTTGAGTGAATCTGGTGAGCAGTGTGTTACCAGTTTCTCCCACATACTGGATCCCACATCTCTTGCATGTAATCAAATATATACAGTTTTTGGACCTCGGGGTCCCCTTGCACAAAGACAGAAAAACCTGGCCATTGGAGTGGCTGCGGACCAATCTGTGATGTTGGAAAAATTGTCCTTGATGTCTCTGTCTAGGCACAGAGAGAGGTGTGATTTGGGCTCTAATGAGGAGATCACCCAGATTTTTATGCCTCCTGAAGGCAGCAATCACTCTGTGAGTATGGAGTGTCTGGACATCTCGAGACAGGTTCTGGAAATTGTTCTTAAGAGCCCTGACTAATTTGCAGGTGCAGGGGGCATATGTGATGACCACTGGAAGTAAGGGGGAGACATCAATTGGTTTTGTCAGCAAAAATGATTTGAAGCATCCCCTTAGGAAAGACCAATTGTACCCCCTAGTGGAGAGAGCAGAGAATAACGTCTTGACAGCAGTTCCAAAATCAGATTTCTGTGTGCAGATTCTGTGGAATCTTAACAGCTGAGATTTGACAATTCCTGCGAATGTGTGTCTGGGATGAAAGCTTGTTTTAAATAGTAGGGCATGAGTGTCTGTAGGTTTAAAGAATACCTTTATGTCCAATTTGTGATCATTCATGAAATTTGTGCCCTTAAAGGTGGTTGTGTCAAGAAAATCAATAGAGGTCTTACTGATGGTTGATTTAAGCTTAATAGAAGCATTGTGGTCATTTAAAGTCCTAAGAAACATCTCAAAATCCTGCTCAGAATGTTGCCAGACACCCCATATGTCATCCAGAAAGCGATAATAATGCAGTGGTTTCTTTATGCATTTATCTAGTGCAGCAGTTTCCCACTCTGCCATGAAGATGTTTGCATATGCTGGGGCAAACTTTTTCCCCATAGCTGTCCCCTTGATTTGTAAATAGAAGTCACCATTGAATTCAAAATCGTTCCTTGTGAGGTTTATTTCTAAAAGTTGTAGTAATTCTTTTTCAGGCCTTTTCTTATCCGGGTATCTTTGAAAGACTCTCTTAATGGAGTCAATGCCTTCACCAATGTCAATGTTTGTGTAAAGGCTGTCAATGTCTATGGAAAACAGAAAAGCATCAATGGGGACTTCTATTTGCTTCACTTTATCCACAAAATCATATGTATCTTTAATATAGCTTGCATGTTTTGTGGATAAAGGAGTCAGGAAATAGTCCAGGTATTCAGCTGTATAATACGTCTCACTATCACAGTCTGAAACGATTGGTCGCCCTGGGGGCACCTGAAAGGGGACACTCCATTTCGCCGGATCCTTGTGGATCTTAGGCAGCATGTAAAAAAGTCTTCCTCTTGGCTCAGCGGAGCCCAGTAAATAGTTCTTTTGTTTTAGGTTTATAAATTTCTTTTGGTTCAAATTATTAATAATCTTTTCCACTAGTGGTACTGTTTCGTGGTAAATGGGTTTTTTTAGTTTCAAATAATATTTTTTGTCGTTCAATTGTCTGTAGCCTTCCTCCAAATACTGTTCTCTATCCAAAATTACGACTGCGCTTCCTTTGTCTGCTGGTTTAATGATAATTTGTTTGTTTCCTTTCAATTCTGTTAGGGCCTTTATTTCTTCTACTGTCAAATTGGACTTAAGTCGTCCTACATTAAAGTGGTTTTGAAAATATTCGTTATCTGTTTTGATCAAATTAAGAATTTGGGATGGAAGCTGAGCATTGGGTGGTGACCAGTATGATTTTGGAGTGAAGGGCTGAGATCGAGACTCATTTTTATCTCCATAAAAGGCAGCCAATTTGATCCTCCTATGGTACTGCTGAATGTCATATTTACACTGTAATTTTAGATTTTTGTTATAGCCTTTTGTGGGGATAAAAGTCAGGCCTCTATTCAATAGGGTCCGCTGAGCAATGGAAGGACGGAATTTTTTGGACAAGTTCATAACACCATTTACAACATGTAAATCACTTGACCCCTCCCGTCTCAGGCTTGTGGGGATTCCCCATTTACATACTTCTCCCAGTGCTGAAGCATTGCCTCTGCAGTTTCAAGCGACCAGTGAACATCATCATCTTCTGTGGAGAAGCTGTCTGGGGCGAGGGCTGGGATGTGCTCTTTTAAACCTGTAATAAAGGTGTTCATGTGCAGCAAAGTGTCCTGTTCGATCTGAGGGAGAGCAGAGGAAAAGTTAACCTCAGGTACATAAATGTCTGCCTCAGGGAATTTCTCCCGGGCTGTCTTTAGGACCCTCTTTAGTTCTAGAACAGGCACATTTTTGTCTCTCTGGGACCTGTTGTTAATGCCAAAAGACAGGATCAGATGTGTCACCGTAGTGTCAATAGTGGCCTTCTGTAGGATGAACTCTGCATGCCACCATTTGGCACCCGGGAAACTGTCAATCTGAAGGCTGTCGGTTGCAAAGGGAGGCAATTTGCTCACATTGGAATCGCCGACGATGAGCCAGGGGTCCCCGACGTGTAGATGCCAGTCTGTCAGTTTCCTGTATGTGTTGGGATGTCTGGTCGGGGTCCTCACCTGCTGTCCCGGTACGGTTGGTGAAGAAGGAAGAGATGGTGGAGGAGATGGTGATCCTTCTGCTGGCTGAATCTGGAGCCGAGTTTGCACACAGGAGCTGAGTCTGTCTAAACCGCTGCGAGGTGGGCCCAGGTGAGAAGCTGTTTGTGGTTTAAACCCTTTCACAGGGCCAATGCGTCTCGCCTTAACAGGGGTGGATTCCCCCTGTGTGAGGTCCAGCACCTCAGCGTGTGACACCTGATCAGGTTGTGGCGTTTGAGTAGAGGGGGAAAGTGGTCGTTCCTGGCATGTTGTCTCTTGAAGCGAGGCCAAGAGCCTGCCCACTCTCTGGTCTTTCGGAGTCTCCAGATTTGGCTCCGTTAGTTGTAAAGGCTCCAGAGGAGGGGAAGGTGTCGGTTCCCTCTCTGGCTGCTGCTCCGTCTCACCGAAGGGCGACCAGTCCCCCGCGACGTGGTCAGTCATCGTTGCCGTTGTTGTTTTGGAAGTTCTGCATGGTGCGGGCGGGGCGTGCACCTGTGCAGAAACAGTCACCATCCGACCAGCGCCGGTCTGTATCGGGGCGGTTTGTGTGACAATAGCATTAGGCTGCGTTACCTCGCTAAGGAGTTCAATGGTGTCCTGCTGCAGTCTCATCACACAACCACTTGGCCCCCGTGTAGTTGTCGTGGTGGTGTCCTCCTCCTCTGTAGCAGTGGTAGGTCCCAGGTCACTCCACTTGGCTACGATCTCAGCTCTGGCCTGTTCCAGAGAGTCTGGTAGGAGGCGGCGGCCCAGGTTCCTCCTAGCCCAGGAGGCGGCTATTTGGAATGGGCCCTCCCAATCCTGTTTGGAAAACTCAGAGAGACATTTGATCTCCTCCTCCACACTCTGAGTGTAATGTTGCCAGAGAATCATCATGGTCGTGCTGGCCCAATTTTTCGCGTTCTCCTCAATCCTGGTCTGTGTTTTTTTCGTGGGGACTGCTGGCTTAATGACAGTCTTTAAATTGTGTGTTATTTTATTTAGCGAAGGAGGATAATTGTCATTAGTCACATTCTTTAAGTGATGTACAGCTTTAATCAGTCTGTGAATGACGCGGACTTTCGCAGAAAAGTCTGGATCCTCCGACGGTATTTTGTGAACAGGAGGACCAGCTCGTTCAATTCGAGTGTTTCTCACATACCGGTTGTCCTGAGCTGGTCTCCGTTCAAAGCGTCGGTCCCGTCCGGTCCGATTCCCTGGTCCGGTTGCAAAGCGACCTGTCGTCTGCTGTCGTCCCCTCTGACGTCGCTGTGGCGCGTGGAAGAAATCTGGATCATCACTGCGGTGCTCCTCTCTCACGGCCGCTGCATGAATCCTCCGAGTCTCTCGAGATGGGTAACTGGTGTGTCGGGGCGGTCTGCGTGCGTTCTCCACGGCTGTCCAGCCGCGCTCTCCTCCCCGACCCCTCTGTTCGGTTGCATAACGGTCCGTCGCGGGCCGTTCTCTCTCCCATCTCCGTTGTGGTGCGTGGAAGAAGTGTCGCTCACCGCTGCGGTGTTCTCCCCTTACGACCGCCGCGTAGGTTCTCCGAGCCTCTCGAGATGGATAACTGCTGTGTCGGGGCGGTCTGCGTGTGTCCTCCACGGCTGTCCAGCCGCGCTCTCCTCTCCGGCTCCACCGTTCGGCTGCATAGCGGTCTGTCGCGGGCCGTTCTCCCTCCCATCTCCGCTGTGGTGCGTGGGGGAAGTGTCGCTCACCGCTGCGTTGTTCTCCTCTCACGGCGGCTGCGTAGGTCATCCGACCTGTACGAGATGGATAACTGCTGCGGCGGGGGGACCTGCGTACGTACCCCTCAGCTGTCCAGCCGCGATCTCTTCTCCGGTCTCTGCGCCGCCGAACAACGGTCCACTGGTCATCCGTTGTGAATGTGGGCATGGTTGTATCGCCACTGATGGCTTTAGCTACCACCTCTCTTCTCCACCGGTCGTGTAGGTAATGCTAGGCGATGCTGCGCCCACGGATGACTCGTGCTACCGACTTTATGATAAATGAGCGTATATTTATTGCTCAAATTCAATAAAACAAACTGTAAAAAATATATACAAAAAATATATACAAAAACCATATAATACAAGCCAAGGTCGCGACGTTTCGGTTCAGGATGAACCTTCTTCAGGCTGGCTTGTGATCGAAGAATAATAAGTCCAACAATTGTCCGGAGCAGACTTTGTGTTGCTCGCATAACGTCCACGAAAGTCTGTGAGTGGGTTGGACCACACTACCCATAACATTCAAGGTGGCCGCATTTCAGCAGCCAATCAGTGGTCTCCACAGCAGAATTCAAAAAGACGCCGTGACAATAAGGCCGTGGACGGTCGCACGCGCAGGTGCTACGTTCACGGACATCGGGAACACAGACTGTCAGGCGTAAGAGTGGAAAAGAAACTTTTTTTACCCATGAATACGGGTGTGGAACATGTTTACATTAAGTCTTTAAAACACAGAGGGCAGATTGCACTCAGCCACAATAGTGTTGTACAGTTAAACATTGTGGAGAGATTTTCTCACACAATAAAGTCCAGAATATGAAATATTTACATACAAGTAGTCCATACAATATAGTGAAAAGTCACAGGTGATATATACAGTGTATGATTGGTATAAAGTGATGTAATGGTCCATTGTCATACATCATAGAGGTTGGTCATAAGCATAGAACAGAACAGATATGTAATGCACAAAGTCCATACCATCACACATAGTTGACCTTATGACCCCTGAATGTTACACCGGTGTTATAGTTGATACATTTACATGTGTTTTATTTTCCTTTTTTGTAACAGGGCATCACAGTGAGGGGTCCCAGAATAACCCAAGAGGGTAGTCAGGCGGCACAGGCCGGTTAGGGGAGATCAAAGTTGGGAGCACGGTCCCCGAAGGGGGCCGTGCTCCAATGCACAGACCATACCTGCTCCCTTCTCAGGCGTCCAGGACCCCACCAGTGGGGTTTCAAACTCGTGTCCAATCAGATTGGCAAATGGTTAGGCTTAGGGCAGGGGGTCAATTATTCTGGGGGTCACTGAGGTTAGGGTTAGGGCCAATTTCAAGGCCAGGATGCTCCCTTGTGAGACCTGAAAAAGGCGAGGTCCCCAGAGCAGTGACAAAATGTCCATAAGTACACACATGAAAGTAATGAAATGTTAACTATATACACGTTGTTGTATTAATACCTCCTATAACCCTTTTCGTTGAGGCCATTTGGATAAACTGTATTTAGTTTAGCTATCCAAATCCTCTCAGCTCTCCATCTCTGTTGTGTTGTCCACCCTGAGTTGATTTGAATGGCTGTAGCTGTGATAGAATCCCAGCCATGCAATAGAAAGTGCTTAACAAGGTGAGTGTGAGTGTTCTTTTTCCGTGTGATGTTGTACCTGTGTTGAGTGAATCTGGTGAGCAGTGTGTTACCAGTTTCTCCCACATACTGGATCCCACATCTCTTGCATGTAATCAAATATATACAGTTTTTGGACCTCGGGGTCCCCTTGCACAAAGACAGAAAAACCTGGCCATTGGAGTGGCTGCGGACCAATCTGTGATGTTGGAAAAATTGTCCTTGATGTCTCTGTCTAGGCACAGAGAGAGGTGTGATTTGGGCTCTAATGAGGAGATCACCCAGATTTTTATGCCTCCTGAAGGCAGCAATCACTCTGTGAGTATGGAGTGTCTGGACATCTCGAGACAGGTTCTGGAAATTGTTCTTAAGAGCCCTGACTAATTTGCAGGTGCAGGGGGCATATGTGATGACCACTGGAAGTAAGGGGGAGACATCAATTGGTTTTGTCAGCAAAAATGATTTGAAGCATCCCCTTAGGAAAGACCAATTGTACCCCCTAGTGGAGAGAGCAGAGAATAACGTCTTGACAGCAGTTCCAAAATCAGATTTCTGTGTGCAGATTCTGTGGAATCTTAACAGCTGAGATTTGACAATTCCTGCGAATGTGTGTCTGGGATGAAAGCTTGTTTTAAATAGTAGGGCATGAGTGTCTGTAGGTTTAAAGAATACCTTTATGTCCAATTTGTGATCATTCATGAAATTTGTGCCCTTAAAGGTGGTTGTGTCAAGAAAATCAATAGAGGTCTTACTGATGGTTGATTTAAGCTTAATAGAAGCATTGTGGTCATTTAAAGTCCTAAGAAACATCTCAAAATCCTGCTCAGAATGTTGCCAGACACCCCATATGTCATCCAGAAAGCGATAATAATGCAGTGGTTTCTTTATGCATTTATCTAGTGCAGCAGTTTCCCACTCTGCCATGAAGATGTTTGCATATGCTGGGGCAAACTTTTTCCCCATAGCTGTCCCCTTGATTTGTAAATAGAAGTCACCATTGAATTCAAAATCGTTCCTTGTGAGGTTTATTTCTAAAAGTTGTAGTAATTCTTTTTCAGGCCTTTTCTTATCCGGGTATCTTTGAAAGACTCTCTTAATGGAGTCAATGCCTTCACCAATGTCAATGTTTGTGTAAAGGCTGTCAATGTCTATGGAAAACAGAAAAGCATCAATGGGGACTTCTATTTGCTTCACTTTATCCACAAAATCATATGTATCTTTAATATAGCTTGCATGTTTTGTGGATAAAGGAGTCAGGAAATAGTCCAGGTATTCAGCTGTATAATACGTCTCACTATCACAGTCTGAAACGATTGGTCGCCCTGGGGGCACCTGAAAGGGGACACTCCATTTCGCCGGATCCTTGTGGATCTTAGGCAGCATGTAAAAAAGTCTTCCTCTTGGCTCAGCGGAGCCCAGTAAATAGTTCTTTTGTTTTAGGTTTATAAATTTCTTTTGGTTCAAATTATTAATAATCTTTTCCACTAGTGGTACTGTTTCGTGGTAAATGGGTTTTTTTAGTTTCAAATAATATTTTTTGTCGTTCAATTGTCTGTAGCCTTCCTCCAAATACTGTTCTCTATCCAAAATTACGACTGCGCTTCCTTTGTCTGCTGGTTTAATGATAATTTGTTTGTTTCCTTTCAATTCTGTTAGGGCCTTTATTTCTTCTACTGTCAAATTGGACTTAAGTCGTCCTACATTAAAGTGGTTTTGAAAATATTCGTTATCTGTTTTGATCAAATTAAGAATTTGGGATGGAAGCTGAGCATTGGGTGGTGACCAGTATGATTTTGGAGTGAAGGGCTGAGATCGAGACTCATTTTTATCTCCATAAAAGGCAGCCAATTTGATCCTCCTATGGTACTGCTGAATGTCATATTTACACTGTAATTTTAGATTTTTGTTATAGCCTTTTGTGGGGATAAAAGTCAGGCCTCTATTCAATAGGGTCCGCTGAGCAATGGAAGGACGGAATTTTTTGGACAAGTTCATAACACCATTTACAACATGTAAATCACTTGACCCCTCCCGTCTCAGGCTTGTGGGGATTCCCCATTTACATACTTCTCCCAGTGCTGAAGCATTGCCTCTGCAGTTTCAAGCGACCAGTGAACATCATCATCTTCTGTGGAGAAGCTGTCTGGGGCGAGGGCTGGGATGTGCTCTTTTAAACCTGTAATAAAGGTGTTCATGTGCAGCAAAGTGTCCTGTTCGATCTGAGGGAGAGCAGAGGAAAAGTTAACCTCAGGTACATAAATGTCTGCCTCAGGGAATTTCTCCCGGGCTGTCTTTAGGACCCTCTTTAGTTCTAGAACAGGCACATTTTTGTCTCTCTGGGACCTGTTGTTAATGCCAAAAGACAGGATCAGATGTGTCACCGTAGTGTCAATAGTGGCCTTCTGTAGGATGAACTCTGCATGCCACCATTTGGCACCCGGGAAACTGTCAATCTGAAGGCTGTCGGTTGCAAAGGGAGGCAATTTGCTCACATTGGAATCGCCGACGATGAGCCAGGGGTCCCCGACGTGTAGATGCCAGTCTGTCAGTTTCCTGTATGTGTTGGGATGTCTGGTCGGGGTCCTCACCTGCTGTCCCGGTACGGTTGGTGAAGAAGGAAGAGATGGTGGAGGAGATGGTGATCCTTCTGCTGGCTGAATCTGGAGCCGAGTTTGCACACAGGAGCTGAGTCTGTCTAAACCGCTGCGAGGTGGGCCCAGGTGAGAAGCTGTTTGTGGTTTAAACCCTTTCACAGGGCCAATGCGTCTCGCCTTAACAGGGGTGGATTCCCCCTGTGTGAGGTCCAGCACCTCAGCGTGTGACACCTGATCAGGTTGTGGCGTTTGAGTAGAGGGGGAAAGTGGTCGTTCCTGGCATGTTGTCTCTTGAAGCGAGGCCAAGAGCCTGCCCACTCTCTGGTCTTTCGGAGTCTCCAGATTTGGCTCCGTTAGTTGTAAAGGCTCCAGAGGAGGGGAAGGTGTCGGTTCCCTCTCTGGCTGCTGCTCCGTCTCACCGAAGGGCGACCAGTCCCCCGCGACGTGGTCAGTCATCGTTGCCGTTGTTGTTTTGGAAGTTCTGCATGGTGCGGGCGGGGCGTGCACCTGTGCAGAAACAGTCACCATCCGACCAGCGCCGGTCTGTATCGGGGCGGTTTGTGTGACAATAGCATTAGGCTGCGTTACCTCGCTAAGGAGTTCAATGGTGTCCTGCTGCAGTCTCATCACACAACCACTTGGCCCCCGTGTAGTTGTCGTGGTGGTGTCCTCCTCCTCTGTAGCAGTGGTAGGTCCCAGGTCACTCCACTTGGCTACGATCTCAGCTCTGGCCTGTTCCAGAGAGTCTGGTAGGAGGCGGCGGCCCAGGTTCCTCCTAGCCCAGGAGGCGGCTATTTGGAATGGGCCCTCCCAATCCTGTTTGGAAAACTCAGAGAGACATTTGATCTCCTCCTCCACACTCTGAGTGTAATGTTGCCGGAGAATCATCATGGTCGTGCTGGCCCAATTTTTCGCGTTCTCCTCAATCCTGGTCTGTGTTTTTTTCGTGGGGACTGCTGGCTTAATGACAGTCTTTAAATTGTGTGTTATTTTATTTAGCGAAGGAGGATAATTGTCATTAGTCACATTCTTTAAGTGATGTACAGCTTTAATCAGTCTGTGAATGACGCGGACTTTCGCAGAAAAGTCTGGATCCTCCGACGGTATTTTGTGAACAGGAGGACCAGCTCGTTCAATTCGAGTGTTTCTCACATACCGGTTGTCCTGAGCTGGTCTCCGTTCAAAGCGTCGGTCCCGTCCGGTCCGATTCCCTGGTCCGGTTGCAAAGCGACCTGTCGTCTGCTGTCGTCCCCTCTGACGTCGCTGTGGCGCGTGGAAGAAATCTGGATCATCACTGCGGTGCTCCTCTCTCACGGCCGCTGCATGAATCCTCCGAGTCTCTCGAGATGGGTAACTGGTGTGTCGGGGCGGTCTGCGTGCGTTCTCCACGGCTGTCCAGCCGCGCTCTCCTCCCCGACCCCTCTGTTCGGTTGCATAACGGTCCGTCGCGGGCCGTTCTCTCTCCCATCTCCGTTGTGGTGCGTGGAAGAAGTGTCGCTCACCGCTGCGGTGTTCTCCCCTTACGACCGCCGCGTAGGTTCTCCGAGCCTCTCGAGATGGATAACTGCTGTGTCGGGGCGGTCTGCGTGTGTCCTCCACGGCTGTCCAGCCGCGCTCTCCTCTCCGGCTCCACCGTTCGGCTGCATAGCGGTCTGTCGCGGGCCGTTCTCCCTCCCATCTCCGCTGTGGTGCGTGGGGGAAGTGTCGCTCACCGCTGCGTTGTTCTCCTCTCACGGCGGCTGCGTAGGTCATCCGACCTGTACGAGATGGATAACTGCTGCGGCGGGGGGACCTGCGTACGTACCCCTCAGCTGTCCAGCCGCGATCTCTTCTCCGGTCTCTGCGCCGCCGAACAACGGTCCACTGGTCATCCGTTGTGAATGTGGGCATGGTTGTATCGCCACTGATGGCTTTAGCTACCACCTCTCTTCTCCACCGGTCGTGTAGGTAATGCTAGGCGATGCTGCGCCCACGGATGACTCGTGCTACCGACTTTATGATAAATGAGCGTATATTTATTGCTCAAATTCAATAAAACAAACTGTAAAAAATATATACAAAAAATATATACAAAAACCATATAATACAAGCCAAGGTCGCGACGTTTCGGTTCAGGATGAACCTTCTTCAGGCTGGCTTGTGATCGAAGAATAATAAGTCCAACAATTGTCCGGAGCAGACTTTGTGTTGCTCGCATAACGTCCACGAAAGTCTGTGAGTGGGTTGGACCACACTACCCATAACATTCAAGGTGGCCGCATTTCAGCAGCCAATCAGTGGTCTCCACAGCAGAATTCAAAAAGACGCCGTGACAATAAGGCCGTGGACGGTCGCACGCGCAGGTGCTACGTTCACGGACATCGGGAACACAGACTGTCAGGCGTAAGAGTGGAAAAGAAACTTTTTTTACCCATGAATACGGGTGTGGAACATGTTTACATTAAGTCTTTAAAACACAGAGGGCAGATTGCACTCAGCCACAATAGTGTTGTACAGTTAAACATTGTGGAGAGATTTTCTCACACAATAAAGTCCAGAATATGAAATATTTACATACAAGTAGTCCATACAATATAGTGAAAAGTCACAGGTGATATATACAGTGTATGATTGGTATAAAGTGATGTAATGGTCCATTGTCATACATCATAGAGGTTGGTCATAAGCATAGAACAGAACAGATATGTAATGCACAAAGTCCATACCATCACACATAGTTGACCTTATGACCCCTGAATGTTACACCGGTGTTATAGTTGATACATTTACATGTGTTTTATTTTCCTTTTTTGTAACAGGGCATCACAGTGAGGGGTCCCAGAATAACCCAAGAGGGTAGTCAGGCGGCACAGGCCGGTTAGGGGAGATCAAAGTTGGGAGCACGGTCCCCGAAGGGGGCCGTGCTCCAATGCACAGACCATACCTGCTCCCTTCTCAGGCGTCCAGGACCCCACCAGTGGGGTTTCAAACTCGTGTCCAATCAGATTGGCAAATGGTTAGGCTTAGGGCAGGGGGTCAATTATTCTGGGGGTCACTGAGGTTAGGGTTAGGGCCAATTTCAAGGCCAGGATGCTCCCTTGTGAGACCTGAAAAAGGCGAGGTCCCCAGAGCAGTGACAAAATGTCCATAAGTACACACATGAAAGTAATGAAATGTTAACTATATACACGTTGTTGTATTAATACCTCCTATAACCCTTTTCGTTGAGGCCATTTGGATAAACTGTATTTAGTTTAGCTATCCAAATCCTCTCAGCTCTCCATCTCTGTTGTGTTGTCCACCCTGAGTTGATTTGAATGGCTGTAGCTGTGATAGAATCCCAGCCATGCAATAGAAAGTGCTTAACAAGGTGAGTGTGAGTGTTCTTTTTCCGTGTGATGTTGTACCTGTGTTGAGTGAATCTGGTGAGCAGTGTGTTACCAGTTTCTCCCACATACTGGATCCCACATCTCTTGCATGTAATCAAATATATACAGTTTTTGGACCTCGGGGTCCCCTTGCACAAAGACAGAAAAACCTGGCCATTGGAGTGGCTGCGGACCAATCTGTGATGTTGGAAAAATTGTCCTTGATGTCTCTGTCTAGGCACAGAGAGAGGTGTGATTTGGGCTCTAATGAGGAGATCACCCAGATTTTTATGCCTCCTGAAGGCAGCAATCACTCTGTGAGTATGGAGTGTCTGGACATCTCGAGACAGGTTCTGGAAATTGTTCTTAAGAGCCCTGACTAATTTGCAGGTGCAGGGGGCATATGTGATGACCACTGGAAGTAAGGGGGAGACATCAATTGGTTTTGTCAGCAAAAATGATTTGAAGCATCCCCTTAGGAAAGACCAATTGTACCCCCTAGTGGAGAGAGCAGAGAATAACGTCTTGACAGCAGTTCCAAAATCAGATTTCTGTGTGCAGATTCTGTGGAATCTTAACAGCTGAGATTTGACAATTCCTGCGAATGTGTGTCTGGGATGAAAGCTTGTTTTAAATAGTAGGGCATGAGTGTCTGTAGGTTTAAAGAATACCTTTATGTCCAATTTGTGATCATTCATGAAATTTGTGCCCTTAAAGGTGGTTGTGTCAAGAAAATCAATAGAGGTCTTACTGATGGTTGATTTAAGCTTAATAGAAGCATTGTGGTCATTTAAAGTCCTAAGAAACATCTCAAAATCCTGCTCAGAATGTTGCCAGACACCCCATATGTCATCCAGAAAGCGATAATAATGCAGTGGTTTCTTTATGCATTTATCTAGTGCAGCAGTTTCCCACTCTGCCATGAAGATGTTTGCATATGCTGGGGCAAACTTTTTCCCCATAGCTGTCCCCTTGATTTGTAAATAGAAGTCACCATTGAATTCAAAATCGTTCCTTGTGAGGTTTATTTCTAAAAGTTGTAGTAATTCTTTTTCAGGCCTTTTCTTATCCGGGTATCTTTGAAAGACTCTCTTAATGGAGTCAATGCCTTCACCAATGTCAATGTTTGTGTAAAGGCTGTCAATGTCTATGGAAAACAGAAAAGCATCAATGGGGACTTCTATTTGCTTCACTTTATCCACAAAATCATATGTATCTTTAATATAGCTTGCATGTTTTGTGGATAAAGGAGTCAGGAAATAGTCCAGGTATTCAGCTGTATAATACGTCTCACTATCACAGTCTGAAACGATTGGTCGCCCTGGGGGCACCTGAAAGGGGACACTCCATTTCGCCGGATCCTTGTGGATCTTAGGCAGCATGTAAAAAAGTCTTCCTCTTGGCTCAGCGGAGCCCAGTAAATAGTTCTTTTGTTTTAGGTTTATAAATTTCTTTTGGTTCAAATTATTAATAATCTTTTCCACTAGTGGTACTGTTTCGTGGTAAATGGGTTTTTTTAGTTTCAAATAATATTTTTTGTCGTTCAATTGTCTGTAGCCTTCCTCCAAATACTGTTCTCTATCCAAAATTACGACTGCGCTTCCTTTGTCTGCTGGTTTAATGATAATTTGTTTGTTTCCTTTCAATTCTGTTAGGGCCTTTATTTCTTCTACTGTCAAATTGGACTTAAGTCGTCCTACATTAAAGTGGTTTTGAAAATATTCGTTATCTGTTTTGATCAAATTAAGAATTTGGGATGGAAGCTGAGCATTGGGTGGTGACCAGTATGATTTTGGAGTGAAGGGCTGAGATCGAGACTCATTTTTATCTCCATAAAAGGCAGCCAATTTGATCCTCCTATGGTACTGCTGAATGTCATATTTACACTGTAATTTTAGATTTTTGTTATAGCCTTTTGTGGGGATAAAAGTCAGGCCTCTATTCAATAGGGTCCGCTGAGCAATGGAAGGACGGAATTTTTTGGACAAGTTCATAACACCATTTACAACATGTAAATCACTTGACCCCTCCCGTCTCAGGCTTGTGGGGATTCCCCATTTACATACTTCTCCCAGTGCTGAAGCATTGCCTCTGCAGTTTCAAGCGACCAGTGAACATCATCATCTTCTGTGGAGAAGCTGTCTGGGGCGAGGGCTGGGATGTGCTCTTTTAAACCTGTAATAAAGGTGTTCATGTGCAGCAAAGTGTCCTGTTCGATCTGAGGGAGAGCAGAGGAAAAGTTAACCTCAGGTACATAAATGTCTGCCTCAGGGAATTTCTCCCGGGCTGTCTTTAGGACCCTCTTTAGTTCTAGAACAGGCACATTTTTGTCTCTCTGGGACCTGTTGTTAATGCCAAAAGACAGGATCAGATGTGTCACCGTAGTGTCAATAGTGGCCTTCTGTAGGATGAACTCTGCATGCCACCATTTGGCACCCGGGAAACTGTCAATCTGAAGGCTGTCGGTTGCAAAGGGAGGCAATTTGCTCACATTGGAATCGCCGACGATGAGCCAGGGGTCCCCGACGTGTAGATGCCAGTCTGTCAGTTTCCTGTATGTGTTGGGATGTCTGGTCGGGGTCCTCACCTGCTGTCCCGGTACGGTTGGTGAAGAAGGAAGAGATGGTGGAGGAGATGGTGATCCTTCTGCTGGCTGAATCTGGAGCCGAGTTTGCACACAGGAGCTGAGTCTGTCTAAACCGCTGCGAGGTGGGCCCAGGTGAGAAGCTGTTTGTGGTTTAAACCCTTTCACAGGGCCAATGCGTCTCGCCTTAACAGGGGTGGATTCCCCCTGTGTGAGGTCCAGCACCTCAGCGTGTGACACCTGATCAGGTTGTGGCGTTTGAGTAGAGGGGGAAAGTGGTCGTTCCTGGCATGTTGTCTCTTGAAGCGAGGCCAAGAGCCTGCCCACTCTCTGGTCTTTCGGAGTCTCCAGATTTGGCTCCGTTAGTTGTAAAGGCTCCAGAGGAGGGGAAGGTGTCGGTTCCCTCTCTGGCTGCTGCTCCGTCTCACCGAAGGGCGACCAGTCCCCCGCGACGTGGTCAGTCATCGTTGCCGTTGTTGTTTTGGAAGTTCTGCATGGTGCGGGCGGGGCGTGCACCTGTGCAGAAACAGTCACCATCCGACCAGCGCCGGTCTGTATCGGGGCGGTTTGTGTGACAATAGCATTAGGCTGCGTTACCTCGCTAAGGAGTTCAATGGTGTCCTGCTGCAGTCTCATCACACAACCACTTGGCCCCCGTGTAGTTGTCGTGGTGGTGTCCTCCTCCTCTGTAGCAGTGGTAGGTCCCAGGTCACTCCACTTGGCTACGATCTCAGCTCTGGCCTGTTCCAGAGAGTCTGGTAGGAGGCGGCGGCCCAGGTTCCTCCTAGCCCAGGAGGCGGCTATTTGGAATGGGCCCTCCCAATCCTGTTTGGAAAACTCAGAGAGACATTTGATCTCCTCCTCCACACTCTGAGTGTAATGTTGCCGGAGAATCATCATGGTCGTGCTGGCCCAATTTTTCGCGTTCTCCTCAATCCTGGTCTGTGTTTTTTTCGTGGGGACTGCTGGCTTAATGACAGTCTTTAAATTGTGTGTTATTTTATTTAGCGAAGGAGGATAATTGTCATTAGTCACATTCTTTAAGTGATGTACAGCTTTAATCAGTCTGTGAATGACGCGGACTTTCGCAGAAAAGTCTGGATCCTCCGACGGTATTTTGTGAACAGGAGGACCAGCTCGTTCAATTCGAGTGTTTCTCACATACCGGTTGTCCTGAGCTGGTCTCCGTTCAAAGCGTCGGTCCCGTCCGGTCCGATTCCCTGGTCCGGTTGCAAAGCGACCTGTCGTCTGCTGTCGTCCCCTCTGACGTCGCTGTGGCGCGTGGAAGAAATCTGGATCATCACTGCGGTGCTCCTCTCTCACGGCCGCTGCATGAATCCTCCGAGTCTCTCGAGATGGGTAACTGGTGTGTCGGGGCGGTCTGCGTGCGTTCTCCACGGCTGTCCAGCCGCGCTCTCCTCCCCGACCCCTCTGTTCGGTTGCATAACGGTCCGTCGCGGGCCGTTCTCTCTCCCATCTCCGTTGTGGTGCGTGGAAGAAGTGTCGCTCACCGCTGCGGTGTTCTCCCCTTACGACCGCCGCGTAGGTTCTCCGAGCCTCTCGAGATGGATAACTGCTGTGTCGGGGCGGTCTGCGTGTGTCCTCCACGGCTGTCCAGCCGCGCTCTCCTCTCCGGCTCCACCGTTCGGCTGCATAGCGGTCTGTCGCGGGCCGTTCTCCCTCCCATCTCCGCTGTGGTGCGTGGGGGAAGTGTCGCTCACCGCTGCGTTGTTCTCCTCTCACGGCGGCTGCGTAGGTCATCCGACCTGTACGAGATGGATAACTGCTGCGGCGGGGGGACCTGCGTACGTACCCCTCAGCTGTCCAGCCGCGATCTCTTCTCCGGTCTCTGCGCCGCCGAACAACGGTCCACTGGTCATCCGTTGTGAATGTGGGCATGGTTGTATCGCCACTGATGGCTTTAGCTACCACCTCTCTTCTCCACCGGTCGTGTAGGTAATGCTAGGCGATGCTGCGCCCACGGATGACTCGTGCTACCGACTTTATGATAAATGAGCGTATATTTATTGCTCAAATTCAATAAAACAAACTGTAAAAAATATATACAAAAAATATATACAAAAACCATATAATACAAGCCAAGGTCGCGACGTTTCGGTTCAGGATGAACCTTCTTCAGGCTGGCTTGTGATCGAAGAATAATAAGTCCAACAATTGTCCGGAGCAGACTTTGTGTTGCTCGCATAACGTCCACGAAAGTCTGTGAGTGGGTTGGACCACACTACCCATAACATTCAAGGTGGCCGCATTTCAGCAGCCAATCAGTGGTCTCCACAGCAGAATTCAAAAAGACGCCGTGACAATAAGGCCGTGGACGGTCGCACGCGCAGGTGCTACGTTCACGGACATCGGGAACACAGACTGTCAGGCGTAAGAGTGGAAAAGAAACTTTTTTTACCCATGAATACGGGTGTGGAACATGTTTACATTAAGTCTTTAAAACACAGAGGGCAGATTGCACTCAGCCACAATAGTGTTGTACAGTTAAACATTGTGGAGAGATTTTCTCACACAATAAAGTCCAGAATATGAAATATTTACATACAAGTAGTCCATACAATATAGTGAAAAGTCACAGGTGATATATACAGTGTATGATTGGTATAAAGTGATGTAATGGTCCATTGTCATACATCATAGAGGTTGGTCATAAGCATAGAACAGAACAGATATGTAATGCACAAAGTCCATACCATCACACATAGTTGACCTTATGACCCCTGAATGTTACACCGGTGTTATAGTTGATACATTTACATGTGTTTTATTTTCCTTTTTTGTAACAGGGCATCACAGTGAGGGGTCCCAGAATAACCCAAGAGGGTAGTCAGGCGGCACAGGCCGGTTAGGGGAGATCAAAGTTGGGAGCACGGTCCCCGAAGGGGGCCGTGCTCCAATGCACAGACCATACCTGCTCCCTTCTCAGGCGTCCAGGACCCCACCAGTGGGGTTTCAAACTCGTGTCCAATCAGATTGGCAAATGGTTAGGCTTAGGGCAGGGGGTCAATTATTCTGGGGGTCACTGAGGTTAGGGTTAGGGCCAATTTCAAGGCCAGGATGCTCCCTTGTGAGACCTGAAAAAGGCGAGGTCCCCAGAGCAGTGACAAAATGTCCATAAGTACACACATGAAAGTAATGAAATGTTAACTATATACACGTTGTTGTATTAATACCTCCTATAACCCTTTTCGTTGAGGCCATTTGGATAAACTGTATTTAGTTTAGCTATCCAAATCCTCTCAGCTCTCCATCTCTGTTGTGTTGTCCACCCTGAGTTGATTTGAATGGCTGTAGCTGTGATAGAATCCCAGCCATGCAATAGAAAGTGCTTAACAAGGTGAGTGTGAGTGTTCTTTTTCCGTGTGATGTTGTACCTGTGTTGAGTGAATCTGGTGAGCAGTGTGTTACCAGTTTCTCCCACATACTGGATCCCACATCTCTTGCATGTAATCAAATATATACAGTTTTTGGACCTCGGGGTCCCCTTGCACAAAGACAGAAAAACCTGGCCATTGGAGTGGCTGCGGACCAATCTGTGATGTTGGAAAAATTGTCCTTGATGTCTCTGTCTAGGCACAGAGAGAGGTGTGATTTGGGCTCTAATGAGGAGATCACCCAGATTTTTATGCCTCCTGAAGGCAGCAATCACTCTGTGAGTATGGAGTGTCTGGACATCTCGAGACAGGTTCTGGAAATTGTTCTTAAGAGCCCTGACTAATTTGCAGGTGCAGGGGGCATATGTGATGACCACTGGAAGTAAGGGGGAGACATCAATTGGTTTTGTCAGCAAAAATGATTTGAAGCATCCCCTTAGGAAAGACCAATTGTACCCCCTAGTGGAGAGAGCAGAGAATAACGTCTTGACAGCAGTTCCAAAATCAGATTTCTGTGTGCAGATTCTGTGGAATCTTAACAGCTGAGATTTGACAATTCCTGCGAATGTGTGTCTGGGATGAAAGCTTGTTTTAAATAGTAGGGCATGAGTGTCTGTAGGTTTAAAGAATACCTTTATGTCCAATTTGTGATCATTCATGAAATTTGTGCCCTTAAAGGTGGTTGTGTCAAGAAAATCAATAGAGGTCTTACTGATGGTTGATTTAAGCTTAATAGAAGCATTGTGGTCATTTAAAGTCCTAAGAAACATCTCAAAATCCTGCTCAGAATGTTGCCAGACACCCCATATGTCATCCAGAAAGCGATAATAATGCAGTGGTTTCTTTATGCATTTATCTAGTGCAGCAGTTTCCCACTCTGCCATGAAGATGTTTGCATATGCTGGGGCAAACTTTTTCCCCATAGCTGTCCCCTTGATTTGTAAATAGAAGTCACCATTGAATTCAAAATCGTTCCTTGTGAGGTTTATTTCTAAAAGTTGTAGTAATTCTTTTTCAGGCCTTTTCTTATCCGGGTATCTTTGAAAGACTCTCTTAATGGAGTCAATGCCTTCACCAATGTCAATGTTTGTGTAAAGGCTGTCAATGTCTATGGAAAACAGAAAAGCATCAATGGGGACTTCTATTTGCTTCACTTTATCCACAAAATCATATGTATCTTTAATATAGCTTGCATGTTTTGTGGATAAAGGAGTCAGGAAATAGTCCAGGTATTCAGCTGTATAATACGTCTCACTATCACAGTCTGAAACGATTGGTCGCCCTGGGGGCACCTGAAAGGGGACACTCCATTTCGCCGGATCCTTGTGGATCTTAGGCAGCATGTAAAAAAGTCTTCCTCTTGGCTCAGCGGAGCCCAGTAAATAGTTCTTTTGTTTTAGGTTTATAAATTTCTTTTGGTTCAAATTATTAATAATCTTTTCCACTAGTGGTACTGTTTCGTGGTAAATGGGTTTTTTTAGTTTCAAATAATATTTTTTGTCGTTCAATTGTCTGTAGCCTTCCTCCAAATACTGTTCTCTATCCAAAATTACGACTGCGCTTCCTTTGTCTGCTGGTTTAATGATAATTTGTTTGTTTCCTTTCAATTCTGTTAGGGCCTTTATTTCTTCTACTGTCAAATTGGACTTAAGTCGTCCTACATTAAAGTGGTTTTGAAAATATTCGTTATCTGTTTTGATCAAATTAAGAATTTGGGATGGAAGCTGAGCATTGGGTGGTGACCAGTATGATTTTGGAGTGAAGGGCTGAGATCGAGACTCATTTTTATCTCCATAAAAGGCAGCCAATTTGATCCTCCTATGGTACTGCTGAATGTCATATTTACACTGTAATTTTAGATTTTTGTTATAGCCTTTTGTGGGGATAAAAGTCAGGCCTCTATTCAATAGGGTCCGCTGAGCAATGGAAGGACGGAATTTTTTGGACAAGTTCATAACACCATTTACAACATGTAAATCACTTGACCCCTCCCGTCTCAGGCTTGTGGGGATTCCCCATTTACATACTTCTCCCAGTGCTGAAGCATTGCCTCTGCAGTTTCAAGCGACCAGTGAACATCATCATCTTCTGTGGAGAAGCTGTCTGGGGCGAGGGCTGGGATGTGCTCTTTTAAACCTGTAATAAAGGTGTTCATGTGCAGCAAAGTGTCCTGTTCGATCTGAGGGAGAGCAGAGGAAAAGTTAACCTCAGGTACATAAATGTCTGCCTCAGGGAATAGGGGGTTAGGGTTAGGGGAGAAATAAGTTGGGAGTCCGGTCCCCGAAGGGGGCCGGGCTCCAATGCACTGGCCATGCCTGCTCCCGTCCCAGGCGGCAAGGTCCCCCACGGCTTTTTATTGTATTATCTTTTTATAGTCTCATTAATTTGATTTTAAAGTAATATTTAGGACACATCATCAGTAGTGGACCCTGGAATCATTGGATGTTTCGGCCATTATCACTAGACATCCTCCTCCAAGGAAGGCCCTGCCAAGGTTGATCACGCCTTGGAGTGTGTCATCAATTAAATAAGACAATAGTCATTAATTAATGCCTTTCTGGGCTTTAATTTTTAAAGTTTCCTAATAGTAATTAAGTAATGCCTTTCTGGGCTTTAATTTTTAAAGTTTCCAAGAGGCCAATCGGGCCCTGTCAGGTTCAATCGCCTTTTAGAGAGTTAATTAGGCCCTATTTGGGTTCATGGCAATCTAACGTATGTCCGTGACTTTGAGGATTTCACTCAAGAGCCACCCCGGGCGGTCTGCGCTTGGGGGGACGAAGGCAGTGTCCAAAGGTCGCCTGCGAATGCCCCAGCCGCGGAGACGTGGAGGTCTCCGATTGATTGCATGTCTGCACTTGGGGGGACGAAGGCAGTGCCCGAAGGCCGCCTGCGACTACCCCAGCCACGGAGACGCGGAGGTCTCCGATTGATTGCATGATCCATAAGTCCTGCTCAACTCACAATTATTAGCTTTTAGCTTCTGCAGGTTTAAAGTACTATTATCATCAGGTTCAATCGCATTTTAGAGAGCTAATGAGGCCCTATTTGGGTTTATGGAAATTTAACGTATGTCCGTGACTTTGAAAATTTCACTCATTAACTCACAATTATTGACTTTTAGCTTCTGTAAGTTTAGAGTATTAATATCATCTCATAAATGCTTCTCCTTCAGTCGTTTCCTATATTTGTAATCATGTATTCTCACATACCTGCACCTTGTCCTTCGAATGAGGTTTCCTCCCTGGTCTGTCTGCCACCTGCTCCCTGTGCTCCATGTGCTCTGCCTGGTCTGACTTCCTGGTTCCCATCATGCACTTGATCGATCTCCAGGGCAACCACTGTTGTGTCCTTGAACTGTCATCATTAGCTTTAGCCATAGCATAATGTTAGCTTCCATATTAGCATCCATGAAACTCAATATAAAGATGACTAGTCCCATGTACAAATTGTACTTTATCATGTGTCACTGTCATACAATTGTTAGCATTAGCTTAGCACCTTGGCTTTCTTGTTAGCATTAGTTTAGCATTTTAGTTTTCTTTGTTTTTATTGTTTTAATGGCACCCCCTTCTCACATTCCTTTTTTGGTTTTCTTTGTTTTTATTGTTTTAATGGCACCCCCTCATCATATTTCCTTTCCAGCATCAGCTAAGCGCCTTGGCTTTCTTGTTAGCACTGGCTTAGCACTCTAGCTTTCTTTGTTGTTATTGTTTCAATGGCACCCCCTCATCATATTTCCTTTCCAGCATCAGCTAAGCACATTGGCTTTCTTGTTAGCACTGGCTTAGCACTCTAGCTTTCTTTGTTTTTATTGTTTTTATTGTTTTAATGGCACCCCCATCTCACATTCCTTTTTTGGTTTTCTTTGTAAGTGGTTAGGTTTAGGATTGGGAGGGGGTCGGGACACCCCCAGCCCAGTGAAGAAAGCCCCCAGGGAACCTCACGCTACCCAGGTGGGTGGACAGGCGGCACGGGCTGGATAGGGGAGAAATAAGTTGGGAGTCCGGTCCCCGAAGGGGGCCGGGCTCCAATGCACTGGCCATGCCTGCTCCCGTCCCAGGCGGCAAGGTCCCCCACGGCTTTTTATTGTATTATCTTTTTATAGTCTCATTAATTTGATTTTAAAGTAATATTTAGGACACATCATCAGTAGTGGACCCTGGAATCATTGGATGTTTCGGCCATTATCACTAGACATCCTCCTCCAAGGAAGGCCCTGCCAAGGTTGATCACGCCTTGGAGTGTGTCATCAATTAAATAAGACAATAGTCATTAATTAATGCCTTTCTGGGCTTTAATTTTTAAAGTTTCCTAATAGTAATTAAGTAATGCCTTTCTGGGCTTTAATTTTTAAAGTTTCCAAGAGGCCAATCGGGCCCTGTCAGGTTCAATCGCCTTTTAGAGAGTTAATTAGGCCCTATTTGGGTTCATGGCAATCTAACGTATGTCCGTGACTTTGAGGATTTCACTCAAGAGCCACCCCGGGCGGTCTGCGCTTGGGGGGACGAAGGCAGTGTCCAAAGGTCGCCTGCGAATGCCCCAGCCGCGGAGACGTGGAGGTCTCCGATTGATTGCATGTCTGCACTTGGGGGGACGAAGGCAGTGCCCGAAGGCCGCCTGCGACTACCCCAGCCACGGAGACGCGGAGGTCTCCGATTGATTGCATGATCCATAAGTCCTGCTCAACTCACAATTATTAGCTTTTAGCTTCTGCAGGTTTAAAGTACTATTATCATCAGGTTCAATCGCATTTTAGAGAGCTAATGAGGCCCTATTTGGGTTTATGGAAATTTAACGTATGTCCGTGACTTTGAAAATTTCACTCATTAACTCACAATTATTGACTTTTAGCTTCTGTAAGTTTAGAGTATTAATATCATCTCATAAATGCTTCTCCTTCAGTCGTTTCCTATATTTGTAATCATGTATTCTCACATACCTGCACCTTGTCCTTCGAATGAGGTTTCCTCCCTGGTCTGTCTGCCACCTGCTCCCTGTGCTCCATGTGCTCTGCCTGGTCTGACTTCCTGGTTCCCATCATGCACTTGATCGATCTCCAGGGCAACCACTGTTGTGTCCTTGAACTGTCATCATTAGCTTTAGCCATAGCATAATGTTAGCTTCCATATTAGCATCCATGAAACTCAATATAAAGATGACTAGTCCCATGTACAAATTGTACTTTATCATGTGTCACTGTCATACAATTGTTAGCATTAGCTTAGCACCTTGGCTTTCTTGTTAGCATTAGTTTAGCATTTTAGTTTTCTTTGTTTTTATTGTTTTAATGGCACCCCCTTCTCACATTCCTTTTTTGGTTTTCTTTGTTTTTATTGTTTTAATGGCACCCCCTCATCATATTTCCTTTCCAGCATCAGCTAAGCGCCTTGGCTTTCTTGTTAGCACTGGCTTAGCACTCTAGCTTTCTTTGTTGTTATTGTTTCAATGGCACCCCCTCATCATATTTCCTTTCCAGCATCAGCTAAGCACATTGGCTTTCTTGTTAGCACTGGCTTAGCACTCTAGCTTTCTTTGTTTTTATTGTTTTTATTGTTTTAATGGCACCCCCATCTCACATTCCTTTTTTGGTTTTCTTTGTAAGTGGTTAGGTTTAGGATTGGGAGGGGGTCGGGACACCCCCAGCCCAGTGAAGAAAGCCCCCAGGGAACCTCACGCTACCCAGGTGGGTGGACAGGCGGCACGGGCTGGATAGGGGAGAAATAAGTTGGGAGTCCGGTCCCCGAAGGGGGCCGGGCTCCAATGCACTGGCCATGCCTGCTCCCGTCCCAGGCGGCAAGGTCCCCCACGGCTTTTTATTGTATTATCTTTTTATAGTCTCATTAATTTGATTTTAAAGTAATATTTAGGACACATCATCAGTAGTGGACCCTGGAATCATTGGATGTTTCGGCCATTATCACTAGACATCCTCCTCCAAGGAAGGCCCTGCCAAGGTTGATCACGCCTTGGAGTGTGTCATCAATTAAATAAGACAATAGTCATTAATTAATGCCTTTCTGGGCTTTAATTTTTAAAGTTTCCTAATAGTAATTAAGTAATGCCTTTCTGGGCTTTAATTTTTAAAGTTTCCAAGAGGCCAATCGGGCCCTGTCAGGTTCAATCGCCTTTTAGAGAGTTAATTAGGCCCTATTTGGGTTCATGGCAATCTAACGTATGTCCGTGACTTTGAGGATTTCACTCAAGAGCCACCCCGGGCGGTCTGCGCTTGGGGGGACGAAGGCAGTGTCCAAAGGTCGCCTGCGAATGCCCCAGCCGCGGAGACGTGGAGGTCTCCGATTGATTGCATGTCTGCACTTGGGGGGACGAAGGCAGTGCCCGAAGGCCGCCTGCGACTACCCCAGCCACGGAGACGCGGAGGTCTCCGATTGATTGCATGATCCATAAGTCCTGCTCAACTCACAATTATTAGCTTTTAGCTTCTGCAGGTTTAAAGTACTATTATCATCAGGTTCAATCGCATTTTAGAGAGCTAATGAGGCCCTATTTGGGTTTATGGAAATTTAACGTATGTCCGTGACTTTGAAAATTTCACTCATTAACTCACAATTATTGACTTTTAGCTTCTGTAAGTTTAGAGTATTAATATCATCTCATAAATGCTTCTCCTTCAGTCGTTTCCTATATTTGTAATCATGTATTCTCACATACCTGCACCTTGTCCTTCGAATGAGGTTTCCTCCCTGGTCTGTCTGCCACCTGCTCCCTGTGCTCCATGTGCTCTGCCTGGTCTGACTTCCTGGTTCCCATCATGCACTTGATCGATCTCCAGGGCAACCACTGTTGTGTCCTTGAACTGTCATCATTAGCTTTAGCCATAGCATAATGTTAGCTTCCATATTAGCATCCATGAAACTCAATATAAAGATGACTAGTCCCATGTACAAATTGTACTTTATCATGTGTCACTGTCATACAATTGTTAGCATTAGCTTAGCACCTTGGCTTTCTTGTTAGCATTAGTTTAGCATTTTAGTTTTCTTTGTTTTTATTGTTTTAATGGCACCCCCTTCTCACATTCCTTTTTTGGTTTTCTTTGTTTTTATTGTTTTAATGGCACCCCCTCATCATATTTCCTTTCCAGCATCAGCTAAGCGCCTTGGCTTTCTTGTTAGCACTGGCTTAGCACTCTAGCTTTCTTTGTTGTTATTGTTTCAATGGCACCCCCTCATCATATTTCCTTTCCAGCATCAGCTAAGCACATTGGCTTTCTTGTTAGCACTGGCTTAGCACTCTAGCTTTCTTTGTTTTTATTGTTTTTATTGTTTTAATGGCACCCCCATCTCACATTCCTTTTTTGGTTTTCTTTGTAAGTGGTTAGGTTTAGGATTGGGAGGGGGTCGGGACACCCCCAGCCCAGTGAAGAAAGCCCCCAGGGAACCTCACGCTACCCAGGTGGGTGGACAGGCGGCACGGGCTGGATAGGGGAGAAATAAGTTGGGAGTCCGGTCCCCGAAGGGGGCCGGGCTCCAATGCACTGGCCATGCCTGCTCCCGTCCCAGGCGGCAAGGTCCCCCACGGCTTTTTATTGTATTATCTTTTTATAGTCTCATTAATTTGATTTTAAAGTAATATTTAGGACACATCATCAGTAGTGGACCCTGGAATCATTGGATGTTTCGGCCATTATCACTAGACATCCTCCTCCAAGGAAGGCCCTGCCAAGGTTGATCACGCCTTGGAGTGTGTCATCAATTAAATAAGACAATAGTCATTAATTAATGCCTTTCTGGGCTTTAATTTTTAAAGTTTCCTAATAGTAATTAAGTAATGCCTTTCTGGGCTTTAATTTTTAAAGTTTCCAAGAGGCCAATCGGGCCCTGTCAGGTTCAATCGCCTTTTAGAGAGTTAATTAGGCCCTATTTGGGTTCATGGCAATCTAACGTATGTCCGTGACTTTGAGGATTTCACTCAAGAGCCACCCCGGGCGGTCTGCGCTTGGGGGGACGAAGGCAGTGTCCAAAGGTCGCCTGCGAATGCCCCAGCCGCGGAGACGTGGAGGTCTCCGATTGATTGCATGTCTGCACTTGGGGGGACGAAGGCAGTGCCCGAAGGCCGCCTGCGACTACCCCAGCCACGGAGACGCGGAGGTCTCCGATTGATTGCATGATCCATAAGTCCTGCTCAACTCACAATTATTAGCTTTTAGCTTCTGCAGGTTTAAAGTACTATTATCATCAGGTTCAATCGCATTTTAGAGAGCTAATGAGGCCCTATTTGGGTTTATGGAAATTTAACGTATGTCCGTGACTTTGAAAATTTCACTCATTAACTCACAATTATTGACTTTTAGCTTCTGTAAGTTTAGAGTATTAATATCATCTCATAAATGCTTCTCCTTCAGTCGTTTCCTATATTTGTAATCATGTATTCTCACATACCTGCACCTTGTCCTTCGAATGAGGTTTCCTCCCTGGTCTGTCTGCCACCTGCTCCCTGTGCTCCATGTGCTCTGCCTGGTCTGACTTCCTGGTTCCCATCATGCACTTGATCGATCTCCAGGGCAACCACTGTTGTGTCCTTGAACTGTCATCATTAGCTTTAGCCATAGCATAATGTTAGCTTCCATATTAGCATCCATGAAACTCAATATAAAGATGACTAGTCCCATGTACAAATTGTACTTTATCATGTGTCACTGTCATACAATTGTTAGCATTAGCTTAGCACCTTGGCTTTCTTGTTAGCATTAGTTTAGCATTTTAGTTTTCTTTGTTTTTATTGTTTTAATGGCACCCCCTTCTCACATTCCTTTTTTGGTTTTCTTTGTTTTTATTGTTTTAATGGCACCCCCTCATCATATTTCCTTTCCAGCATCAGCTAAGCGCCTTGGCTTTCTTGTTAGCACTGGCTTAGCACTCTAGCTTTCTTTGTTGTTATTGTTTCAATGGCACCCCCTCATCATATTTCCTTTCCAGCATCAGCTAAGCACATTGGCTTTCTTGTTAGCACTGGCTTAGCACTCTAGCTTTCTTTGTTTTTATTGTTTTTATTGTTTTAATGGCACCCCCATCTCACATTCCTTTTTTGGTTTTCTTTGTAAGTGGTTAGGTTTAGGATTGGGAGGGGGTCGGGACACCCCCAGCCCAGTGAAGAAAGCCCCCAGGGAACCTCACGCTACCCAGGTGGGTGGACAGGCGGCACGGGCTGGATAGGGGAGAAATAAGTTGGGAGTCCGGTCCCCGAAGGGGGCCGGGCTCCAATGCACTGGCCATGCCTGCTCCCGTCCCAGGCGGCAAGGTCCCCCACGGCTTTTTATTGTATTATCTTTTTATAGTCTCATTAATTTGATTTTAAAGTAATATTTAGGACACATCATCAGTAGTGGACCCTGGAATCATTGGATGTTTCGGCCATTATCACTAGACATCCTCCTCCAAGGAAGGCCCTGCCAAGGTTGATCACGCCTTGGAGTGTGTCATCAATTAAATAAGACAATAGTCATTAATTAATGCCTTTCTGGGCTTTAATTTTTAAAGTTTCCTAATAGTAATTAAGTAATGCCTTTCTGGGCTTTAATTTTTAAAGTTTCCAAGAGGCCAATCGGGCCCTGTCAGGTTCAATCGCCTTTTAGAGAGTTAATTAGGCCCTATTTGGGTTCATGGCAATCTAACGTATGTCCGTGACTTTGAGGATTTCACTCAAGAGCCACCCCGGGCGGTCTGCGCTTGGGGGGACGAAGGCAGTGTCCAAAGGTCGCCTGCGAATGCCCCAGCCGCGGAGACGTGGAGGTCTCCGATTGATTGCATGTCTGCACTTGGGGGGACGAAGGCAGTGCCCGAAGGCCGCCTGCGACTACCCCAGCCACGGAGACGCGGAGGTCTCCGATTGATTGCATGATCCATAAGTCCTGCTCAACTCACAATTATTAGCTTTTAGCTTCTGCAGGTTTAAAGTACTATTATCATCAGGTTCAATCGCATTTTAGAGAGCTAATGAGGCCCTATTTGGGTTTATGGAAATTTAACGTATGTCCGTGACTTTGAAAATTTCACTCATTAACTCACAATTATTGACTTTTAGCTTCTGTAAGTTTAGAGTATTAATATCATCTCATAAATGCTTCTCCTTCAGTCGTTTCCTATATTTGTAATCATGTATTCTCACATACCTGCACCTTGTCCTTCGAATGAGGTTTCCTCCCTGGTCTGTCTGCCACCTGCTCCCTGTGCTCCATGTGCTCTGCCTGGTCTGACTTCCTGGTTCCCATCATGCACTTGATCGATCTCCAGGGCAACCACTGTTGTGTCCTTGAACTGTCATCATTAGCTTTAGCCATAGCATAATGTTAGCTTCCATATTAGCATCCATGAAACTCAATATAAAGATGACTAGTCCCATGTACAAATTGTACTTTATCATGTGTCACTGTCATACAATTGTTAGCATTAGCTTAGTACCTTGGCTTTCTTGTTAGCATTAGTTTAGCATTTTAGTTTTCTTTGTTTTTATTGTTTTAATGGCACCCCCTTCTCACATTCCTTTTTTGGTTTTCTTTGTTTTTATTGTTTTAATGGCACCCCCTCATCATATTTCCTTTCCAGCATCAGCTAAGCGCCTTGGCTTTCTTGTTAGCACTGGCTTAGCACTCTAGCTTTCTTTGTTGTTATTGTTTCAATGGCACCCCCTCATCATATTTCCTTTCCAGCATCAGCTAAGCACATTGGCTTTCTTGTTAGCACTGGCTTAGCACTCTAGCTTTCTTTGTTTTTATTGTTTTTATTGTTTTAATGGCACCCCCATCTCACATTCCTTTTTTGGTTTTCTTTGTAAGTGGTTAGGTTTAGGATTGGGAGGGGGTCGGGACACCCCCAGCCCAGTGAAGAAAGCCCCCAGGGAACCTCACGCTACCCAGGTGGGTGGACAGGCGGCACGGGCTGGATAGGGGAGAAATAAGTTGGGAGTCCGGTCCCCGAAGGGGGCCGGGCTCCAATGCACTGGCCATGCCTGCTCCCGTCCCAGGCGGCAAGGTCCCCCACGGCTTTTTATTGTATTATCTTTTTATAGTCTCATTAATTTGATTTTAAAGTAATATTTAGGACACATCATCAGTAGTGGACCCTGGAATCATTGGATGTTTCGGCCATTATCACTAGACATCCTCCTCCAAGGAAGGCCCTGCCAAGGTTGATCACGCCTTGGAGTGTGTCATCAATTAAATAAGACAATAGTCATTAATTAATGCCTTTCTGGGCTTTAATTTTTAAAGTTTCCTAATAGTAATTAAGTAATGCCTTTCTGGGCTTTAATTTTTAAAGTTTCCAAGAGGCCAATCGGGCCCTGTCAGGTTCAATCGCCTTTTAGAGAGTTAATTAGGCCCTATTTGGGTTCATGGCAATCTAACGTATGTCCGTGACTTTGAGGATTTCACTCAAGAGCCACCCCGGGCGGTCTGCGCTTGGGGGGACGAAGGCAGTGTCCAAAGGTCGCCTGCGAATGCCCCAGCCGCGGAGACGTGGAGGTCTCCGATTGATTGCATGTCTGCACTTGGGGGGACGAAGGCAGTGCCCGAAGGCCGCCTGCGACTACCCCAGCCACGGAGACGCGGAGGTCTCCGATTGATTGCATGATCCATAAGTCCTGCTCAACTCACAATTATTAGCTTTTAGCTTCTGCAGGTTTAAAGTACTATTATCATCAGGTTCAATCGCATTTTAGAGAGCTAATGAGGCCCTATTTGGGTTTATGGAAATTTAACGTATGTCCGTGACTTTGAAAATTTCACTCATTAACTCACAATTATTGACTTTTAGCTTCTGTAAGTTTAGAGTATTAATATCATCTCATAAATGCTTCTCCTTCAGTCGTTTCCTATATTTGTAATCATGTATTCTCACATACCTGCACCTTGTCCTTCGAATGAGGTTTCCTCCCTGGTCTGTCTGCCACCTGCTCCCTGTGCTCCATGTGCTCTGCCTGGTCTGACTTCCTGGTTCCCATCATGCACTTGATCGATCTCCAGGGCAACCACTGTTGTGTCCTTGAACTGTCATCATTAGCTTTAGCCATAGCATAATGTTAGCTTCCATATTAGCATCCATGAAACTCAATATAAAGATGACTAGTCCCATGTACAAATTGTACTTTATCATGTGTCACTGTCATACAATTGTTAGCATTAGCTTAGCACCTTGGCTTTCTTGTTAGCATTAGTTTAGCATTTTAGTTTTCTTTGTTTTTATTGTTTTAATGGCACCCCCTTCTCACATTCCTTTTTTGGTTTTCTTTGTTTTTATTGTTTTAATGGCACCCCCTCATCATATTTCCTTTCCAGCATCAGCTAAGCGCCTTGGCTTTCTTGTTAGCACTGGCTTAGCACTCTAGCTTTCTTTGTTGTTATTGTTTCAATGGCACCCCCTCATCATATTTCCTTTCCAGCATCAGCTAAGCACATTGGCTTTCTTGTTAGCACTGGCTTAGCACTCTAGCTTTCTTTGTTTTTATTGTTTTTATTGTTTTAATGGCACCCCCATCTCACATTCCTTTTTTGGTTTTCTTTGTAAGTGGTTAGGTTTAGGATTGGGAGGGGGTCGGGACACCCCCAGCCCAGTGAAGAAAGCCCCCAGGGAACCTCACGCTACCCAGGTGGGTGGACAGGCGGCACGGGCTGGATAGGGGAGAAATAAGTTGGGAGTCAGGGTTAGGGGGGTTAGGGTTAGGGGTTAGGGGTTAGGGTTAGGGGGTTAGGGTTAGGGGGTTAGGGGGGGGAGAAATAAGTTGGGAGTCCGGTCCCCGAAGGGGGCCGGGCTCCAATGCACTGGCCATGCCTGCTCCCGTCCCAGGCGGCAAGGTCCCCCACGGCTCTTTATTGTATTATCTTTTTATAGTCTCATTAATTTGATTTTAAAGTAATATTTAGGACACATCATCAGTAGTGGACCCTGGAATCATTGGATGTTTCGGCCATTATCACTAGACATCCTCCTCCAAGGAAGGCCCTGCCAAGGTTGATCACGCCTTGGAGTGTGTCATCAATTAAATAAGACAATAGTCATTAATTAATGCCTTTCTGGGCTTTAATTTTTAAAGTTTCCTAATAGTAATTAAGTAATGCCTTTCTGGGCTTTAATTTTTAAAGTTTCCAAGAGGCCAATCGGGCCCTGTCAGGTTCAATCGCCTTTTAGAGAGTTAATTAGGCCCTATTTGGGTTCATGGCAATCTAACGTATGTCCGTGACTTTGAGAATTTCACTCAAGAGCCACCCCGGGCGGTCTGCGCTTGGGGGGACGAAGGCAGTGTCCAAAGGTCGCCTGCGAATGCCCCAGCCGCGGAGACGTGGAGGTCTCCGATTGATTGCATGTCTGCACTTGGGGGGACGAAGGCAGTGCCCGAAGGCCGCCTGCGACTACCCCAGCCACGGAGACGCGGAGGTCTCCGATTGATTGCATGATCCATAAGTCCTGCTCAACTCACAATTATTAGCTTTTAGCTTCTGCAGGTTTAAAGTACTAATATCATCAGGTTCAATCGCATTTTAGCGAGCTAATGAGGCCCTATTTGGGTTTATGGAAATTTAACGTATGTCCGTGACTTTGAAAATTTCACTCATTAACTCACAATTATTGACTTTTAGCTTCTGCAAGTTTAGAGTATTAATATCATCTCATAAATGCTTCTCCTTCAGTCGTTTCCTATATTTGTTATCATGTATTCTCACATACCTGCACCTTGTCCTTCGAATGAGGTTAGGGTTAGGGTTAGGGTTGAAGAAAAGAATCTGTCCCTCCCGAAGGAGGAACAGAGCGTGCACGGGCCATCAACCCCGATGGCCCGCAGCCTCACATCCCTCTACCTCCATAATTGTTCTTTTAATTTGAAAGGTAAGTATTTCTTTTGCAGGTTTGTCATTTCCCGTGTCCGTTATTTTGGTTTCCAATTTTCAAAGGTAAGTATTTCTGTTTTTGTAGGTTCCCATTTTTCGTGTCCGTTACTTTGGCTTATTTCCAATAAAGTGTTTTCAATCCCAATTTGTTTTCTGTGTGGTTTTTAATTTAGTTTTGAGTTCTCTCTAATTTGAGTTTTTAAGGAAAATCAATAAAAGATGAATTAAAACATGAAATAAAATCCCCCAAAATAACAAACTAAAACAACAAACTAACGTAAAATAGAAAAAATTAAATGAGTATGCCCTTGTCGCGACGTTTCGAAGTTGTTTCTTCTTCCTCAGGCGAGGGCATACTGAAGAGCACTGGGTTTGAGGCTCCTATTTATACTCTCCCCTCTGATCCCGCCTCCTTGGCTTTCTTTGGCTTTCTTGTAATATCTTTTTTAGCTTTTTGCTTTTTTCCAATTCTGCCAGACTTTTTGGCTCTCATCTTTCCCTTCTTTCTTTCTGTCTTCTTTTCCAGTCTTCTCCTCTTTCCCCTTATGTCTTTTCCCTTTTCATCATCCTTTTCTTCCCTTCTCTTGACCTCTGCCCTTTACCCTTCCTATTGGCCTACATCTGACCTCTTTCTCTTCCAATTTTAGGTTACTACTAATGCCGACTTGGCTTTAACTACAATACTCTCGACCCTGCTTGGGGAGGACTCAACCCGACTTGGGGAGTAAATTTAGAAAGGAGATGTGGCTTCGGGTTAGGCTTTAGGTTTCAGCTGGGATTGGGATTACTTGGGCTTCAGATCTAGTACTGGGCTGAGGTTTAAGATTTAATTTCTAAAAACGAAGTAGAAACGGGATTTTCAAAATTGTAAAACTTTAGGGCCAGATTAGATCAGGGGGTAGATACAATAGGGCTAGATTCCAAATTAGGGTTAAGAAATTTTAGATAAACAAATTGGTTGAGATTAGGGTTCCAAATTGGGATGGGTTTGTCCAATTAGAAATGGTTAGGTTTAGGGTAAATGACTGGGGTAGGGTATAGATGCTAGATTCAGCTTTAACTAGGAGTGAGACCCAAAGACCAACCGGAGCGAGGCACTGGCTGGTTAGGGTTGAAGAAAAGAATCTGTCCCTCCCGAAGGAGGAACAGAGCGTGCACGGGCCATCAACCCCGATGGCCCGCAGCCTCACATCCCTCTACCTCCATAATTGTTCTTTTAATTTGAAAGGTAAGTATTTCTTTTGCAGGTTTGTCATTTCCCGTGTCCGTTATTTTGGTTTCCAATTTTCAAAGGTAAGTATTTCTGTTTTTGTAGGTTCCCATTTTTCGTGTCCGTTACTTTGGCTTATTTCCAATAAAGTGTTTTCAATCCCAATTTGTTTTCTGTGTGGTTTTTAATTTAGTTTTGAGTTCTCTCTAATTTGAGTTTTTAAGGAAAATCAATAAAAGATGAATTAAAACATGAAATAAAATCCCCCAAAATAACAAACTAAAACAACAAACTAACGTAAAATAGAAAAAATTAAATGAGTATGCCCTTGTCGCGACGTTTCGAAGTTGTTTCTTCTTCCTCAGGCGAGGGCATACTGAAGAGCACTGGGTTTGAGGCTCCTATTTATACTCTCCCCTCTGATCCCGCCTCCTTGGCTTTCTTTGGCTTTCTTGTAATATCTTTTTTAGCTTTTTGCTTTTTTCCAATTCTGCCAGACTTTTTGGCTCTCATCTTTCCCTTCTTTCTTTCTGTCTTCTTTTCCAGTCTTCTCCTCTTTCCCCTTATGTCTTTTCCCTTTTCATCATCCTTTTCTTCCCTTCTCTTGACCTCTGCCCTTTACCCTTCCTATTGGCCTACATCTGACCTCTTTCTCTTCCAATTTTAGGTTACTACTAATGCCGACTTGGCTTTAACTACAATACTCTCGACCCTGCTTGGGGAGGACTCAACCCGACTTGGGGAGTAAATTTAGAAAGGAGATGTGGCTTCGGGTTAGGCTTTAGGTTTCAGCTGGGATTGGGATTACTTGGGCTTCAGATCTAGTACTGGGCTGAGGGTTAGGGTTAGGGGAAATTGAAACTCCTCCCTCGTTTAAGAGGGCAGGAGTATGTGCACGCTCCGCACCATGACCCTTCCCGAGACCCGTTACGTTATCGCCACCCCATCTACCGTATCCGGCAATCCCCAGATCCGAATCGAGGTAAGTACCGTCCTTTTCTTTTTCAGGTTCAGGTAAGTACCAAATTGTGTTTAATTTTGCCGAATTTGTGTTTTATTTGTCCTGTTTTTTAGGTTTTTAACTGTTTTTTAATAAAATTTGTCTTTGCTCAATGAATTTAGTCTCTGTGTCGTTTTTATTTCCAATTCTTAGGCTTTTAAACTGTTTTTATCCATAAATTATCCAATTTTTAGGTTATAGATTTATGATAGTCCATATACTAGGTTTTTAATTTTTTAGGCCAGTAAATCAATACATAAATGAAAAAACATCAAAAGAAATCCCCCCCGAAAATAACAAACTAAAATAACAAACTAAAATAACAAACAAAAACACGTTTTAGTGCTGACGCATGGCTGTAGCTACGTTTCGGCTGGATTGTGCCTTCTTCAGGCTGTGCACATGCGTCGCTGGCCAAATCAAAATGAAGAGACTCTTCTCTGCCCCTCCTTTTATATGTGCTGTGGCTCCTCCCTCCAGCAGCCGCTGAAAGTACCGGATGTACGTCACTTTGCTTTTTTTCTGTTTTTGTGTTTTTCTCTTTTTCTTTTTCTGATTTTTCCTTTTTCTTTTTTCTTGCTGCTTGCTTTTACTTAATCCTTTGCTTCCCTTCTTTCCTTCTCTCCTTTCCTACCTTTTCTTTGCCTTCTTCCCTTTGTCTCCTAATCCCTGAATCCCTTCCTTTTGCCTTAAAGTCCCTCCTTACTCTTCTCCCCTCCATTGACTTTCCCTTGACAGTCCCTGTTTTCTGGCCTATATTTGTCTTTGCTTTGGCTTTATTTCTGTGACTCTGTGGCCCATCTATAATTTTCCCTCTCTTGGGGTATTATCATCCGCAACTGGGGATGTTTTCTAATTTTCCCTCTCTTGGGTTTCTATTTTCCCTCTCTTGGGGTATCATCATCCGCAACTGGGGATGGAATTGGGGTACCTGCACAAAGGGGTCAGCATTGGGGTTGGGGTTAAGGTCAGGGCTTAGGCTGGGGATGGGGCTAAAGATAGGGCATTAGTCATGGGGCTTGGTTAAGGTTAGGGTAAGGATGTGGGATGGGGATAGACTAGGCCAACTCGGCATTGGGGATCAAATTTGGGGTCCAAATTAGGGGTCAGAGGAATTCAATTAGGCATCCTGAGCGAGATGCAGAATAGAGGTAAGGGGTAACCGGATAAGGAATGGAAATGGCTTCGGCAACGGGCCCCAGTCAATCTGGGAAACCCAGCGGGTCCATGGCAGGACCTGGCGGGTAAGGTTAGGGGAAATTGAAACTCCTCCCTCGTTTAAGAGGGCAGGAGTATGTGCACGCTCCGCACCATGACCCTTCCCGAGACCCGTTACGTTATCGCCACCCCATCTACCGTATCCGGCAATCCCCAGATCCGAATCGAGGTAAGTACCGTCCTTTTCTTTTTCAGGTTCAGGTAAGTACCAAATTGTGTTTAATTTTGCCGAATTTGTGTTTTATTTGTCCTGTTTTTTAGGTTTTTAACTGTTTTTTAATAAAATTTGTCTTTGCTCAATGAGGGTTAGGGGTTGAGTAAGGAACAGGCCACCAGCAAGCTGGTAGCCTGAAGTGCACGGGCCATCGATGGGGCTGGGTAGTGGTGTCCCTGCCCTGGTTCAAAAAATTACCCATTTCTAGGGTTTAGTGCACTTCATTGGGTTAGGGTTAGGGTTTGGGGAAAGAAAGGGGTCCCAGGCAGAAGGGTTAGGGTTAGGGTTAGGGTTAGGGGTTAGGGTTTGGGGAAAGAAAGGGGTCCCAGGCAGAAGTCTGGGTCCCCTGATGCACGCTCACTCGACTGGGGTAGGCACTGATGCCCCCGGATCAAAAAATTGCCCATCATTGGGTAGTAGTGGCCATTAGTTGTTCTATTGAGCCCGTCGCGACGTTTCGGCGTTACTTCGCCTTCATCAGGCTGGGCTCAATGAGGGTAGGGACTGGTTTGTCCTCCATTTATACTTTTTCTTTTCTTAGCTTTTCTTTCTGACTTTTTTGTCTTTACTTTTTTCTGTTCCTTCTTACTTAGGTTTTTTCTTGGCTTTTCAATTTTTTCTGTACTTAGTTTTTTCTATGTTTCTCTCTTTTCCTCTTTTCCTCTCAACCCTACTTGGGGAGCTTTCTTACTCTCTCTCTTTTTTTCTCAACCCTACTTGGGGAGCTTTCTTTCTATCCTTTTTCTTTATGGCACCCCCTATTCCTTAGTCCACTCTGTCTATCATCTTGTTTTTCTGGCACCCCCATCCTTAGTAACCACTCTATTTAGGCTTCTTTTTCTGTTTTTTGTTTTTCCATTTTTTTAGGCTTTTTTTCTGTTTTTTCTGGGGTTGGGACAGGGAGGGGGGGATAGGTTAGGGTTAGGGTAGGAGATGTGGGTAGGGGCATCGCCCACTCCACCGGGACCTGGCTGGTAAGGGTTTGGGGAAAGAAAGGGGTCCCAGGCAGAAGTCTGGGTCCCCTGATGCACGCTCACTCGACTGGGGTAGGCACTGATGCCCCCGGATCAAAAAATTGCCCATCATTGGGTAGTAGTGGCCATTAGTTGTTCTATTGAGCCCGTCGCGACGTTTCGGCGTTACTTCGCCTTCATCAGGCTGGGCTCAATGAGGGTAGGGACTGGTTTGTCCTCCATTTATACTTTTTCTTTTCTTAGCTTTTCTTTCTGACTTTTTTGTCTTTACTTTTTTCTGTTCCTTCTTACTTAGGTTTTTTCTTGGCTTTTCAATTTTTTCTGTACTTAGTTTTTTCTATGTTTCTCTCTTTTCCTCTTTTCCTCTCAACCCTACTTGGGGAGCTTTCTTACTCTCTCTCTTTTTTTCTCAACCCTACTTGGGGAGCTTTCTTTCTATCCTTTTTCTTTATGGCACCCCCTATTCCTTAGTCCACTCTGTCTATCATCTTGTTTTTCTGGCACCCCCATCCTTAGTAACCACTCTATTTAGGCTTCTTTTTCTGTTTTTTGTTTTTCCATTGTTTTAGGCTTTTTTTCTGTTTTTTCTGGGGTTGGGACAGGGAGGGGGGGATAGGTTAGGGTTAGGGTAGGAGATGTGGGTAGGGGCATCGCCCACTCCACCGGGACCTGGCTGGTAAGGGTTTGGGGAAAGAAAGGGGTCCCAGGCAGAAGTCTGGGTCCCCTGATGCACGCTCACTCGACTGGGGTAGGCACTGATGCCCCCGGATCAAAAAATTGCCCATCATTGGGTAGTAGTGGCCATTAGTTGTTCTATTGAGCCCGTCGCGACGTTTCGGCGTTACTTCGCCTTCATCAGGCTGGGCTCAATGAGGGTAGGGACTGGTTTGTCCTCCATTTATACTTTTTCTTTTCTTAGCTTTTCTTTCTGACTTTTTTGTCTTTACTTTTTTCTGTTCCTTCTTACTTAGGTTTTTTCTTGGCTTTTCAATTTTTTCTGTACTTAGTTTTTTCTATGTTTCTCTCTTTTCCTCTTTTCCTCTCAACCCTACTTGGGGAGCTTTCTTACTCTCTCTCTTTTTTTCTCAACCCTACTTGGGGAGCTTTCTTTCTATCCTTTTTCTTTATGGCACCCCCTATTCCTTAGTCCACTCTGTCTATCATCTTGTTTTTCTGGCACCCCCATCCTTAGTAACCACTCTATTTAGGCTTCTTTTTCTGTTTTTTGTTTTTCCATTTTTTTAGGCTTTTTTTCTGTTTTTTCTGGGGTTGGGACAGGGAGGGGGGGATAGGTTAGGGTTAGGGTAGGAGATGTGGGTAGGGGCATCGCCCACTCCACCGGGACCTGGCTGGTAAGGGTTTGGGGAAAGAAAGGGGTCCCAGGCAGAAGTCTGGGTCCCCTGATGCACGCTCACTCGACTGGGGTAGGCACTGATGCCCCCGGATCAAAAAATTGCCCATCATTGGGTAGTAGTGGCCATTAGTTGTTCTATTGAGCCCGTCGCGACGTTTCGGCGTTACTTCGCCTTCATCAGGCTGGGCTCAATGAGGGTTTGGGGAAAGAAAGGGGTCCCAGGCAGAAGTCTGGGTCCCCTGATGCACGCTCACTCGACTGGGGTAGGCACTGATGCCCCCGGATCAAAAAATTGCCCATCATTGGGTAGTAGTGGCCATTAGTTGTTCTATTGAGCCCGTCGCGACGTTTCGGCGTTACTTCGCCTTCATCAGGCTGGGCTCAATGAGGGTAGGGACTGGTTTGTCCTCCATTTATACTTTTTCTTTTCTTAGCTTTTCTTTCTGACTTTTTTGTCTTTACTTTTTTCTGTTCCTTCTTACTTAGGTTTTTTCTTGGCTTTTCAATTTTTTCTGTACTTAGTTTTTTCTATGTTTCTCTCTTTTCCTCTTTTCCTCTCAACCCTACTTGGGGAGCTTTCTTACTCTCTCTCTTTTTTTCTCAACCCTACTTGGGGAGCTTTCTTTCTATCCTTTTTCTTTATGGCACCCCCTATTCCTTAGTCCACTCTGTCTATCATCTTGTTTTTCTGGCACCCCCATCCTTAGTAACCACTCTATTTAGGCTTCTTTTTCTGTTTTTTGTTTTTCCATTTTTTTAGGCTTTTTTTCTGTTTTTTCTGGGGTTGGGACAGGGAGGGGGGGATAGGTTAGGGTTAGGGTAGGAGATGTGGGTAGGGGCATCGCCCACTCCACCGGGACCTGGCTGGTAAGGGTTTGGGGAAAGAAAGGGGTCCCAGGCAGAAGTCTGGGTCCCCTGATGCACGCTCACTCGACTGGGGTAGGCACTGATGCCCCCGGATCAAAAAATTGCCCATCATTGGGTAGTAGTGGCCATTAGTTGTTCTATTGAGCCCGTCGCGACGTTTCGGCGTTACTTCGCCTTCATCAGGCTGGGCTCAATGAGGGTAGGGACTGGTTTGTCCTCCATTTATACTTTTTCTTTTCTTAGCTTTTCTTTCTGACTTTTTTGTCTTTACTTTTTTCTGTTCCTTCTTACTTAGGTTTTTTCTTGGCTTTTCAATTTTTTCTGTACTTAGTTTTTTCTATGTTTCTCTCTTTTCCTCTTTTCCTCTCAACCCTACTTGGGGAGCTTTCTTACTCTCTCTCTTTTTTTCTCAACCCTACTTGGGGAGCTTTCTTTCTATCCTTTTTCTTTATGGCACCCCCTATTCCTTAGTCCACTCTGTCTATCATCTTGTTTTTCTGGCACCCCCATCCTTAGTAACCACTCTATTTAGGCTTCTTTTTCTGTTTTTTGTTTTTCCATTGTTTTAGGCTTTTTTTCTGTTTTTTCTGGGGTTGGGACAGGGAGGGGGGGATAGGTTAGGGTTAGGGTAGGAGATGTGGGTAGGGGCATCGCCCACTCCACCGGGACCTGGCTGGTAAGGGTTTGGGGAAAGAAAGGGGTCCCAGGCAGAAGTCTGGGTCCCCTGATGCACGCTCACTCGACTGGGGTAGGCACTGATGCCCCCGGATCAAAAAATTGCCCATCATTGGGTAGTAGTGGCCATTAGTTGTTCTATTGAGCCCGTCGCGACGTTTCGGCGTTACTTCGCCTTCATCAGGCTGGGCTCAATGAGGGTAGGGACTGGTTTGTCCTCCATTTATACTTTTTCTTTTCTTAGCTTTTCTTTCTGACTTTTTTGTCTTTACTTTTTTCTGTTCCTTCTTACTTAGGTTTTTTCTTGGCTTTTCAATTTTTTCTGTACTTAGTTTTTTCTATGTTTCTCTCTTTTCCTCTTTTCCTCTCAACCCTACTTGGGGAGCTTTCTTACTCTCTCTCTTTTTTTCTCAACCCTACTTGGGGAGCTTTCTTTCTATCCTTTTTCTTTATGGCACCCCCTATTCCTTAGTCCACTCTGTCTATCATCTTGTTTTTCTGGCACCCCCATCCTTAGTAACCACTCTATTTAGGCTTCTTTTTCTGTTTTTTGTTTTTCCATTTTTTTAGGCTTTTTTTCTGTTTTTTCTGGGGTTGGGACAGGGAGGGGGGGATAGGTTAGGGTTAGGGTAGGAGATGTGGGTAGGGGCATCGCCCACTCCACCGGGACCTGGCTGGTAAGGGTTTGGGGAAAGAAAGGGGTCCCAGGCAGAAGTCTGGGTCCCCTGATGCACGCTCACTCGACTGGGGTAGGCACTGATGCCCCCGGATCAAAAAATTGCCCATCATTGGGTAGTAGTGGCCATTAGTTGTTCTATTGAGCCCGTCGCGACGTTTCGGCGTTACTTCGCCTTCATCAGGCTGGGCTCAATGAGGGTTTGGGGAAAGAAAGGGGTCCCAGGCAGAAGTCTGGGTCCCCTGATGCACGCTCACTCGACTGGGGTAGGCACTGATGCCCCCGGATCAAAAAATTGCCCATCATTGGGTAGTAGTGGCCATTAGTTGTTCTATTGAGCCCGTCGCGACGTTTCGGCGTTACTTCGCCTTCATCAGGCTGGGCTCAATGAGGGTAGGGACTGGTTTGTCCTCCATTTATACTTTTTCTTTTCTTAGCTTTTCTTTCTGACTTTTTTGTCTTTACTTTTTTCTGTTCCTTCTTACTTAGGTTTTTTCTTGGCTTTTCAATTTTTTCTGTACTTAGTTTTTTCTATGTTTCTCTCTTTTCCTCTTTTCCTCTCAACCCTACTTGGGGAGCTTTCTTACTCTCTCTCTTTTTTTCTCAACCCTACTTGGGGAGCTTTCTTTCTATCCTTTTTCTTTATGGCACCCCCTATTCCTTAGTCCACTCTGTCTATCATCTTGTTTTTCTGGCACCCCCATCCTTAGTAACCACTCTATTTAGGCTTCTTTTTCTGTTTTTTGTTTTTCCATTTTTTTAGGCTTTTTTTCTGTTTTTTCTGGGGTTGGGACAGGGAGGGGGGGATAGGTTAGGGTTAGGGTAGGAGATGTGGGTAGGGGCATCGCCCACTCCACCGGGACCTGGCTGGTAAGGGTTTGGGGAAAGAAAGGGGTCCCAGGCAGAAGTCTGGGTCCCCTGATGCACGCTCACTCGACTGGGGTAGGCACTGATGCCCCCGGATCAAAAAATTGCCCATCATTGGGTAGTAGTGGCCATTAGTTGTTCTATTGAGCCCGTCGCGACGTTTCGGCGTTACTTCGCCTTCATCAGGCTGGGCTCAATGAGGGTAGGGACTGGTTTGTCCTCCATTTATACTTTTTCTTTTCTTAGCTTTTCTTTCTGACTTTTTTGTCTTTACTTTTTTCTGTTCCTTCTTACTTAGGTTTTTTCTTGGCTTTTCAATTTTTTCTGTACTTAGTTTTTTCTATGTTTCTCTCTTTTCCTCTTTTCCTCTCAACCCTACTTGGGGAGCTTTCTTACTCTCTCTCTTTTTTTCTCAACCCTACTTGGGGAGCTTTCTTTCTATCCTTTTTCTTTATGGCACCCCCTATTCCTTAGTCCACTCTGTCTATCATCTTGTTTTTCTGGCACCCCCATCCTTAGTAACCACTCTATTTAGGCTTCTTTTTCTGTTTTTTGTTTTTCCATTGTTTTAGGCTTTTTTTCTGTTTTTTCTGGGGTTGGGACAGGGAGGGGGGGATAGGTTAGGGTTAGGGTAGGAGATGTGGGTAGGGGCATCGCCCACTCCACCGGGACCTGGCTGGTAAGGGTTTGGGGAAAGAAAGGGGTCCCAGGCAGAAGTCTGGGTCCCCTGATGCACGCTCACTCGACTGGGGTAGGCACTGATGCCCCCGGATCAAAAAATTGCCCATCATTGGGTAGTAGTGGCCATTAGTTGTTCTATTGAGCCCGTCGCGACGTTTCGGCGTTACTTCGCCTTCATCAGGCTGGGCTCAATGAGGGTAGGGACTGGTTTGTCCTCCATTTATACTTTTTCTTTTCTTAGCTTTTCTTTCTGACTTTTTTGTCTTTACTTTTTTCTGTTCCTTCTTACTTAGGTTTTTTCTTGGCTTTTCAATTTTTTCTGTACTTAGTTTTTTCTATGTTTCTCTCTTTTCCTCTTTTCCTCTCAACCCTACTTGGGGAGCTTTCTTACTCTCTCTCTTTTTTTCTCAACCCTACTTGGGGAGCTTTCTTTCTATCCTTTTTCTTTATGGCACCCCCTATTCCTTAGTCCACTCTGTCTATCATCTTGTTTTTCTGGCACCCCCATCCTTAGTAACCACTCTATTTAGGCTTCTTTTTCTGTTTTTTGTTTTTCCATTTTTTTAGGCTTTTTTTCTGTTTTTTCTGGGGTTGGGACAGGGAGGGGGGGATAGGTTAGGGTTAGGGTAGGAGATGTGGGTAGGGGCATCGCCCACTCCACCGGGACCTGGCTGGTAAGGGTTTGGGGAAAGAAAGGGGTCCCAGGCAGAAGTCTGGGTCCCCTGATGCACGCTCACTCGACTGGGGTAGGCACTGATGCCCCCGGATCAAAAAATTGCCCATCATTGGGTAGTAGTGGCCATTAGTTGTTCTATTGAGCCCGTCGCGACGTTTCGGCGTTACTTCGCCTTCATCAGGCTGGGCTCAATGAGGGTTTGGGGAAAGAAAGGGGTCCCAGGCAGAAGTCTGGGTCCCCTGATGCACGCTCACTCGACTGGGGTAGGCACTGATGCCCCCGGATCAAAAAATTGCCCATCATTGGGTAGTAGTGGCCATTAGTTGTTCTATTGAGCCCGTCGCGACGTTTCGGCGTTACTTCGCCTTCATCAGGCTGGGCTCAATGAGGGTAGGGACTGGTTTGTCCTCCATTTATACTTTTTCTTTTCTTAGCTTTTCTTTCTGACTTTTTTGTCTTTACTTTTTTCTGTTCCTTCTTACTTAGGTTTTTTCTTGGCTTTTCAATTTTTTCTGTACTTAGTTTTTTCTATGTTTCTCTCTTTTCCTCTTTTCCTCTCAACCCTACTTGGGGAGCTTTCTTACTCTCTCTCTTTTTTTCTCAACCCTACTTGGGGAGCTTTCTTTCTATCCTTTTTCTTTATGGCACCCCCTATTCCTTAGTCCACTCTGTCTATCATCTTGTTTTTCTGGCACCCCCATCCTTAGTAACCACTCTATTTAGGCTTCTTTTTCTGTTTTTTGTTTTTCCATTTTTTTAGGCTTTTTTTCTGTTTTTTCTGGGGTTGGGACAGGGAGGGGGGGATAGGTTAGGGTTAGGGTAGGAGATGTGGGTAGGGGCATCGCCCACTCCACCGGGACCTGGCTGGTAAGGGTTTGGGGAAAGAAAGGGGTCCCAGGCAGAAGTCTGGGTCCCCTGATGCACGCTCACTCGACTGGGGTAGGCACTGATGCCCCCGGATCAAAAAATTGCCCATCATTGGGTAGTAGTGGCCATTAGTTGTTCTATTGAGCCCGTCGCGACGTTTCGGCGTTACTTCGCCTTCATCAGGCTGGGCTCAATGAGGGTAGGGACTGGTTTGTCCTCCATTTATACTTTTTCTTTTCTTAGCTTTTCTTTCTGACTTTTTTGTCTTTACTTTTTTCTGTTCCTTCTTACTTAGGTTTTTTCTTGGCTTTTCAATTTTTTCTGTACTTAGTTTTTTCTATGTTTCTCTCTTTTCCTCTTTTCCTCTCAACCCTACTTGGGGAGCTTTCTTACTCTCTCTCTTTTTTTCTCAACCCTACTTGGGGAGCTTTCTTTCTATCCTTTTTCTTTATGGCACCCCCTATTCCTTAGTCCACTCTGTCTATCATCTTGTTTTTCTGGCACCCCCATCCTTAGTAACCACTCTATTTAGGCTTCTTTTTCTGTTTTTTGTTTTTCCATTGTTTTAGGCTTTTTTTCTGTTTTTTCTGGGGTTGGGACAGGGAGGGGGGGATAGGTTAGGGTTAGGGTAGGAGATGTGGGTAGGGGCATCGCCCACTCCACCGGGACCTGGCTGGTAAGGGTTTGGGGAAAGAAAGGGGTCCCAGGCAGAAGTCTGGGTCCCCTGATGCACGCTCACTCGACTGGGGTAGGCACTGATGCCCCCGGATCAAAAAATTGCCCATCATTGGGTAGTAGTGGCCATTAGTTGTTCTATTGAGCCCGTCGCGACGTTTCGGCGTTACTTCGCCTTCATCAGGCTGGGCTCAATGAGGGTAGGGACTGGTTTGTCCTCCATTTATACTTTTTCTTTTCTTAGCTTTTCTTTCTGACTTTTTTGTCTTTACTTTTTTCTGTTCCTTCTTACTTAGGTTTTTTCTTGGCTTTTCAATTTTTTCTGTACTTAGTTTTTTCTATGTTTCTCTCTTTTCCTCTTTTCCTCTCAACCCTACTTGGGGAGCTTTCTTACTCTCTCTCTTTTTTTCTCAACCCTACTTGGGGAGCTTTCTTTCTATCCTTTTTCTTTATGGCACCCCCTATTCCTTAGTCCACTCTGTCTATCATCTTGTTTTTCTGGCACCCCCATCCTTAGTAACCACTCTATTTAGGCTTCTTTTTCTGTTTTTTGTTTTTCCATTTTTTTAGGCTTTTTTTCTGTTTTTTCTGGGGTTGGGACAGGGAGGGGGGGATAGGTTAGGGTTAGGGTAGGAGATGTGGGTAGGGGCATCGCCCACTCCACCGGGACCTGGCTGGTAAGGGTTTGGGGAAAGAAAGGGGTCCCAGGCAGAAGTCTGGGTCCCCTGATGCACGCTCACTCGACTGGGGTAGGCACTGATGCCCCCGGATCAAAAAATTGCCCATCATTGGGTAGTAGTGGCCATTAGTTGTTCTATTGAGCCCGTCGCGACGTTTCGGCGTTACTTCGCCTTCATCAGGCTGGGCTCAATGAGGGTTTGGGGAAAGAAAGGGGTCCCAGGCAGAAGTCTGGGTCCCCTGATGCACGCTCACTCGACTGGGGTAGGCACTGATGCCCCCGGATCAAAAAATTGCCCATCATTGGGTAGTAGTGGCCATTAGTTGTTCTATTGAGCCCGTCGCGACGTTTCGGCGTTACTTCGCCTTCATCAGGCTGGGCTCAATGAGGGTAGGGACTGGTTTGTCCTCCATTTATACTTTTTCTTTTCTTAGCTTTTCTTTCTGACTTTTTTGTCTTTACTTTTTTCTGTTCCTTCTTACTTAGGTTTTTTCTTGGCTTTTCAATTTTTTCTGTACTTAGTTTTTTCTATGTTTCTCTCTTTTCCTCTTTTCCTCTCAACCCTACTTGGGGAGCTTTCTTACTCTCTCTCTTTTTTTCTCAACCCTACTTGGGGAGCTTTCTTTCTATCCTTTTTCTTTATGGCACCCCCTATTCCTTAGTCCACTCTGTCTATCATCTTGTTTTTCTGGCACCCCCATCCTTAGTAACCACTCTATTTAGGCTTCTTTTTCTGTTTTTTGTTTTTCCATTTTTTTAGGCTTTTTTTCTGTTTTTTCTGGGGTTGGGACAGGGAGGGGGGGATAGGTTAGGGTTAGGGTAGGAGATGTGGGTAGGGGCATCGCCCACTCCACCGGGACCTGGCTGGTAAGGGTTTGGGGAAAGAAAGGGGTCCCAGGCAGAAGTCTGGGTCCCCTGATGCACGCTCACTCGACTGGGGTAGGCACTGATGCCCCCGGATCAAAAAATTGCCCATCATTGGGTAGTAGTGGCCATTAGTTGTTCTATTGAGCCCGTCGCGACGTTTCGGCGTTACTTCGCCTTCATCAGGCTGGGCTCAATGAGGGTAGGGACTGGTTTGTCCTCCATTTATACTTTTTCTTTTCTTAGCTTTTCTTTCTGACTTTTTTGTCTTTACTTTTTTCTGTTCCTTCTTACTTAGGTTTTTTCTTGGCTTTTCAATTTTTTCTGTACTTAGTTTTTTCTATGTTTCTCTCTTTTCCTCTTTTCCTCTCAACCCTACTTGGGGAGCTTTCTTACTCTCTCTCTTTTTTTCTCAACCCTACTTGGGGAGCTTTCTTTCTATCCTTTTTCTTTATGGCACCCCCTATTCCTTAGTCCACTCTGTCTATCATCTTGTTTTTCTGGCACCCCCATCCTTAGTAACCACTCTATTTAGGCTTCTTTTTCTGTTTTTTGTTTTTCCATTGTTTTAGGCTTTTTTTCTGTTTTTTCTGGGGTTGGGACAGGGAGGGGGGGATAGGTTAGGGTTAGGGTAGGAGATGTGGGTAGGGGCATCGCCCACTCCACCGGGACCTGGCTGGTAAGGGTTTGGGGAAAGAAAGGGGTCCCAGGCAGAAGTCTGGGTCCCCTGATGCACGCTCACTCGACTGGGGTAGGCACTGATGCCCCCGGATCAAAAAATTGCCCATCATTGGGTAGTAGTGGCCATTAGTTGTTCTATTGAGCCCGTCGCGACGTTTCGGCGTTACTTCGCCTTCATCAGGCTGGGCTCAATGAGGGTTTGGGGAAAGAAAGGGGTCCCAGGCAGAAGTCTGGGTCCCCTGATGCACGCTCACTCGACTGGGGTAGGCACTGATGCCCCCGGATCAAAAAATTGCCCATCATTGGGTAGTAGTGGCCATTAGTTGTTCTATTGAGCCCGTCGCGACGTTTCGGCGTTACTTCGCCTTCATCAGGCTGGGCTCAATGAGGGTAGGGACTGGTTTGTCCTCCATTTATACTTTTTCTTTTCTTAGCTTTTCTTTCTGACTTTTTTGTCTTTACTTTTTTCTGTTCCTTCTTACTTAGGTTTTTTCTTGGCTTTTCAATTTTTTCTGTACTTAGTTTTTTCTATGTTTCTCTCTTTTCCTCTTTTCCTCTCAACCCTACTTGGGGAGCTTTCTTACTCTCTCTCTTTTTTTCTCAACCCTACTTGGGGAGCTTTCTTTCTATCCTTTTTCTTTATGGCACCCCCTATTCCTTAGTCCACTCTGTCTATCATCTTGTTTTTCTGGCACCCCCATCCTTAGTAACCACTCTATTTAGGCTTCTTTTTCTGTTTTTTGTTTTTCCATTTTTTTAGGCTTTTTTTCTGTTTTTTCTGGGGTTGGGACAGGGAGGGGGGGATAGGTTAGGGTTAGGGTAGGAGATGTGGGTAGGGGCATCGCCCACTCCACCGGGACCTGGCTGGTAAGGGTTTGGGGAAAGAAAGGGGTCCCAGGCAGAAGTCTGGGTCCCCTGATGCACGCTCACTCGACTGGGGTAGGCACTGATGCCCCCGGATCAAAAAATTGCCCATCATTGGGTAGTAGTGGCCATTAGTTGTTCTATTGAGCCCGTCGCGACGTTTCGGCGTTACTTCGCCTTCATCAGGCTGGGCTCAATGAGGGTAGGGACTGGTTTGTCCTCCATTTATACTTTTTCTTTTCTTAGCTTTTCTTTCTGACTTTTTTGTCTTTACTTTTTTCTGTTCCTTCTTACTTAGGTTTTTTCTTGGCTTTTCAATTTTTTCTGTACTTAGTTTTTTCTATGTTTCTCTCTTTTCCTCTTTTCCTCTCAACCCTACTTGGGGAGCTTTCTTACTCTCTCTCTTTTTTTCTCAACCCTACTTGGGGAGCTTTCTTTCTATCCTTTTTCTTTATGGCACCCCCTATTCCTTAGTCCACTCTGTCTATCATCTTGTTTTTCTGGCACCCCCATCCTTAGTAACCACTCTATTTAGGCTTCTTTTTCTGTTTTTTGTTTTTCCATTGTTTTAGGCTTTTTTTCTGTTTTTTCTGGGGTTGGGACAGGGAGGGGGGGATAGGTTAGGGTTAGGGTAGGAGATGTGGGTAGGGGCATCGCCCACTCCACCGGGACCTGGCTGGTAAGGGTTTGGGGAAAGAAAGGGGTCCCAGGCAGAAGTCTGGGTCCCCTGATGCACGCTCACTCGACTGGGGTAGGCACTGATGCCCCCGGATCAAAAAATTGCCCATCATTGGGTAGTAGTGGCCATTAGTTGTTCTATTGAGCCCGTCGCGACGTTTCGGCGTTACTTCGCCTTCATCAGGCTGGGCTCAATGAGGGTAGGGACTGGTTTGTCCTCCATTTATACTTTTTCTTTTCTTAGCTTTTCTTTCTGACTTTTTTGTCTTTACTTTTTTCTGTTCCTTCTTACTTAGGTTTTTTCTTGGCTTTTCAATTTTTTCTGTACTTAGTTTTTTCTATGTTTCTCTCTTTTCCTCTTTTCCTCTCAACCCTACTTGGGGAGCTTTCTTACTCTCTCTCTTTTTTTCTCAACCCTACTTGGGGAGCTTTCTTTCTATCCTTTTTCTTTATGGCACCCCCTATTCCTTAGTCCACTCTGTCTATCATCTTGTTTTTCTGGCACCCCCATCCTTAGTAACCACTCTATTTAGGCTTCTTTTTCTGTTTTTTGTTTTTCCATTTTTTTAGGCTTTTTTTCTGTTTTTTCTGGGGTTGGGACAGGGAGGGGGGGATAGGTTAGGGTTAGGGTAGGAGATGTGGGTAGGGGCATCGCCCACTCCACCGGGACCTGGCTGGTAAGGGTTTGGGGAAAGAAAGGGGTCCCAGGCAGAAGTCTGGGTCCCCTGATGCACGCTCACTCGACTGGGGTAGGCACTGATGCCCCCGGATCAAAAAATTGCCCATCATTGGGTAGTAGTGGCCATTAGTTGTTCTATTGAGCCCGTCGCGACGTTTCGGCGTTACTTCGCCTTCATCAGGCTGGGCTCAATGAGGGTTTGGGGAAAGAAAGGGGTCCCAGGCAGAAGTCTGGGTCCCCTGATGCACGCTCACTCGACTGGGGTAGGCACTGATGCCCCCGGATCAAAAAATTGCCCATCATTGGGTAGTAGTGGCCATTAGTTGTTCTATTGAGCCCGTCGCGACGTTTCGGCGTTACTTCGCCTTCATCAGGCTGGGCTCAATGAGGGTAGGGACTGGTTTGTCCTCCATTTATACTTTTTCTTTTCTTAGCTTTTCTTTCTGACTTTTTTGTCTTTACTTTTTTCTGTTCCTTCTTACTTAGGTTTTTTCTTGGCTTTTCAATTTTTTCTGTACTTAGTTTTTTCTATGTTTCTCTCTTTTCCTCTTTTCCTCTCAACCCTACTTGGGGAGCTTTCTTACTCTCTCTCTTTTTTTCTCAACCCTACTTGGGGAGCTTTCTTTCTATCCTTTTTCTTTATGGCACCCCCTATTCCTTAGTCCACTCTGTCTATCATCTTGTTTTTCTGGCACCCCCATCCTTAGTAACCACTCTATTTAGGCTTCTTTTTCTGTTTTTTGTTTTTCCATTTTTTTAGGCTTTTTTTCTGTTTTTTCTGGGGTTGGGACAGGGAGGGGGGGATAGGTTAGGGTTAGGGTAGGAGATGTGGGTAGGGGCATCGCCCACTCCACCGGGACCTGGCTGGTAAGGGTTTGGGGAAAGAAAGGGGTCCCAGGCAGAAGTCTGGGTCCCCTGATGCACGCTCACTCGACTGGGGTAGGCACTGATGCCCCCGGATCAAAAAATTGCCCATCATTGGGTAGTAGTGGCCATTAGTTGTTCTATTGAGCCCGTCGCGACGTTTCGGCGTTACTTCGCCTTCATCAGGCTGGGCTCAATGAGGGTAGGGACTGGTTTGTCCTCCATTTATACTTTTTCTTTTCTTAGCTTTTCTTTCTGACTTTTTTGTCTTTACTTTTTTCTGTTCCTTCTTACTTAGGTTTTTTCTTGGCTTTTCAATTTTTTCTGTACTTAGTTTTTTCTATGTTTCTCTCTTTTCCTCTTTTCCTCTCAACCCTACTTGGGGAGCTTTCTTACTCTCTCTCTTTTTTTCTCAACCCTACTTGGGGAGCTTTCTTTCTATCCTTTTTCTTTATGGCACCCCCTATTCCTTAGTCCACTCTGTCTATCATCTTGTTTTTCTGGCACCCCCATCCTTAGTAACCACTCTATTTAGGCTTCTTTTTCTGTTTTTTGTTTTTCCATTGTTTTAGGCTTTTTTTCTGTTTTTTCTGGGGTTGGGACAGGGAGGGGGGGATAGGTTAGGGTTAGGGTAGGAGATGTGGGTAGGGGCATCGCCCACTCCACCGGGACCTGGCTGGTAAGGGTTTGGGGAAAGAAAGGGGTCCCAGGCAGAAGTCTGGGTCCCCTGATGCACGCTCACTCGACTGGGGTAGGCACTGATGCCCCCGGATCAAAAAATTGCCCATCATTGGGTAGTAGTGGCCATTAGTTGTTCTATTGAGCCCGTCGCGACGTTTCGGCGTTACTTCGCCTTCATCAGGCTGGGCTCAATGAGGGTTTGGGGAAAGAAAGGGGTCCCAGGCAGAAGTCTGGGTCCCCTGATGCACGCTCACTCGACTGGGGTAGGCACTGATGCCCCCGGATCAAAAAATTGCCCATCATTGGGTAGTAGTGGCCATTAGTTGTTCTATTGAGCCCGTCGCGACGTTTCGGCGTTACTTCGCCTTCATCAGGCTGGGCTCAATGAGGGTAGGGACTGGTTTGTCCTCCATTTATACTTTTTCTTTTCTTAGCTTTTCTTTCTGACTTTTTTGTCTTTACTTTTTTCTGTTCCTTCTTACTTAGGTTTTTTCTTGGCTTTTCAATTTTTTCTGTACTTAGTTTTTTCTATGTTTCTCTCTTTTCCTCTTTTCCTCTCAACCCTACTTGGGGAGCTTTCTTACTCTCTCTCTTTTTTTCTCAACCCTACTTGGGGAGCTTTCTTTCTATCCTTTTTCTTTATGGCACCCCCTATTCCTTAGTCCACTCTGTCTATCATCTTGTTTTTCTGGCACCCCCATCCTTAGTAACCACTCTATTTAGGCTTCTTTTTCTGTTTTTTGTTTTTCCATTTTTTTAGGCTTTTTTTCTGTTTTTTCTGGGGTTGGGACAGGGAGGGGGGGATAGGTTAGGGTTAGGGTAGGAGATGTGGGTAGGGGCATCGCCCACTCCACCGGGACCTGGCTGGTAAGGGTTTGGGGAAAGAAAGGGGTCCCAGGCAGAAGTCTGGGTCCCCTGATGCACGCTCACTCGACTGGGGTAGGCACTGATGCCCCCGGATCAAAAAATTGCCCATCATTGGGTAGTAGTGGCCATTAGTTGTTCTATTGAGCCCGTCGCGACGTTTCGGCGTTACTTCGCCTTCATCAGGCTGGGCTCAATGAGGGTAGGGACTGGTTTGTCCTCCATTTATACTTTTTCTTTTCTTAGCTTTTCTTTCTGACTTTTTTGTCTTTACTTTTTTCTGTTCCTTCTTACTTAGGTTTTTTCTTGGCTTTTCAATTTTTTCTGTACTTAGTTTTTTCTATGTTTCTCTCTTTTCCTCTTTTCCTCTCAACCCTACTTGGGGAGCTTTCTTACTCTCTCTCTTTTTTTCTCAACCCTACTTGGGGAGCTTTCTTTCTATCCTTTTTCTTTATGGCACCCCCTATTCCTTAGTCCACTCTGTCTATCATCTTGTTTTTCTGGCACCCCCATCCTTAGTAACCACTCTATTTAGGCTTCTTTTTCTGTTTTTTGTTTTTCCATTGTTTTAGGCTTTTTTTCTGTTTTTTCTGGGGTTGGGACAGGGAGGGGGGGATAGGTTAGGGTTAGGGTAGGAGATGTGGGTAGGGGCATCGCCCACTCCACCGGGACCTGGCTGGTAAGGGTTTGGGGAAAGAAAGGGGTCCCAGGCAGAAGTCTGGGTCCCCTGATGCACGCTCACTCGACTGGGGTAGGCACTGATGCCCCCGGATCAAAAAATTGCCCATCATTGGGTAGTAGTGGCCATTAGTTGTTCTATTGAGCCCGTCGCGACGTTTCGGCGTTACTTCGCCTTCATCAGGCTGGGCTCAATGAGGGTAGGGACTGGTTTGTCCTCCATTTATACTTTTTCTTTTCTTAGCTTTTCTTTCTGACTTTTTTGTCTTTACTTTTTTCTGTTCCTTCTTACTTAGGTTTTTTCTTGGCTTTTCAATTTTTTCTGTACTTAGTTTTTTCTATGTTTCTCTCTTTTCCTCTTTTCCTCTCAACCCTACTTGGGGAGCTTTCTTACTCTCTCTCTTTTTTTCTCAACCCTACTTGGGGAGCTTTCTTTCTATCCTTTTTCTTTATGGCACCCCCTATTCCTTAGTCCACTCTGTCTATCATCTTGTTTTTCTGGCACCCCCATCCTTAGTAACCACTCTATTTAGGCTTCTTTTTCTGTTTTTTGTTTTTCCATTTTTTTAGGCTTTTTTTCTGTTTTTTCTGGGGTTGGGACAGGGAGGGGGGGATAGGTTAGGGTTAGGGTAGGAGATGTGGGTAGGGGCATCGCCCACTCCACCGGGACCTGGCTGGTAAGGGTTTGGGGAAAGAAAGGGGTCCCAGGCAGAAGTCTGGGTCCCCTGATGCACGCTCACTCGACTGGGGTAGGCACTGATGCCCCCGGATCAAAAAATTGCCCATCATTGGGTAGTAGTGGCCATTAGTTGTTCTATTGAGCCCGTCGCGACGTTTCGGCGTTACTTCGCCTTCATCAGGCTGGGCTCAATGAGGGTTTGGGGAAAGAAAGGGGTCCCAGGCAGAAGTCTGGGTCCCCTGATGCACGCTCACTCGACTGGGGTAGGCACTGATGCCCCCGGATCAAAAAATTGCCCATCATTGGGTAGTAGTGGCCATTAGTTGTTCTATTGAGCCCGTCGCGACGTTTCGGCGTTACTTCGCCTTCATCAGGCTGGGCTCAATGAGGGTAGGGACTGGTTTGTCCTCCATTTATACTTTTTCTTTTCTTAGCTTTTCTTTCTGACTTTTTTGTCTTTACTTTTTTCTGTTCCTTCTTACTTAGGTTTTTTCTTGGCTTTTCAATTTTTTCTGTACTTAGTTTTTTCTATGTTTCTCTCTTTTCCTCTTTTCCTCTCAACCCTACTTGGGGAGCTTTCTTACTCTCTCTCTTTTTTTCTCAACCCTACTTGGGGAGCTTTCTTTCTATCCTTTTTCTTTATGGCACCCCCTATTCCTTAGTCCACTCTGTCTATCATCTTGTTTTTCTGGCACCCCCATCCTTAGTAACCACTCTATTTAGGCTTCTTTTTCTGTTTTTTGTTTTTCCATTTTTTTAGGCTTTTTTTCTGTTTTTTCTGGGGTTGGGACAGGGAGGGGGGGATAGGTTAGGGTTAGGGTAGGAGATGTGGGTAGGGGCATCGCCCACTCCACCGGGACCTGGCTGGTAAGGGTTTGGGGAAAGAAAGGGGTCCCAGGCAGAAGTCTGGGTCCCCTGATGCACGCTCACTCGACTGGGGTAGGCACTGATGCCCCCGGATCAAAAAATTGCCCATCATTGGGTAGTAGTGGCCATTAGTTGTTCTATTGAGCCCGTCGCGACGTTTCGGCGTTACTTCGCCTTCATCAGGCTGGGCTCAATGAGGGTAGGGACTGGTTTGTCCTCCATTTATACTTTTTCTTTTCTTAGCTTTTCTTTCTGACTTTTTTGTCTTTACTTTTTTCTGTTCCTTCTTACTTAGGTTTTTTCTTGGCTTTTCAATTTTTTCTGTACTTAGTTTTTTCTATGTTTCTCTCTTTTCCTCTTTTCCTCTCAACCCTACTTGGGGAGCTTTCTTACTCTCTCTCTTTTTTTCTCAACCCTACTTGGGGAGCTTTCTTTCTATCCTTTTTCTTTATGGCACCCCCTATTCCTTAGTCCACTCTGTCTATCATCTTGTTTTTCTGGCACCCCCATCCTTAGTAACCACTCTATTTAGGCTTCTTTTTCTGTTTTTTGTTTTTCCATTTTTTTAGGCTTTTTTTCTGTTTTTTCTGGGGTTGGGACAGGGAGGGGGGGATAGGTTAGGGTTAGGGTAGGAGATGTGGGTAGGGGCATCGCCCACTCCACCGGGACCTGGCTGGTAAGGGTTTGGGGAAAGAAAGGGGTCCCAGGCAGAAGTCTGGGTCCCCTGATGCACGCTCACTCGACTGGGGTAGGCACTGATGCCCCCGGATCAAAAAATTGCCCATCATTGGGTAGTAGTGGCCATTAGTTGTTCTATTGAGCCCGTCGCGACGTTTCGGCGTTACTTCGCCTTCATCAGGCTGGGCTCAATGAGGGTAGGGACTGGTTTGTCCTCCATTTATACTTTTTCTTTTCTTAGCTTTTCTTTCTGACTTTTTTGTCTTTACTTTTTTCTGTTCCTTCTTACTTAGGTTTTTTCTTGGCTTTTCAATTTTTTCTGTACTTAGTTTTTTCTATGTTTCTCTCTTTTCCTCTTTTCCTCTCAACCCTACTTGGGGAGCTTTCTTACTCTCTCTCTTTTTTTCTCAACCCTACTTGGGGAGCTTTCTTTCCATCCTTTTTCTTTATGGCACCCCCTATTCCTTAGTCCACTCTGTCTATCATCTTGTTTTTCTGGCACCCCCATCCTTAGTAACCACTCTATTTAGGCTTCTTTTTCTGTTTTTTGTTTTTCCATTTTTTTAGGCTTTTTTTCTGTTTTTTCTGGGGTTGGGACAGGGAGGGGGGGATAGGTTAGGGTTAGGGTAGGAGATGTGGGTAGGGGCATCGCCCACTCCACCGGGACCTGGCTGGTAAGGGTTTGGGGAAAGAAAGGGGTCCCAGGCAGAAGTCTGGGTCCCCTGATGCACGCTCACTCGACTGGGGTAGGCACTGATGCCCCCGGATCAAAAAATTGCCCATCATTGGGTAGTAGTGGCCATTAGTTGTTCTATTGAGCCCGTCGCGACGTTTCGGCGTTACTTCGCCTTCATCAGGCTGGGCTCAATGAGGGTAGGGACTGGTTTGTCCTCCATTTATACTTTTTCTTTTCTTAGCTTTTCTTTCTGACTTTTTTGTCTTTACCTTTTTCTGTTCCTTCTTACTTAGGTTTTTTCTTGGCTTTTCAATTTTTTCTGTACTTAGTTTTTTCTATGTTTCTCTCTTTTCCTCTTTTCCTCTCAACCCTACTTGGGGAGCTTTCTTACTCTCTCTCTTTTTTTCTCAACCCTACTTGGGGAGCTTTCTTTCTATCCTTTTTCTTTATGGCACCCCCTATTCCTTAGTCCACTCTGTCTATCATCTTGTTTTTCTGGCACCCCCATCCTTAGTAACCACTCTATTTAGGCTTCTTTTTCTGTTTTTTGTTTTTCCATTTTTTTAGGCTTTTTTTCTGTTTTTTCTGGGGTTGGGACAGGGAGGGGGGGATAGGTTAGGGTTAGGGTAGGAGATGTGGGTAGGGGCATCGCCCACTCCACCGGGACCTGGCTGGTAAGGGTTTGGGGAAAGAAAGGGGTCCCAGGCAGAAGTCTGGGTCCCCTGATGCACGCTCACTCGACTGGGGTAGGCACTGATGCCCCCGGATCAAAAAATTGCCCATCATTGGGTAGTAGTGGCCATTAGTTGTTCTATTGAGCCCGTCGCGACGTTTCGGCGTTACTTCGCCTTCATCAGGCTGGGCTCAATGAGGGTAGGGACTGGTTTGTCCTCCATTTATACTTTTTCTTTTCTTAGCTTTTCTTTCTGACTTTTTTGTCTTTACTTTTTTCTGTTCCTTCTTACTTAGGTTTTTTCTTGGCTTTTCAATTTTTTCTGTACTTAGTTTTTTCTATGTTTCTCTCTTTTCCTCTTTTCCTCTCAACCCTACTTGGGGAGCTTTCTTACTCTCTCTCTTTTTTTCTCAACCCTACTTGGGGAGCTTTCTTTCTATCCTTTTTCTTTATGGCACCCCCTATTCCTTAGTCCACTCTGTCTATCATCTTGTTTTTCTGGCACCCCCATCCTTAGTAACCACTCTATTTAGGCTTCTTTTTCTGTTTTTTGTTTTTCCATTTTTTTAGGCTTTTTTTCTGTTTTTTCTGGGGTTGGGACAGGGAGGGGGGGATAGGTTAGGGTTAGGGTAGGAGATGTGGGTAGGGGCATCGCCCACTCCACCGGGACCTGGCTGGTAAGGGTTTGGGGAAAGAAAGGGGTCCCAGGCAGAAGTCTGGGTCCCCTGATGCACGCTCACTCGACTGGGGTAGGCACTGATGCCCCCGGATCAAAAAATTGCCCATCATTGGGTAGTAGTGGCCATTAGTTGTTCTATTGAGCCCGTCGCGACGTTTCGGCGTTACTTCGCCTTCATCAGGCTGGGCTCAATGAGGGTAGGGACTGGTTTGTCCTCCATTTATACTTTTTCTTTTCTTAGCTTTTCTTTCTGACTTTTTTGTCTTTACTTTTTTCTGTTCCTTCTTACGCATTTTGGCCCACCGTAATTTGTGAAGAGGAATACAGTTTTCACAAAACATTACTCTCCATATGAGAGTTAAATAAAAATCATCACAAACAAAATGGCGTTGATGATATATACAATCAAACAATATGTACACCGGATGACAGTAATCTGTGTATAGAAATATACAGTTTCCACATAAAGTCTTTCTCCATATGAGAGTTAAAAGAACAGTATCACAATTCGAATTATGTTGATAATATGTACAGTTATTGAATATACACACATATATACAGTGCTTTGTGTAAGGACAGAGGGCTCCAGGAGTGGGTGGACAAAGGGCGCAGGCCGGTTAGGAGAGGGTAAGGTGGGGGCCCGATTGGGTCCCAATGCACAGGCCATCCTTGCTCCCGGCTCAAGGAACCATGTCCCCGATTTGGTGCCCTGAAAAGGGATTGTTTTAGCATCCTGAGCATGAGGCCTCCAGATGGGGAGGGAGGGGAGGAGGGAGGGAGGGAGAGTGAGAGAAAAGGGTGAGGGAGAGGGAGAACGGGGAGGGAGGGGGGGGGAAAAAGGAGAGGAGGGTTTTTGGGGTCAAGGGTCAAACCAATATGGGGTTCAAGGTGGTTAGGGTCAGGATTGAATTCAGGGCTGGGCATCAAAGATGAGGTTAAATCCAGCGCAGGTTTCGAGCCGGTTAAGGTTAGGATAAAACCTCATGGTCAGGGTGCTTCAGCAAATATATACAGAGACCGGTGGAATGATGATAACAGCAATAATGATGATGAGTATAACAAGCATGGCAACAAGCATAGCAACAACAAGACACTAATAAACAACAATTATGTACACTGTGTGGATTTTATGTCCCTTTAAAAACTTTTTTCATTTAACCCCTTAGGGTGTACAGTGTCTAATTTGGCAATCCAGCCTCTTTCAGCCTTCCTCCTCTGCTGAGCTGTCCATCTGGGGTTTGCCTGTATCACTGTTGCTTTGACCGATTTCCAGCCGTGTGACAGGAAGTGTTTCACCACATGTGTGTGTGTGTTCCTTTTCCTTAACACATTGTACCTGTGCTGGGTGAATCTGGTCAGAAGTGTGTTGCCTGTCTCACCAACATATTGGATGCCACATTGGCTGCAAGTAATCACATAAATACAGTTTCTGGAGCGTGGAGTACCGTTACATTGTGAGTGGAATACATTTCCATTTGAGAAGCTGCGCAGCCATGTTTGGTGCTTAAAAAATTGCCCCTGGTCTCTGAGTTTGGGCTCAGAGAGAGGTGAAAGTTTTGCCTTAATGAGGAAATCCCTCAGGTTTTTATTCCTCTTAAAGGCCGCTATCACCTTATGATCACCCAGTAATTGGGTTTTCTGGACAAGATCTTGAAAGTTGTTCTTAATCACTCTGATCAGTTTACATGTTGATGGGGCATATGTCACAATCACTGGTAGGATAGGGGTCAGATCAATAGGTTTGGTCTGTAGGAATGATTTAAAACATTTCCTAAGGAAAGAACGACAGTACCCCCTAGTGGCGAGAGCTGCAAATAGAATTTTGGTCGCTGCTCTGAAATCACTCCGCTGGGTGCAGATTCTGTGGAATCGCAATAATTGGGACTTAATTAGACCAGCAAAGGTATGTTTCGGGTGGAAGCTTGTTTTATATAACAATGCATGCGTGTCCGTGGGTTTGAAAAACACTTTAATGTCCAATTTGTGGGTCTGTGAAAAATTTGGGCCTTTAAAGGTGGTTGTGTCCAAGAAGTCAATTGTAGAGTCGCTAATTGTGGATTTAAGTTTAATTGAGTCATTGTGATCATTCAGAGTGGTTAGAAACGTTTCAAAATCTTGTTCAGAATGAGGCCATACTCCCCAGATGTCATCAAGAAACCTGTAATAATACAGCGGTTTTTTATTACATTTTGCCAGGGCTGCAGTTTCCCATTCAGCCATGAATATGTTGGCGTATGCTGGGGCAAATTTCTTACCCATGGCTGTCCCTTTTATTTGTAAGAAGTAGTCCCCGTTGAACTCAAAGTCATTTCTTGTCAGATTGATTTCCAATAATTGCAATAATTCTTTTTCTGGCCTTTTCTTTTCTGGATATTTGTGGAAAATATTCCTAATGGAGTTCATTCCCTCCTTAATATCAATATTGGTATAAAGGCTGTCAATGTCAATCGAGAAAAGAAATGAGTTTGGGGGTACCTCTGCCTGTTTCACCTTCTCCACAAAGTCATATGTGTCTTTAATATAACTGTCATGCTTTGTGGACAAGGGGTTCAGGAAAAAGTCCAGATATTCTGCTGTGTGGTATGTTTCACTTTCACAATCAGATACAATGGGACGCCCGGGAGGCACCTGGAATGGTACAGACCACTTTGCCGGGTCTTTGTGGATTTTGGGAAGCAAATAAAACAGCCTTCCTCTTGGCTCAGAGGAGCCCAATAAATAGTTTTTCTGTTTCATATTAATGAATTTCTTTTGATAAAGATTATTAATTATTTTCTCCACAATAGGCAGTGTGTCCAAATAGATGGGTTTCTTCAATTTTGAGTAGTATGTTGTATCATTTAGTTGTCTGTAGCCCTCCTGTAAATATTGATCTCTGTCCAGGATGACCACAGCACTTCCTTTGTCTGCCGGTTTTATAATTATTTGTTTATTTTCTCTTAGTTCTTTTAGAGCTTTGGTTTCTTCTCCCTTTAAGTTAGGTTTGATGCGGTCAATGTGGAAATGATTATCAAAATATTCATAATCAGCTTTCACCAAGGTGGACACCTCATGTGGAAGCTGACCCAAGGGAGGAGACCAATTAGATTTGGGAGTGAAGGGTTGGATTTCTGTGTCAGATTTATCTCCATAATGTATAGCCAATTTGACCCTTCTGTGATATTGTTGAATGTCGTATCTACATTGTAATAGGAAATTTTTATTGTGGCCCTTTGTGGGAATAAAATTAAGGCCCCTACTTAAAAGGGTCCGCTGAGCAGTGGAAGGCTGAAAGTGTTTAGATAAATTGATGACACTGTTGCAATTGACATCACTTACCCCCTCCCTGTTAGCTGGGTTCACGGGGATACAACATTTACATAGTTGCTCCAATGCTCCAACATACACATCGCTGTCTTATCAGTCCAGTGGATATTGTCCTTTTCTGTGTGGAACATTGAAACAGGAAGAGTGGGTATGTGTTCGTCCAGACCTGCAATAAAAGTGTTCAAATGTAGCAGTGTTTCCTGCTCATTCCGGGGCAGAGTTGAGGAAAAGTTAATAGCTGGAATGTAGATGTCGGCCTCAGGAAATCTTTCCTGGGCTGTCTGCAGTGCCTTTTTCAGCTCTGTGACCGGTGTGTCTTTGTCTCTTTGTGACCTATTGTTTAGGCCAAAAGATAACACCAGTGTTTCCAAATCTTCGTCGCAGGTCGCTTTTTCCAAAAGGGCTTGTGCGTGGCACCATTTCGCCCCGGGAAAACTGTCAATTTGTATTCCTGGTGCTGAAAAGGATGGGAGTTTACACACATTTGAGTCACCCATGATGAGTGATGTTTCTCTGATGTGAAGACTCCAGTCTTCCAGTTTCTTCTGCGTGTTCGGGTGTCTTGTTGGAGGGTGCGTTTGCTGAATGGGTGTACCTGGTGAAGAGGGAGGAGACAAGGAGGATTCCTCAATTCTCCTCGTTTGGAGGCGGGTCTGCACGCAGGATTTCAGTTTATCCTGAGTGGTGCGTGGCAGGCTGGAGCGTGAAGCTGTCGGGGATTTGGGCGCTGTTCTTCTGCCTCCCTTGGATTTGGTGGGGGTGGATTCCCCCTGTGTGAGGTCCATTACCTCGATCTCCATGTTCTCAGAAGGCTGTGGAGGCTGAGTGGGTGGAGGTGACTTCTCCCCAGTGGGGGTCACGTGGAGAGCGTCGAGGACCCTTCTCACTCTCTGGTCTTTAGATGACATTGGTTCAGGCTCTGGTTCAGGAGGATCTTCCTGAGGGGTGGTGGTGGGCCTCAGGTCACTGTTCTCCTCCACCAGTCCCTCTGTGAGGGGTGACCAGTCACCTCTGATGGGGTCAGTCATGGTCGTCGCTGTCACCATGGTTACAGCGCTCGCTACAGGCGGAGCATGGGTCTGCGCAGTAACTTTAATGGCCCGGCTGGTGCTGGGCTGTGGTGTGGCAGGTCGCGTGTGGGAGGAGGCTGGCTGCAACACCTCCACCGGAGGTTCGACCGGGTCGGGTTGAATCAGGTCCTCCCTCGCCTCTGGTTGTCGTCTCGGCTTGCCGGCTGTATGGCCCCGCTCTGCCGATCTGGTGTCTGCCAGCCTAGCTACGATGACTGCCTCGGTCTGTTCTAGCGACTCAGGCTGGAGGCGGCGGCCCAGGTTGCGTTTGGCCCAGGATGTCGCCACTTCAAAGGGTCCCCTCCAGTCCTGCTTAGGGAGCTCAAAAAGGCTTTTTAATTCCTCCTCCATCGCCTCAGAATAATGTTCACGGAGGATTGAAACAGTGTTGTGCGCCCAGTTTTGAGCATTACCCTCAATCAGCGCCTGTGTCCGTTCATTTGGGACGGCCGGCTTAACAACAGTCATCAAGTTCTGGGCTATTTTATTCAAAGAGGGCGGGTATGCATCCCTTGAGACATTTTTAAGGTGGTGGACTGATTTAATGAGTCTATGAATAATACGCACTTTGATAGAAAAGTCTGGGTCATCAGACGGTATTTTGTTCGTGGGAGGCTCAGATCGCTCGGATCTGGCGTGTTTCACATACCGTCTATTCTGGGCTGGTCTCTGTTCAAAACGCCGCTCTCGGTGACGGGCAGTATGGTGGTCCGCAGTCGTTCGCCATCTCTGCTGGTTTGGCTGCCATGTGTGCGGGATTTCTCTCACCTCCCGGTGGTCCCGTCCTCTCACTACCGATGCGTAGGTCCGGCGCCCATTGCGGGACGGGTAGCCGGTCCGTCGGGGTGACCTCCGGTCGCTCGTGAAGTAGCGATCTCCCCGTGTGTCCTGGGCTCGCCCCCGTTCAAACCGCTGCTCTCGTTCAGTCCGATCTCTGTGTTGGGCAGCATAGCGATCCTCAGTCGGCCGTTCTCTCCGCTGGTTGTGCTGCCATACGTGCGGGATTTCTCTCTCATCCCGGTAGTCACGTCCTCTCACCACCGATGCGTAGGTCCGGCGTCTGTTGCGGGACGGGTAGCTGGTACGCCGGGGTGATCTCCGGTCGCTCGCAAAGCCGCGATCTCCTCTCCGGTTTCCACGTCGTCGGACGGTGGTCCACCGGTCCTCTGCTGTAAACGTGGGCATGTTTGCGGTCTCACTCGTGGCTTTAACTTAACTAACTGGTCACTTGTGACTGTGCTAGCAATGTTAAGCAGCTGTGCGCAAACTGATGACACTCACGTTTAACTTAGTACATCAACTAGGAGCTTTATTTTCGCTCAGTACAAAAGTTCAAAAGTGAACAAATATACATAAAAGTAAGCCAATAACGCGACGTTTCGGTTCGCATGAACCTTCTTCAGGCTGGCTTACTAGAAGAATGAATACAGCATAACAAAATCTCAGTTATGTTCTGTGTGTACACTGCGCAAGTCCAAATTCAAACTTTGCGGGTCTCCTCGACCAATGAGAAGAGCATCTGCTCCATGAGTCAGAGGTCCCTTTAAAGTTTAAATTGATTGGATGCTTACTTGTTTGCAGTGTTCAGGAGCATTTTGGCCCACCGTAATTTGTGAAGAGGAATACAGTTTTCACAAAACATTACTCTCCATATGAGAGTTAAATAAAAATCATCACAAACAAAATGGCGTTGATGATATATACAATCAAACAATATGTACACCGGATGACAGTAATCTGTGTATAGAAATATACAGTTTCCACATAAAGTCTTTCTCCATATGAGAGTTAAAAGAACAGTATCACAATTCGAATTATGTTGATAATATGTACAGTTATTGAATATACACACATATATACAGTGCTTTGTGTAAGGACAGAGGGCTCCAGGAGTGGGTGGACAAAGGGCGCAGGCCGGTTAGGAGAGGGTAAGGTGGGGGCCCGATTGGGTCCCAATGCACAGGCCATCCTTGCTCCCGGCTCAAGGAACCATGTCCCCGATTTGGTGCCCTGAAAAGGGATTGTTTTAGCATCCTGAGCATGAGGCCTCCAGATGGGGAGGGAGGGGAGGAGGGAGGGAGGGAGAGTGAGAGAAAAGGGTGAGGGAGAGGGAGAACGGGGAGGGAGGGGGGGGGAAAAAGGAGAGGAGGGTTTTTGGGGTCAAGGGTCAAACCAATATGGGGTTCAAGGTGGTTAGGGTCAGGATTGAATTCAGGGCTGGGCATCAAAGATGAGGTTAAATCCAGCGCAGGTTTCGAGCCGGTTAAGGTTAGGATAAAACCTCATGGTCAGGGTGCTTCAGCAAATATATACAGAGACCGGTGGAATGATGATAACAGCAATAATGATGATGAGTATAACAAGCATGGCAACAAGCATAGCAACAACAAGACACTAATAAACAACAATTATGTACACTGTGTGGATTTTATGTCCCTTTAAAAACTTTTTTCATTTAACCCCTTAGGGTGTACAGTGTCTAATTTGGCAATCCAGCCTCTTTCAGCCTTCCTCCTCTGCTGAGCTGTCCATCTGGGGTTTGCCTGTATCACTGTTGCTTTGACCGATTTCCAGCCGTGTGACAGGAAGTGTTTCACCACATGTGTGTGTGTGTTCCTTTTCCTTAACACATTGTACCTGTGCTGGGTGAATCTGGTCAGAAGTGTGTTGCCTGTCTCACCAACATATTGGATGCCACATTGGCTGCAAGTAATCACATAAATACAGTTTCTGGAGCGTGGAGTACCGTTACATTGTGAGTGGAATACATTTCCATTTGAGAAGCTGCGCAGCCATGTTTGGTGCTTAAAAAATTGCCCCTGGTCTCTGAGTTTGGGCTCAGAGAGAGGTGAAAGTTTTGCCTTAATGAGGAAATCCCTCAGGTTTTTATTCCTCTTAAAGGCCGCTATCACCTTATGATCACCCAGTGATTGGGTTTTCTGGACAAGATCTTGAAAGTTGTTCTTAATCACTCTGATCAGTTTACATGTTGATGGGGCATATGTCACAATCACTGGTAGGATAGGGGTCAGATCAATAGGTTTGGTCTGTAGGAATGATTTAAAACATTTCCTAAGGAAAGAACGACAGTACCCCCTAGTGGCGAGAGCTGCAAATAGAATTTTGGTCGCTGCTCTGAAATCACTCCGCTGGGTGCAGATTCTGTGGAATCGCAATAATTGGGACTTAATTAGACCAGCAAAGGTATGTTTCGGGTGGAAGCTTGTTTTATATAACAATGCATGCGTGTCCGTGGGTTTGAAAAACACTTTAATGTCCAATTTGTGGGTCTGTGAAAAATTTGGGCCTTTAAAGGTGGTTGTGTCCAAGAAGTCAATTGTAGAGTCGCTAATTGTGGATTTAAGTTTAATTGAGTCATTGTGATCATTCAGAGTGGTTAGAAACGTTTCAAAATCTTGTTCAGAATGAGGCCATACTCCCCAGATGTCATCAAGAAACCTGTAATAATACAGCGGTTTTTTATTACATTTTGCCAGGGCTGCAGTTTCCCATTCAGCCATGAATATGTTGGCGTATGCTGGGGCAAATTTCTTACCCATGGCTGTCCCTTTTATTTGTAAGAAGTAGTCCCCGTTGAACTCAAAGTCATTTCTTGTCAGATTGATTTCCAATAATTGCAATAATTCTTTTTCTGGCCTTTTCTTTTCTGGATATTTGTGGAAAATATTCCTAATGGAGTTCATTCCCTCCTTAATATCAATATTGGTATAAAGGCTGTCAATGTCAATCGAGAAAAGAAATGAGTTTGGGGGTACCTCTGCCTGTTTCACCTTCTCCACAAAGTCATATGTGTCTTTAATATAACTGTCATGCTTTGTGGACAAGGGGTTCAGGAAAAAGTCCAGATATTCTGCTGTGTGGTATGTTTCACTTTCACAATCAGATACAATGGGACGCCCGGGAGGCACCTGGAATGGTACAGACCACTTTGCCGGGTCTTTGTGGATTTTGGGAAGCAAATAAAACAGCCTTCCTCTTGGCTCAGAGGAGCCCAATAAATAGTTTTTCTGTTTCATATTAATGAATTTCTTTTGATAAAGATTATTAATTATTTTCTCCACAATAGGCAGTGTGTCCAAATAGATGGGTTTCTTCAATTTTGAGTAGTATGTTGTATCATTTAGTTGTCTGTAGCCCTCCTGTAAATATTGATCTCTGTCCAGGATGACCACAGCACTTCCTTTGTCTGCCGGTTTTATAATTATTTGTTTATTTTCTCTTAGTTCTTTTAGAGCTTTGGTTTCTTCTCCCTTTAAGTTAGGTTTGATGCGGTCAATGTGGAAATGATTATCAAAATATTCATAATCAGCTTTCACCAAGGTGGACACCTCATGTGGAAGCTGACCCAAGGGAGGAGACCAATTAGATTTGGGAGTGAAGGGTTGGATTTCTGTGTCAGATTTATCTCCATAATGTATAGCCAATTTGACCCTTCTGTGATATTGTTGAATGTCGTATCTACATTGTAATAGGAAATTTTTATTGTGGCCCTTTGTGGGAATAAAATTAAGGCCCCTACTTAAAAGGGTCCGCTGAGCAGTGGAAGGCTGAAAGTGTTTAGATAAATTGATGACACTGTTGCAATTGACATCACTTACCCCCTCCCTGTTAGCTGGGTTCACGGGGATACAACATTTACATAGTTGCTCCAATGCTCCAACATACACATCGCTGTCTTATCAGTCCAGTGGATATTGTCCTTTTCTGTGTGGAACATTGAAACAGGAAGAGTGGGTATGTGTTCGTCCAGACCTGCAATAAAAGTGTTCAAATGTAGCAGTGTTTCCTGCTCATTCCGGGGCAGAGTTGAGGAAAAGTTAATAGCTGGAATGTAGATGTCGGCCTCAGGAAATCTTTCCTGGGCTGTCTGCAGTGCCTTTTTCAGCTCTGTGACCGGTGTGTCTTTGTCTCTTTGTGACCTATTGTTTAGGCCAAAAGATAACACCAGTGTTTCCAAATCTTCGTCGCAGGTCGCTTTTTCCAAAAGGGCTTGTGCGTGGCACCATTTCGCCCCGGGAAAACTGTCAATTTGTATTCCTGGTGCTGAAAAGGATGGGAGTTTACACACATTTGAGTCACCCATGATGAGTGATGTTTCTCTGATGTGAAGACTCCAGTCTTCCAGTTTCTTCTGCGTGTTCGGGTGTCTTGTTGGAGGGTGCGTTTGCTGAATGGGTGTACCTGGTGAAGAGGGAGGAGACAAGGAGGATTCCTCAATTCTCCTCGTTTGGAGGCGGGTCTGCACGCAGGATTTCAGTTTATCCTGAGTGGTGCGTGGCAGGCTGGAGCGTGAAGCTGTCGGGGATTTGGGCGCTGTTCTTCTGCCTCCCTTGGATTTGGTGGGGGTGGATTCCCCCTGTGTGAGGTCCATTACCTCGATCTCCATGTTCTCAGAAGGCTGTGGAGGCTGAGTGGGTGGAGGTGACTTCTCCCCAGTGGGGGTCACGTGGAGAGCGTCGAGGACCCTTCTCACTCTCTGGTCTTTAGATGACATTGGTTCAGGCTCTGGTTCAGGAGGATCTTCCTGAGGGGTGGTGGTGGGCCTCAGGTCACTGTTCTCCTCCACCAGTCCCTCTGTGAGGGGTGACCAGTCACCTCTGATGGGGTCAGTCATGGTCGTCGCTGTCACCATGGTTACAGCGCTCGCTACAGGCGGAGCATGGGTCTGCGCAGTAACTTTAATGGCCCGGCTGGTGCTGGGCTGTGGTGTGGCAGGTCGCGTGTGGGAGGAGGCTGGCTGCAACACCTCCACCGGAGGTTCGACCGGGTCGGGTTGAATCAGGTCCTCCCTCGCCTCTGGTTGTCGTCTCGGCTTGCCGGCTGTATGGCCCCGCTCTGCCGATCTGGTGTCTGCCAGCCTAGCTACGATGACTGCCTCGGTCTGTTCTAGCGACTCAGGCTGGAGGCGGCGGCCCAGGTTGCGTTTGGCCCAGGATGTCGCCACTTCAAAGGGTCCCCTCCAGTCCTGCTTAGGGAGCTCAAAAAGGCTTTTTAATTCCTCCTCCATCGCCTCAGAATAATGTTCACGGAGGATTGAAACAGTGTTGTGCGCCCAGTTTTGAGCATTACCCTCAATCAGCGCCTGTGTCCGTTCATTTGGGACGGCCGGCTTAACAACAGTCATCAAGTTCTGGGCTATTTTATTCAAAGAGGGCGGGTATGCATCCCTTGAGACATTTTTAAGGTGGTGGACTGATTTAATGAGTCTATGAATAATACGCACTTTGATAGAAAAGTCTGGGTCATCAGACGGTATTTTGTTCGTGGGAGGCTCAGATCGCTCGGATCTGGCGTGTTTCACATACCGTCTATTCTGGGCTGGTCTCTGTTCAAAACGCCGCTCTCGGTGACGGGCAGTATGGTGGTCCGCAGTCGTTCGCCATCTCTGCTGGTTTGGCTGCCATGTGTGCGGGATTTCTCTCACCTCCCGGTGGTCCCGTCCTCTCACTACCGATGCGTAGGTCCGGCGCCCATTGCGGGACGGGTAGCCGGTCCGTCGGGGTGACCTCCGGTCGCTCGTGAAGTAGCGATCTCCCCGTGTGTCCTGGGCTCGCCCCCGTTCAAACCGCTGCTCTCGTTCAGTCCGATCTCTGTGTTGGGCAGCATAGCGATCCTCAGTCGGCCGTTCTCTCCGCTGGTTGTGCTGCCATACGTGCGGGATTTCTCTCTCATCCCGGTAGTCACGTCCTCTCACCACCGATGCGTAGGTCCGGCGTCTGTTGCGGGACGGGTAGCTGGTACGCCGGGGTGATCTCCGGTCGCTCGCAAAGCCGCGATCTCCTCTCCGGTTTCCACGTCGTCGGACGGTGGTCCACCGGTCCTCTGCTGTAAACGTGGGCATGTTTGCGGTCTCACTCGTGGCTTTAACTTAACTAACTGGTCACTTGTGACTGTGCTAGCAATGTTAAGCAGCTGTGCGCAAACTGATGACACTCACGTTTAACTTAGTACATCAACTAGGAGCTTTATTTTCGCTCAGTACAAAAGTTCAAAAGTGAACAAATATACATAAAAGTAAGCCAATAACGCGACGTTTCGGTTCGCATGAACCTTCTTCAGGCTGGCTTACTAGAAGAATGAATACAGCATAACAAAATCTCAGTTATGTTCTGTGTGTACACTGCGCAAGTCCAAATTCAAACTTTGCGGGTCTCCTCGACCAATGAGAAGAGCATCTGCTCCATGAGTCAGAGGTCCCTTTAAAGTTTAAATTGATTGGATGCTTACTTGTTTGCAGTGTTCAGGAGCATTTTGGCCCACCGTAATTTGTGAAGAGGAATACAGTTTTCACAAAACATTACTCTCCATATGAGAGTTAAATAAAAATCATCACAAACAAAATGGCGTTGATGATATATACAATCAAACAATATGTACACCGGATGACAGTAATCTGTGTATAGAAATATACAGTTTCCACATAAAGTCTTTCTCCATATGAGAGTTAAAAGAACAGTATCACAATTCGAATTATGTTGATAATATGTACAGTTATTGAATATACACACATATATACAGTGCTTTGTGTAAGGACAGAGGGCTCCAGGAGTGGGTGGACAAAGGGCGCAGGCCGGTTAGGAGAGGGTAAGGTGGGGGCCCGATTGGGTCCCAATGCACAGGCCATCCTTGCTCCCGGCTCAAGGAACCATGTCCCCGATTTGGTGCCCTGAAAAGGGATTGTTTTAGCATCCTGAGCATGAGGCCTCCAGATGGGGAGGGAGGGGAGGAGGGAGGGAGGGAGAGTGAGAGAAAAGGGTGAGGGAGAGGGAGAACGGGGAGGGAGGGGGGGGGAAAAAGGAGAGGAGGGTTTTTGGGGTCAAGGGTCAAACCAATATGGGGTTCAAGGTGGTTAGGGTCAGGATTGAATTCAGGGCTGGGCATCAAAGATGAGGTTAAATCCAGCGCAGGTTTCGAGCCGGTTAAGGTTAGGATAAAACCTCATGGTCAGGGTGCTTCAGCAAATATATACAGAGACCGGTGGAATGATGATAACAGCAATAATGATGATGAGTATAACAAGCATGGCAACAAGCATAGCAACAACAAGACACTAATAAACAACAATTATGTACACTGTGTGGATTTTATGTCCCTTTAAAAACTTTTTTCATTTAACCCCTTAGGGTGTACAGTGTCTAATTTGGCAATCCAGCCTCTTTCAGCCTTCCTCCTCTGCTGAGCTGTCCATCTGGGGTTTGCCTGTATCACTGTTGCTTTGACCGATTTCCAGCCGTGTGACAGGAAGTGTTTCACCACATGTGTGTGTGTGTTCCTTTTCCTTAACACATTGTACCTGTGCTGGGTGAATCTGGTCAGAAGTGTGTTGCCTGTCTCACCAACATATTGGATGCCACATTGGCTGCAAGTAATCACATAAATACAGTTTCTGGAGCGTGGAGTACCGTTACATTGTGAGTGGAATACATTTCCATTTGAGAAGCTGCGCAGCCATGTTTGGTGCTTAAAAAATTGCCCCTGGTCTCTGAGTTTGGGCTCAGAGAGAGGTGAAAGTTTTGCCTTAATGAGGAAATCCCTCAGGTTTTTATTCCTCTTAAAGGCCGCTATCACCTTATGATCACCCAGTGATTGGGTTTTCTGGACAAGATCTTGAAAGTTGTTCTTAATCACTCTGATCAGTTTACATGTTGATGGGGCATATGTCACAATCACTGGTAGGATAGGGGTCAGATCAATAGGTTTGGTCTGTAGGAATGATTTAAAACATTTCCTAAGGAAAGAACGACAGTACCCCCTAGTGGCGAGAGCTGCAAATAGAATTTTGGTCGCTGCTCTGAAATCACTCCGCTGGGTGCAGATTCTGTGGAATCGCAATAATTGGGACTTAATTAGACCAGCAAAGGTATGTTTCGGGTGGAAGCTTGTTTTATATAACAATGCATGCGTGTCCGTGGGTTTGAAAAACACTTTAATGTCCAATTTGTGGGTCTGTGAAAAATTTGGGCCTTTAAAGGTGGTTGTGTCCAAGAAGTCAATTGTAGAGTCGCTAATTGTGGATTTAAGTTTAATTGAGTCATTGTGATCATTCAGAGTGGTTAGAAACGTTTCAAAATCTTGTTCAGAATGAGGCCATACTCCCCAGATGTCATCAAGAAACCTGTAATAATACAGCGGTTTTTTATTACATTTTGCCAGGGCTGCAGTTTCCCATTCAGCCATGAATATGTTGGCGTATGCTGGGGCAAATTTCTTACCCATGGCTGTCCCTTTTATTTGTAAGAAGTAGTCCCCGTTGAACTCAAAGTCATTTCTTGTCAGATTGATTTCCAATAATTGCAATAATTCTTTTTCTGGCCTTTTCTTTTCTGGATATTTGTGGAAAATATTCCTAATGGAGTTCATTCCCTCCTTAATATCAATATTGGTATAAAGGCTGTCAATGTCAATCGAGAAAAGAAATGAGTTTGGGGGTACCTCTGCCTGTTTCACCTTCTCCACAAAGTCATATGTGTCTTTAATATAACTGTCATGCTTTGTGGACAAGGGGTTCAGGAAAAAGTCCAGATATTCTGCTGTGTGGTATGTTTCACTTTCACAATCAGATACAATGGGACGCCCGGGAGGCACCTGGAATGGTACAGACCACTTTGCCGGGTCTTTGTGGATTTTGGGAAGCAAATAAAACAGCCTTCCTCTTGGCTCAGAGGAGCCCAATAAATAGTTTTTCTGTTTCATATTAATGAATTTCTTTTGATAAAGATTATTAATTATTTTCTCCACAATAGGCAGTGTGTCCAAATAGATGGGTTTCTTCAATTTTGAGTAGTATGTTGTATCATTTAGTTGTCTGTAGCCCTCCTGTAAATATTGATCTCTGTCCAGGATGACCACAGCACTTCCTTTGTCTGCCGGTTTTATAATTATTTGTTTATTTTCTCTTAGTTCTTTTAGAGCTTTGGTTTCTTCTCCCTTTAAGTTAGGTTTGATGCGGTCAATGTGGAAATGATTATCAAAATATTCATAATCAGCTTTCACCAAGGTGGACACCTCATGTGGAAGCTGACCCAAGGGAGGAGACCAATTAGATTTGGGAGTGAAGGGTTGGATTTCTGTGTCAGATTTATCTCCATAATGTATAGCCAATTTGACCCTTCTGTGATATTGTTGAATGTCGTATCTACATTGTAATAGGAAATTTTTATTGTGGCCCTTTGTGGGAATAAAATTAAGGCCCCTACTTAAAAGGGTCCGCTGAGCAGTGGAAGGCTGAAAGTGTTTAGATAAATTGATGACACTGTTGCAATTGACATCACTTACCCCCTCCCTGTTAGCTGGGTTCACGGGGATACAACATTTACATAGTTGCTCCAATGCTCCAACATACACATCGCTGTCTTATCAGTCCAGTGGATATTGTCCTTTTCTGTGTGGAACATTGAAACAGGAAGAGTGGGTATGTGTTCGTCCAGACCTGCAATAAAAGTGTTCAAATGTAGCAGTGTTTCCTGCTCATTCCGGGGCAGAGTTGAGGAAAAGTTAATAGCTGGAATGTAGATGTCGGCCTCAGGAAATCTTTCCTGGGCTGTCTGCAGTGCCTTTTTCAGCTCTGTGACCGGTGTGTCTTTGTCTCTTTGTGACCTATTGTTTAGGCCAAAAGATAACACCAGTGTTTCCAAATCTTCGTCGCAGGTCGCTTTTTCCAAAAGGGCTTGTGCGTGGCACCATTTCGCCCCGGGAAAACTGTCAATTTGTATTCCTGGTGCTGAAAAGGATGGGAGTTTACACACATTTGAGTCACCCATGATGAGTGATGTTTCTCTGATGTGAAGACTCCAGTCTTCCAGTTTCTTCTGCGTGTTCGGGTGTCTTGTTGGAGGGTGCGTTTGCTGAATGGGTGTACCTGGTGAAGAGGGAGGAGACAAGGAGGATTCCTCAATTCTCCTCGTTTGGAGGCGGGTCTGCACGCAGGATTTCAGTTTATCCTGAGTGGTGCGTGGCAGGCTGGAGCGTGAAGCTGTCGGGGATTTGGGCGCTGTTCTTCTGCCTCCCTTGGATTTGGTGGGGGTGGATTCCCCCTGTGTGAGGTCCATTACCTCGATCTCCATGTTCTCAGAAGGCTGTGGAGGCTGAGTGGGTGGAGGTGACTTCTCCCCAGTGGGGGTCACGTGGAGAGCGTCGAGGACCCTTCTCACTCTCTGGTCTTTAGATGACATTGGTTCAGGCTCTGGTTCAGGAGGATCTTCCTGAGGGGTGGTGGTGGGCCTCAGGTCACTGTTCTCCTCCACCAGTCCCTCTGTGAGGGGTGACCAGTCACCTCTGATGGGGTCAGTCATGGTCGTCGCTGTCACCATGGTTACAGCGCTCGCTACAGGCGGAGCATGGGTCTGCGCAGTAACTTTAATGGCCCGGCTGGTGCTGGGCTGTGGTGTGGCAGGTCGCGTGTGGGAGGAGGCTGGCTGCAACACCTCCACCGGAGGTTCGACCGGGTCGGGTTGAATCAGGTCCTCCCTCGCCTCTGGTTGTCGTCTCGGCTTGCCGGCTGTATGGCCCCGCTCTGCCGATCTGGTGTCTGCCAGCCTAGCTACGATGACTGCCTCGGTCTGTTCTAGCGACTCAGGCTGGAGGCGGCGGCCCAGGTTGCGTTTGGCCCAGGATGTCGCCACTTCAAAGGGTCCCCTCCAGTCCTGCTTAGGGAGCTCAAAAAGGCTTTTTAATTCCTCCTCCATCGCCTCAGAATAATGTTCACGGAGGATTGAAACAGTGTTGTGCGCCCAGTTTTGAGCATTACCCTCAATCAGCGCCTGTGTCCGTTCATTTGGGACGGCCGGCTTAACAACAGTCATCAAGTTCTGGGCTATTTTATTCAAAGAGGGCGGGTATGCATCCCTTGAGACATTTTTAAGGTGGTGGACTGATTTAATGAGTCTATGAATAATACGCACTTTGATAGAAAAGTCTGGGTCATCAGACGGTATTTTGTTCGTGGGAGGCTCAGATCGCTCGGATCTGGCGTGTTTCACATACCGTCTATTCTGGGCTGGTCTCTGTTCAAAACGCCGCTCTCGGTGACGGGCAGTATGGTGGTCCGCAGTCGTTCGCCATCTCTGCTGGTTTGGCTGCCATGTGTGCGGGATTTCTCTCACCTCCCGGTGGTCCCGTCCTCTCACTACCGATGCGTAGGTCCGGCGCCCATTGCGGGACGGGTAGCCGGTCCGTCGGGGTGACCTCCGGTCGCTCGTGAAGTAGCGATCTCCCCGTGTGTCCTGGGCTCGCCCCCGTTCAAACCGCTGCTCTCGTTCAGTCCGATCTCTGTGTTGGGCAGCATAGCGATCCTCAGTCGGCCGTTCTCTCCGCTGGTTGTGCTGCCATACGTGCGGGATTTCTCTCTCATCCCGGTAGTCACGTCCTCTCACCACCGATGCGTAGGTCCGGCGTCTGTTGCGGGACGGGTAGCTGGTACGCCGGGGTGATCTCCGGTCGCTCGCAAAGCCGCGATCTCCTCTCCGGTTTCCACGTCGTCGGACGGTGGTCCACCGGTCCTCTGCTGTAAACGTGGGCATGTTTGCGGTCTCACTCGTGGCTTTAACTTAACTAACTGGTCACTTGTGACTGTGCTAGCAATGTTAAGCAGCTGTGCGCAAACTGATGACACTCACGTTTAACTTAGTACATCAACTAGGAGCTTTATTTTCGCTCAGTACAAAAGTTCAAAAGTGAACAAATATACATAAAAGTAAGCCAATAACGCGACGTTTCGGTTCGCATGAACCTTCTTCAGGCTGGCTTACTAGAAGAATGAATACAGCATAACAAAATCTCAGTTATGTTCTGTGTGTACACTGCGCAAGTCCAAATTCAAACTTTGCGGGTCTCCTCGACCAATGAGAAGAGCATCTGCTCCATGAGTCAGAGGTCCCTTTAAAGTTTAAATTGATTGGATGCTTACTTGTTTGCAGTGTTCAGGAGCATTTTGGCCCACCGTAATTTGTGAAGAGGAATACAGTTTTCACAAAACATTACTCTCCATATGAGAGTTAAATAAAAATCATCACAAACAAAATGGCGTTGATGATATATACAATCAAACAATATGTACACCGGATGACAGTAATCTGTGTATAGAAATATACAGTTTCCACATAAAGTCTTTCTCCATATGAGAGTTAAAAGAACAGTATCACAATTCGAATTATGTTGATAATATGTACAGTTATTGAATATACACACATATATACAGTGCTTTGTGTAAGGACAGAGGGCTCCAGGAGTGGGTGGACAAAGGGCGCAGGCCGGTTAGGAGAGGGTAAGGTGGGGGCCCGATTGGGTCCCAATGCACAGGCCATCCTTGCTCCCGGCTCAAGGAACCATGTCCCCGATTTGGTGCCCTGAAAAGGGATTGTTTTAGCATCCTGAGCATGAGGCCTCCAGATGGGGAGGGAGGGGAGGAGGGAGGGAGGGAGAGTGAGAGAAAAGGGTGAGGGAGAGGGAGAACGGGGAGGGAGGGGGGGGGAAAAAGGAGAGGAGGGTTTTTGGGGTCAAGGGTCAAACCAATATGGGGTTCAAGGTGGTTAGGGTCAGGATTGAATTCAGGGCTGGGCATCAAAGATGAGGTTAAATCCAGCGCAGGTTTCGAGCCGGTTAAGGTTAGGATAAAACCTCATGGTCAGGGTGCTTCAGCAAATATATACAGAGACCGGTGGAATGATGATAACAGCAATAATGATGATGAGTATAACAAGCATGGCAACAAGCATAGCAACAACAAGACACTAATAAACAACAATTATGTACACTGTGTGGATTTTATGTCCCTTTAAAAACTTTTTTCATTTAACCCCTTAGGGTGTACAGTGTCTAATTTGGCAATCCAGCCTCTTTCAGCCTTCCTCCTCTGCTGAGCTGTCCATCTGGGGTTTGCCTGTATCACTGTTGCTTTGACCGATTTCCAGCCGTGTGACAGGAAGTGTTTCACCACATGTGTGTGTGTGTTCCTTTTCCTTAACACATTGTACCTGTGCTGGGTGAATCTGGTCAGAAGTGTGTTGCCTGTCTCACCAACATATTGGATGCCACATTGGCTGCAAGTAATCACATAAATACAGTTTCTGGAGCGTGGAGTACCGTTACATTGTGAGTGGAATACATTTCCATTTGAGAAGCTGCGCAGCCATGTTTGGTGCTTAAAAAATTGCCCCTGGTCTCTGAGTTTGGGCTCAGAGAGAGGTGAAAGTTTTGCCTTAATGAGGAAATCCCTCAGGTTTTTATTCCTCTTAAAGGCCGCTATCACCTTATGATCACCCAGTAATTGGGTTTTCTGGACAAGATCTTGAAAGTTGTTCTTAATCACTCTGATCAGTTTACATGTTGATGGGGCATATGTCACAATCACTGGTAGGATAGGGGTCAGATCAATAGGTTTGGTCTGTAGGAATGATTTAAAACATTTCCTAAGGAAAGAACGACAGTACCCCCTAGTGGCGAGAGCTGCAAATAGAATTTTGGTCGCTGCTCTGAAATCACTCCGCTGGGTGCAGATTCTGTGGAATCGCAATAATTGGGACTTAATTAGACCAGCAAAGGTATGTTTCGGGTGGAAGCTTGTTTTATATAACAATGCATGCGTGTCCGTGGGTTTGAAAAACACTTTAATGTCCAATTTGTGGGTCTGTGAAAAATTTGGGCCTTTAAAGGTGGTTGTGTCCAAGAAGTCAATTGTAGAGTCGCTAATTGTGGATTTAAGTTTAATTGAGTCATTGTGATCATTCAGAGTGGTTAGAAACGTTTCAAAATCTTGTTCAGAATGAGGCCATACTCCCCAGATGTCATCAAGAAACCTGTAATAATACAGCGGTTTTTTATTACATTTTGCCAGGGCTGCAGTTTCCCATTCAGCCATGAATATGTTGGCGTATGCTGGGGCAAATTTCTTACCCATGGCTGTCCCTTTTATTTGTAAGAAGTAGTCCCCGTTGAACTCAAAGTCATTTCTTGTCAGATTGATTTCCAATAATTGCAATAATTCTTTTTCTGGCCTTTTCTTTTCTGGATATTTGTGGAAAATATTCCTAATGGAGTTCATTCCCTCCTTAATATCAATATTGGTATAAAGGCTGTCAATGTCAATCGAGAAAAGAAATGAGTTTGGGGGTACCTCTGCCTGTTTCACCTTCTCCACAAAGTCATATGTGTCTTTAATATAACTGTCATGCTTTGTGGACAAGGGGTTCAGGAAAAAGTCCAGATATTCTGCTGTGTGGTATGTTTCACTTTCACAATCAGATACAATGGGACGCCCGGGAGGCACCTGGAATGGTACAGACCACTTTGCCGGGTCTTTGTGGATTTTGGGAAGCAAATAAAACAGCCTTCCTCTTGGCTCAGAGGAGCCCAATAAATAGTTTTTCTGTTTCATATTAATGAATTTCTTTTGATAAAGATTATTAATTATTTTCTCCACAATAGGCAGTGTGTCCAAATAGATGGGTTTCTTCAATTTTGAGTAGTATGTTGTATCATTTAGTTGTCTGTAGCCCTCCTGTAAATATTGATCTCTGTCCAGGATGACCACAGCACTTCCTTTGTCTGCCGGTTTTATAATTATTTGTTTATTTTCTCTTAGTTCTTTTAGAGCTTTGGTTTCTTCTCCCTTTAAGTTAGGTTTGATGCGGTCAATGTGGAAATGATTATCAAAATATTCATAATCAGCTTTCACCAAGGTGGACACCTCATGTGGAAGCTGACCCAAGGGAGGAGACCAATTAGATTTGGGAGTGAAGGGTTGGATTTCTGTGTCAGATTTATCTCCATAATGTATAGCCAATTTGACCCTTCTGTGATATTGTTGAATGTCGTATCTACATTGTAATAGGAAATTTTTATTGTGGCCCTTTGTGGGAATAAAATTAAGGCCCCTACTTAAAAGGGTCCGCTGAGCAGTGGAAGGCTGAAAGTGTTTAGATAAATTGATGACACTGTTGCAATTGACATCACTTACCCCCTCCCTGTTAGCTGGGTTCACGGGGATACAACATTTACATAGTTGCTCCAATGCTCCAACATACACATCGCTGTCTTATCAGTCCAGTGGATATTGTCCTTTTCTGTGTGGAACATTGAAACAGGAAGAGTGGGTATGTGTTCGTCCAGACCTGCAATAAAAGTGTTCAAATGTAGCAGTGTTTCCTGCTCATTCCGGGGCAGAGTTGAGGAAAAGTTAATAGCTGGAATGTAGATGTCGGCCTCAGGAAATCTTTCCTGGGCTGTCTGCAGTGCCTTTTTCAGCTCTGTGACCGGTGTGTCTTTGTCTCTTTGTGACCTATTGTTTAGGCCAAAAGATAACACCAGTGTTTCCAAATCTTCGTCGCAGGTCGCTTTTTCCAAAAGGGCTTGTGCGTGGCACCATTTCGCCCCGGGAAAACTGTCAATTTGTATTCCTGGTGCTGAAAAGGATGGGAGTTTACACACATTTGAGTCACCCATGATGAGTGATGTTTCTCTGATGTGAAGACTCCAGTCTTCCAGTTTCTTCTGCGTGTTCGGGTGTCTTGTTGGAGGGTGCGTTTGCTGAATGGGTGTACCTGGTGAAGAGGGAGGAGACAAGGAGGATTCCTCAATTCTCCTCGTTTGGAGGCGGGTCTGCACGCAGGATTTCAGTTTATCCTGAGTGGTGCGTGGCAGGCTGGAGCGTGAAGCTGTCGGGGATTTGGGCGCTGTTCTTCTGCCTCCCTTGGATTTGGTGGGGGTGGATTCCCCCTGTGTGAGGTCCATTACCTCGATCTCCATGTTCTCAGAAGGCTGTGGAGGCTGAGTGGGTGGAGGTGACTTCTCCCCAGTGGGGGTCACGTGGAGAGCGTCGAGGACCCTTCTCACTCTCTGGTCTTTAGATGACATTGGTTCAGGCTCTGGTTCAGGAGGATCTTCCTGAGGGGTGGTGGTGGGCCTCAGGTCACTGTTCTCCTCCACCAGTCCCTCTGTGAGGGGTGACCAGTCACCTCTGATGGGGTCAGTCATGGTCGTCGCTGTCACCATGGTTACAGCGCTCGCTACAGGCGGAGCATGGGTCTGCGCAGTAACTTTAATGGCCCGGCTGGTGCTGGGCTGTGGTGTGGCAGGTCGCGTGTGGGAGGAGGCTGGCTGCAACACCTCCACCGGAGGTTCGACCGGGTCGGGTTGAATCAGGTCCTCCCTCGCCTCTGGTTGTCGTCTCGGCTTGCCGGCTGTATGGCCCCGCTCTGCCGATCTGGTGTCTGCCAGCCTAGCTACGATGACTGCCTCGGTCTGTTCTAGCGACTCAGGCTGGAGGCGGCGGCCCAGGTTGCGTTTGGCCCAGGATGTCGCCACTTCAAAGGGTCCCCTCCAGTCCTGCTTAGGGAGCTCAAAAAGGCTTTTTAATTCCTCCTCCATCGCCTCAGAATAATGTTCACGGAGGATTGAAACAGTGTTGTGCGCCCAGTTTTGAGCATTACCCTCAATCAGCGCCTGTGTCCGTTCATTTGGGACGGCCGGCTTAACAACAGTCATCAAGTTCTGGGCTATTTTATTCAAAGAGGGCGGGTATGCATCCCTTGAGACATTTTTAAGGTGGTGGACTGATTTAATGAGTCTATGAATAATACGCACTTTGATAGAAAAGTCTGGGTCATCAGACGGTATTTTGTTCGTGGGAGGCTCAGATCGCTCGGATCTGGCGTGTTTCACATACCGTCTATTCTGGGCTGGTCTCTGTTCAAAACGCCGCTCTCGGTGACGGGCAGTATGGTGGTCCGCAGTCGTTCGCCATCTCTGCTGGTTTGGCTGCCATGTGTGCGGGATTTCTCTCACCTCCCGGTGGTCCCGTCCTCTCACTACCGATGCGTAGGTCCGGCGCCCATTGCGGGACGGGTAGCCGGTCCGTCGGGGTGACCTCCGGTCGCTCGTGAAGTAGCGATCTCCCCGTGTGTCCTGGGCTCGCCCCCGTTCAAACCGCTGCTCTCGTTCAGTCCGATCTCTGTGTTGGGCAGCATAGCGATCCTCAGTCGGCCGTTCTCTCCGCTGGTTGTGCTGCCATACGTGCGGGATTTCTCTCTCATCCCGGTAGTCACGTCCTCTCACCACCGATGCGTAGGTCCGGCGTCTGTTGCGGGACGGGTAGCTGGTACGCCGGGGTGATCTCCGGTCGCTCGCAAAGCCGCGATCTCCTCTCCGGTTTCCACGTCGTCGGACGGTGGTCCACCGGTCCTCTGCTGTAAACGTGGGCATGTTTGCGGTCTCACTCGTGGCTTTAACTTAACTAACTGGTCACTTGTGACTGTGCTAGCAATGTTAAGCAGCTGTGCGCAAACTGATGACACTCACGTTTAACTTAGTACATCAACTAGGAGCTTTATTTTCGCTCAGTACAAAAGTTCAAAAGTGAACAAATATACATAAAAGTAAGCCAATAACGCGACGTTTCGGTTCGCATGAACCTTCTTCAGGCTGGCTTACTAGAAGAATGAATACAGCATAACAAAATCTCAGTTATGTTCTGTGTGTACACTGCGCAAGTCCAAATTCAAACTTTGCGGGTCTCCTCGACCAATGAGAAGAGCATCTGCTCCATGAGTCAGAGGTCCCTTTAAAGTTTAAATTGATTGGATGCTTACTTGTTTGCAGTGTTCAGGAGCATTTTGGCCCACCGTAATTTGTGAAGAGGAATACAGTTTTCACAAAACATTACTCTCCATATGAGAGTTAAATAAAAATCATCACAAACAAAATGGCGTTGATGATATATACAATCAAACAATATGTACACCGGATGACAGTAATCTGTGTATAGAAATATACAGTTTCCACATAAAGTCTTTCTCCATATGAGAGTTAAAAGAACAGTATCACAATTCGAATTATGTTGATAATATGTACAGTTATTGAATATACACACATATATACAGTGCTTTGTGTAAGGACAGAGGGCTCCAGGAGTGGGTGGACAAAGGGCGCAGGCCGGTTAGGAGAGGGTAAGGTGGGGGCCCGATTGGGTCCCAATGCACAGGCCATCCTTGCTCCCGGCTCAAGGAACCATGTCCCCGATTTGGTGCCCTGAAAAGGGATTGTTTTAGCATCCTGAGCATGAGGCCTCCAGATGGGGAGGGAGGGGAGGAGGGAGGGAGGGAGAGTGAGAGAAAAGGGTGAGGGAGAGGGAGAACGGGGAGGGAGGGGGGGGGAAAAAGGAGAGGAGGGTTTTTGGGGTCAAGGGTCAAACCAATATGGGGTTCAAGGTGGTTAGGGTCAGGATTGAATTCAGGGCTGGGCATCAAAGATGAGGTTAAATCCAGCGCAGGTTTCGAGCCGGTTAAGGTTAGGATAAAACCTCATGGTCAGGGTGCTTCAGCAAATATATACAGAGACCGGTGGAATGATGATAACAGCAATAATGATGATGAGTATAACAAGCATGGCAACAAGCATAGCAACAACAAGACACTAATAAACAACAATTATGTACACTGTGTGGATTTTATGTCCCTTTAAAAACTTTTTTCATTTAACCCCTTAGGGTGTACAGTGTCTAATTTGGCAATCCAGCCTCTTTCAGCCTTCCTCCTCTGCTGAGCTGTCCATCTGGGGTTTGCCTGTATCACTGTTGCTTTGACCGATTTCCAGCCGTGTGACAGGAAGTGTTTCACCACATGTGTGTGTGTGTTCCTTTTCCTTAACACATTGTACCTGTGCTGGGTGAATCTGGTCAGAAGTGTGTTGCCTGTCTCACCAACATATTGGATGCCACATTGGCTGCAAGTAATCACATAAATACAGTTTCTGGAGCGTGGAGTACCGTTACATTGTGAGTGGAATACATTTCCATTTGAGAAGCTGCGCAGCCATGTTTGGTGCTTAAAAAATTGCCCCTGGTCTCTGAGTTTGGGCTCAGAGAGAGGTGAAAGTTTTGCCTTAATGAGGAAATCCCTCAGGTTTTTATTCCTCTTAAAGGCCGCTATCACCTTATGATCACCCAGTAATTGGGTTTTCTGGACAAGATCTTGAAAGTTGTTCTTAATCACTCTGATCAGTTTACATGTTGATGGGGCATATGTCACAATCACTGGTAGGATAGGGGTCAGATCAATAGGTTTGGTCTGTAGGAATGATTTAAAACATTTCCTAAGGAAAGAACGACAGTACCCCCTAGTGGCGAGAGCTGCAAATAGAATTTTGGTCGCTGCTCTGAAATCACTCCGCTGGGTGCAGATTCTGTGGAATCGCAATAATTGGGACTTAATTAGACCAGCAAAGGTATGTTTCGGGTGGAAGCTTGTTTTATATAACAATGCATGCGTGTCCGTGGGTTTGAAAAACACTTTAATGTCCAATTTGTGGGTCTGTGAAAAATTTGGGCCTTTAAAGGTGGTTGTGTCCAAGAAGTCAATTGTAGAGTCGCTAATTGTGGATTTAAGTTTAATTGAGTCATTGTGATCATTCAGAGTGGTTAGAAACGTTTCAAAATCTTGTTCAGAATGAGGCCATACTCCCCAGATGTCATCAAGAAACCTGTAATAATACAGCGGTTTTTTATTACATTTTGCCAGGGCTGCAGTTTCCCATTCAGCCATGAATATGTTGGCGTATGCTGGGGCAAATTTCTTACCCATGGCTGTCCCTTTTATTTGTAAGAAGTAGTCCCCGTTGAACTCAAAGTCATTTCTTGTCAGATTGATTTCCAATAATTGCAATAATTCTTTTTCTGGCCTTTTCTTTTCTGGATATTTGTGGAAAATATTCCTAATGGAGTTCATTCCCTCCTTAATATCAATATTGGTATAAAGGCTGTCAATGTCAATCGAGAAAAGAAATGAGTTTGGGGGTACCTCTGCCTGTTTCACCTTCTCCACAAAGTCATATGTGTCTTTAATATAACTGTCATGCTTTGTGGACAAGGGGTTCAGGAAAAAGTCCAGATATTCTGCTGTGTGGTATGTTTCACTTTCACAATCAGATACAATGGGACGCCCGGGAGGCACCTGGAATGGTACAGACCACTTTGCCGGGTCTTTGTGGATTTTGGGAAGCAAATAAAACAGCCTTCCTCTTGGCTCAGAGGAGCCCAATAAATAGTTTTTCTGTTTCATATTAATGAATTTCTTTTGATAAAGATTATTAATTATTTTCTCCACAATAGGCAGTGTGTCCAAATAGATGGGTTTCTTCAATTTTGAGTAGTATGTTGTATCATTTAGTTGTCTGTAGCCCTCCTGTAAATATTGATCTCTGTCCAGGATGACCACAGCACTTCCTTTGTCTGCCGGTTTTATAATTATTTGTTTATTTTCTCTTAGTTCTTTTAGAGCTTTGGTTTCTTCTCCCTTTAAGTTAGGTTTGATGCGGTCAATGTGGAAATGATTATCAAAATATTCATAATCAGCTTTCACCAAGGTGGACACCTCATGTGGAAGCTGACCCAAGGGAGGAGACCAATTAGATTTGGGAGTGAAGGGTTGGATTTCTGTGTCAGATTTATCTCCATAATGTATAGCCAATTTGACCCTTCTGTGATATTGTTGAATGTCGTATCTACATTGTAATAGGAAATTTTTATTGTGGCCCTTTGTGGGAATAAAATTAAGGCCCCTACTTAAAAGGGTCCGCTGAGCAGTGGAAGGCTGAAAGTGTTTAGATAAATTGATGACACTGTTGCAATTGACATCACTTACCCCCTCCCTGTTAGCTGGGTTCACGGGGATACAACATTTACATAGTTGCTCCAATGCTCCAACATACACATCGCTGTCTTATCAGTCCAGTGGATATTGTCCTTTTCTGTGTGGAACATTGAAACAGGAAGAGTGGGTATGTGTTCGTCCAGACCTGCAATAAAAGTGTTCAAATGTAGCAGTGTTTCCTGCTCATTCCGGGGCAGAGTTGAGGAAAAGTTAATAGCTGGAATGTAGATGTCGGCCTCAGGAAATCTTTCCTGGGCTGTCTGCAGTGCCTTTTTCAGCTCTGTGACCGGTGTGTCTTTGTCTCTTTGTGACCTATTGTTTAGGCCAAAAGATAACACCAGTGTTTCCAAATCTTCGTCGCAGGTCGCTTTTTCCAAAAGGGCTTGTGCGTGGCACCATTTCGCCCCGGGAAAACTGTCAATTTGTATTCCTGGTGCTGAAAAGGATGGGAGTTTACACACATTTGAGTCACCCATGATGAGTGATGTTTCTCTGATGTGAAGACTCCAGTCTTCCAGTTTCTTCTGCGTGTTCGGGTGTCTTGTTGGAGGGTGCGTTTGCTGAATGGGTGTACCTGGTGAAGAGGGAGGAGACAAGGAGGATTCCTCAATTCTCCTCGTTTGGAGGCGGGTCTGCACGCAGGATTTCAGTTTATCCTGAGTGGTGCGTGGCAGGCTGGAGCGTGAAGCTGTCGGGGATTTGGGCGCTGTTCTTCTGCCTCCCTTGGATTTGGTGGGGGTGGATTCCCCCTGTGTGAGGTCCATTACCTCGATCTCCATGTTCTCAGAAGGCTGTGGAGGCTGAGTGGGTGGAGGTGACTTCTCCCCAGTGGGGGTCACGTGGAGAGCGTCGAGGACCCTTCTCACTCTCTGGTCTTTAGATGACATTGGTTCAGGCTCTGGTTCAGGAGGATCTTCCTGAGGGGTGGTGGTGGGCCTCAGGTCACTGTTCTCCTCCACCAGTCCCTCTGTGAGGGGTGACCAGTCACCTCTGATGGGGTCAGTCATGGTCGTCGCTGTCACCATGGTTACAGCGCTCGCTACAGGCGGAGCATGGGTCTGCGCAGTAACTTTAATGGCCCGGCTGGTGCTGGGCTGTGGTGTGGCAGGTCGCGTGTGGGAGGAGGCTGGCTGCAACACCTCCACCGGAGGTTCGACCGGGTCGGGTTGAATCAGGTCCTCCCTCGCCTCTGGTTGTCGTCTCGGCTTGCCGGCTGTATGGCCCCGCTCTGCCGATCTGGTGTCTGCCAGCCTAGCTACGATGACTGCCTCGGTCTGTTCTAGCGACTCAGGCTGGAGGCGGCGGCCCAGGTTGCGTTTGGCCCAGGATGTCGCCACTTCAAAGGGTCCCCTCCAGTCCTGCTTAGGGAGCTCAAAAAGGCTTTTTAATTCCTCCTCCATCGCCTCAGAATAATGTTCACGGAGGATTGAAACAGTGTTGTGCGCCCAGTTTTGAGCATTACCCTCAATCAGCGCCTGTGTCCGTTCATTTGGGACGGCCGGCTTAACAACAGTCATCAAGTTCTGGGCTATTTTATTCAAAGAGGGCGGGTATGCATCCCTTGAGACATTTTTAAGGTGGTGGACTGATTTAATGAGTCTATGAATAATACGCACTTTGATAGAAAAGTCTGGGTCATCAGACGGTATTTTGTTCGTGGGAGGCTCAGATCGCTCGGATCTGGCGTGTTTCACATACCGTCTATTCTGGGCTGGTCTCTGTTCAAAACGCCGCTCTCGGTGACGGGCAGTATGGTGGTCCGCAGTCGTTCGCCATCTCTGCTGGTTTGGCTGCCATGTGTGCGGGATTTCTCTCACCTCCCGGTGGTCCCGTCCTCTCACTACCGATGCGTAGGTCCGGCGCCCATTGCGGGACGGGTAGCCGGTCCGTCGGGGTGACCTCCGGTCGCTCGTGAAGTAGCGATCTCCCCGTGTGTCCTGGGCTCGCCCCCGTTCAAACCGCTGCTCTCGTTCAGTCCGATCTCTGTGTTGGGCAGCATAGCGATCCTCAGTCGGCCGTTCTCTCCGCTGGTTGTGCTGCCATACGTGCGGGATTTCTCTCTCATCCCGGTAGTCACGTCCTCTCACCACCGATGCGTAGGTCCGGCGTCTGTTGCGGGACGGGTAGCTGGTACGCCGGGGTGATCTCCGGTCGCTCGCAAAGCCGCGATCTCCTCTCCGGTTTCCACGTCGTCGGACGGTGGTCCACCGGTCCTCTGCTGTAAACGTGGGCATGTTTGCGGTCTCACTCGTGGCTTTAACTTAACTAACTGGTCACTTGTGACTGTGCTAGCAATGTTAAGCAGCTGTGCGCAAACTGATGACACTCACGTTTAACTTAGTACATCAACTAGGGGCTTTATTTTCGCTCAGTACAAAAGTTCAAAAGTGAACAAATATACATAAAAGTAAGCCAATAACGCGACGTTTCGGTTCGCATGAACCTTCTTCAGGCTGGCTTACTAGAAGAATGAATACAGCATAACAAAATCTCAGTTATGTTCTGTGTGTACACTGCGCAAGTCCAAATTCAAACTTTGCGGGTCTCCTCGACCAATGAGAAGAGCATCTGCTCCATGAGTCAGAGGTCCCTTTAAAGTTTAAATTGATTGGATGCTTACTTGTTTGCAGTGTTCAGGAGCATTTTGGCCCACCGTAATTTGTGAAGAGGAATACAGTTTTCACAAAACATTACTCTCCATATGAGAGTTAAATAAAAATCATCACAAACAAAATGGCGTTGATGATATATACAATCAAACAATATGTACACCGGATGACAGTAATCTGTGTATAGAAATATACAGTTTCCACATAAAGTCTTTCTCCATATGAGAGTTAAAAGAACAGTATCACAATTCGAATTATGTTGATAATATGTACAGTTATTGAATATACACACATATATACAGTGCTTTGTGTAAGGACAGAGGGCTCCAGGAGTGGGTGGACAAAGGGCGCAGGCCGGTTAGGAGAGGGTAAGGTGGGGGCCCGATTGGGTCCCAATGCACAGGCCATCCTTGCTCCCGGCTCAAGGAACCATGTCCCCGATTTGGTGCCCTGAAAAGGGATTGTTTTAGCATCCTGAGCATGAGGCCTCCAGATGGGGAGGGAGGGGAGGAGGGAGGGAGGGAGAGTGAGAGAAAAGGGTGAGGGAGAGGGAGAACGGGGAGGGAGGGGGGGGGAAAAAGGAGAGGAGGGTTTTTGGGGTCAAGGGTCAAACCAATATGGGGTTCAAGGTGGTTAGGGTCAGGATTGAATTCAGGGCTGGGCATCAAAGATGAGGTTAAATCCAGCGCAGGTTTCGAGCCGGTTAAGGTTAGGATAAAACCTCATGGTCAGGGTGCTTCAGCAAATATATACAGAGACCGGTGGAATGATGATAACAGCAATAATGATGATGAGTATAACAAGCATGGCAACAAGCATAGCAACAACAAGACACTAATAAACAACAATTATGTACACTGTGTGGATTTTATGTCCCTTTAAAAACTTTTTTCATTTAACCCCTTAGGGTGTACAGTGTCTAATTTGGCAATCCAGCCTCTTTCAGCCTTCCTCCTCTGCTGAGCTGTCCATCTGGGGTTTGCCTGTATCACTGTTGCTTTGACCGATTTCCAGCCGTGTGACAGGAAGTGTTTCACCACATGTGTGTGTGTGTTCCTTTTCCTTAACACATTGTACCTGTGCTGGGTGAATCTGGTCAGAAGTGTGTTGCCTGTCTCACCAACATATTGGATGCCACATTGGCTGCAAGTAATCACATAAATACAGTTTCTGGAGCGTGGAGTACCGTTACATTGTGAGTGGAATACATTTCCATTTGAGAAGCTGCGCAGCCATGTTTGGTGCTTAAAAAATTGCCCCTGGTCTCTGAGTTTGGGCTCAGAGAGAGGTGAAAGTTTTGCCTTAATGAGGAAATCCCTCAGGTTTTTATTCCTCTTAAAGGCCGCTATCACCTTATGATCACCCAGTAATTGGGTTTTCTGGACAAGATCTTGAAAGTTGTTCTTAATCACTCTGATCAGTTTACATGTTGATGGGGCATATGTCACAATCACTGGTAGGATAGGGGTCAGATCAATAGGTTTGGTCTGTAGGAATGATTTAAAACATTTCCTAAGGAAAGAACGACAGTACCCCCTAGTGGCGAGAGCTGCAAATAGAATTTTGGTCGCTGCTCTGAAATCACTCCGCTGGGTGCAGATTCTGTGGAATCGCAATAATTGGGACTTAATTAGACCAGCAAAGGTATGTTTCGGGTGGAAGCTTGTTTTATATAACAATGCATGCGTGTCCGTGGGTTTGAAAAACACTTTAATGTCCAATTTGTGGGTCTGTGAAAAATTTGGGCCTTTAAAGGTGGTTGTGTCCAAGAAGTCAATTGTAGAGTCGCTAATTGTGGATTTAAGTTTAATTGAGTCATTGTGATCATTCAGAGTGGTTAGAAACGTTTCAAAATCTTGTTCAGAATGAGGCCATACTCCCCAGATGTCATCAAGAAACCTGTAATAATACAGCGGTTTTTTATTACATTTTGCCAGGGCTGCAGTTTCCCATTCAGCCATGAATATGTTGGCGTATGCTGGGGCAAATTTCTTACCCATGGCTGTCCCTTTTATTTGTAAGAAGTAGTCCCCGTTGAACTCAAAGTCATTTCTTGTCAGATTGATTTCCAATAATTGCAATAATTCTTTTTCTGGCCTTTTCTTTTCTGGATATTTGTGGAAAATATTCCTAATGGAGTTCATTCCCTCCTTAATATCAATATTGGTATAAAGGCTGTCAATGTCAATCGAGAAAAGAAATGAGTTTGGGGGTACCTCTGCCTGTTTCACCTTCTCCACAAAGTCATATGTGTCTTTAATATAACTGTCATGCTTTGTGGACAAGGGGTTCAGGAAAAAGTCCAGATATTCTGCTGTGTGGTATGTTTCACTTTCACAATCAGATACAATGGGACGCCCGGGAGGCACCTGGAATGGTACAGACCACTTTGCCGGGTCTTTGTGGATTTTGGGAAGCAAATAAAACAGCCTTCCTCTTGGCTCAGAGGAGCCCAATAAATAGTTTTTCTGTTTCATATTAATGAATTTCTTTTGATAAAGATTATTAATTATTTTCTCCACAATAGGCAGTGTGTCCAAATAGATGGGTTTCTTCAATTTTGAGTAGTATGTTGTATCATTTAGTTGTCTGTAGCCCTCCTGTAAATATTGATCTCTGTCCAGGATGACCACAGCACTTCCTTTGTCTGCCGGTTTTATAATTATTTGTTTATTTTCTCTTAGTTCTTTTAGAGCTTTGGTTTCTTCTCCCTTTAAGTTAGGTTTGATGCGGTCAATGTGGAAATGATTATCAAAATATTCATAATCAGCTTTCACCAAGGTGGACACCTCATGTGGAAGCTGACCCAAGGGAGGAGACCAATTAGATTTGGGAGTGAAGGGTTGGATTTCTGTGTCAGATTTATCTCCATAATGTATAGCCAATTTGACCCTTCTGTGATATTGTTGAATGTCGTATCTACATTGTAATAGGAAATTTTTATTGTGGCCCTTTGTGGGAATAAAATTAAGGCCCCTACTTAAAAGGGTCCGCTGAGCAGTGGAAGGCTGAAAGTGTTTAGATAAATTGATGACACTGTTGCAATTGACATCACTTACCCCCTCCCTGTTAGCTGGGTTCACGGGGATACAACATTTACATAGTTGCTCCAATGCTCCAACATACACATCGCTGTCTTATCAGTCCAGTGGATATTGTCCTTTTCTGTGTGGAACATTGAAACAGGAAGAGTGGGTATGTGTTCGTCCAGACCTGCAATAAAAGTGTTCAAATGTAGCAGTGTTTCCTGCTCATTCCGGGGCAGAGTTGAGGAAAAGTTAATAGCTGGAATGTAGATGTCGGCCTCAGGAAATCTTTCCTGGGCTGTCTGCAGTGCCTTTTTCAGCTCTGTGACCGGTGTGTCTTTGTCTCTTTGTGACCTATTGTTTAGGCCAAAAGATAACACCAGTGTTTCCAAATCTTCGTCGCAGGTCGCTTTTTCCAAAAGGGCTTGTGCGTGGCACCATTTCGCCCCGGGAAAACTGTCAATTTGTATTCCTGGTGCTGAAAAGGATGGGAGTTTACACACATTTGAGTCACCCATGATGAGTGATGTTTCTCTGATGTGAAGACTCCAGTCTTCCAGTTTCTTCTGCGTGTTCGGGTGTCTTGTTGGAGGGTGCGTTTGCTGAATGGGTGTACCTGGTGAAGAGGGAGGAGACAAGGAGGATTCCTCAATTCTCCTCGTTTGGAGGCGGGTCTGCACGCAGGATTTCAGTTTATCCTGAGTGGTGCGTGGCAGGCTGGAGCGTGAAGCTGTCGGGGATTTGGGCGCTGTTCTTCTGCCTCCCTTGGATTTGGTGGGGGTGGATTCCCCCTGTGTGAGGTCCATTACCTCGATCTCCATGTTCTCAGAAGGCTGTGGAGGCTGAGTGGGTGGAGGTGACTTCTCCCCAGTGGGGGTCACGTGGAGAGCGTCGAGGACCCTTCTCACTCTCTGGTCTTTAGATGACATTGGTTCAGGCTCTGGTTCAGGAGGATCTTCCTGAGGGGTGGTGGTGGGCCTCAGGTCACTGTTCTCCTCCACCAGTCCCTCTGTGAGGGGTGACCAGTCACCTCTGATGGGGTCAGTCATGGTCGTCGCTGTCACCATGGTTACAGCGCTCGCTACAGGCGGAGCATGGGTCTGCGCAGTAACTTTAATGGCCCGGCTGGTGCTGGGCTGTGGTGTGGCAGGTCGCGTGTGGGAGGAGGCTGGCTGCAACACCTCCACCGGAGGTTCGACCGGGTCGGGTTGAATCAGGTCCTCCCTCGCCTCTGGTTGTCGTCTCGGCTTGCCGGCTGTATGGCCCCGCTCTGCCGATCTGGTGTCTGCCAGCCTAGCTACGATGACTGCCTCGGTCTGTTCTAGCGACTCAGGCTGGAGGCGGCGGCCCAGGTTGCGTTTGGCCCAGGATGTCGCCACTTCAAAGGGTCCCCTCCAGTCCTGCTTAGGGAGCTCAAAAAGGCTTTTTAATTCCTCCTCCATCGCCTCAGAATAATGTTCACGGAGGATTGAAACAGTGTTGTGCGCCCAGTTTTGAGCATTACCCTCAATCAGCGCCTGTGTCCGTTCATTTGGGACGGCCGGCTTAACAACAGTCATCAAGTTCTGGGCTATTTTATTCAAAGAGGGCGGGTATGCATCCCTTGAGACATTTTTAAGGTGGTGGACTGATTTAATGAGTCTATGAATAATACGCACTTTGATAGAAAAGTCTGGGTCATCAGACGGTATTTTGTTCGTGGGAGGCTCAGATCGCTCGGATCTGGCGTGTTTCACATACCGTCTATTCTGGGCTGGTCTCTGTTCAAAACGCCGCTCTCGGTGACGGGCAGTATGGTGGTCCGCAGTCGTTCGCCATCTCTGCTGGTTTGGCTGCCATGTGTGCGGGATTTCTCTCACCTCCCGGTGGTCCCGTCCTCTCACTACCGATGCGTAGGTCCGGCGCCCATTGCGGGACGGGTAGCCGGTCCGTCGGGGTGACCTCCGGTCGCTCGTGAAGTAGCGATCTCCCCGTGTGTCCTGGGCTCGCCCCCGTTCAAACCGCTGCTCTCGTTCAGTCCGATCTCTGTGTTGGGCAGCATAGCGATCCTCAGTCGGCCGTTCTCTCCGCTGGTTGTGCTGCCATACGTGCGGGATTTCTCTCTCATCCCGGTAGTCACGTCCTCTCACCACCGATGCGTAGGTCCGGCGTCTGTTGCGGGACGGGTAGCTGGTACGCCGGGGTGATCTCCGGTCGCTCGCAAAGCCGCGATCTCCTCTCCGGTTTCCACGTCGTCGGACGGTGGTCCACCGGTCCTCTGCTGTAAACGTGGGCATGTTTGCGGTCTCACTCGTGGCTTTAACTTAACTAACTGGTCACTTGTGACTGTGCTAGCAATGTTAAGCAGCTGTGCGCAAACTGATGACACTCACGTTTAACTTAGTACATCAACTAGGAGCTTTATTTTCGCTCAGTACAAAAGTTCAAAAGTGAACAAATATACATAAAAGTAAGCCAATAACGCGACGTTTCGGTTCGCATGAACCTTCTTCAGGCTGGCTTACTAGAAGAATGAATACAGCATAACAAAATCTCAGTTATGTTCTGTGTGTACACTGCGCAAGTCCAAATTCAAACTTTGCGGGTCTCCTCGACCAATGAGAAGAGCATCTGCTCCATGAGTCAGAGGTCCCTTTAAAGTTTAAATTGATTGGATGCTTACTTGTTTGCAGTGTTCAGGAGCATTTTGGCCCACCGTAATTTGTGAAGAGGAATACAGTTTTCACAAAACATTACTCTCCATATGAGAGTTAAATAAAAATCATCACAAACAAAATGGCGTTGATGATATATACAATCAAACAATATGTACACCGGATGACAGTAATCTGTGTATAGAAATATACAGTTTCCACATAAAGTCTTTCTCCATATGAGAGTTAAAAGAACAGTATCACAATTCGAATTATGTTGATAATATGTACAGTTATTGAATATACACACATATATACAGTGCTTTGTGTAAGGACAGAGGGCTCCAGGAGTGGGTGGACAAAGGGCGCAGGCCGGTTAGGAGAGGGTAAGGTGGGGGCCCGATTGGGTCCCAATGCACAGGCCATCCTTGCTCCCGGCTCAAGGAACCATGTCCCCGATTTGGTGCCCTGAAAAGGGATTGTTTTAGCATCCTGAGCATGAGGCCTCCAGATGGGGAGGGAGGGGAGGAGGGAGGGAGGGAGAGTGAGAGAAAAGGGTGAGGGAGAGGGAGAACGGGGAGGGAGGGGGGGGGAAAAAGGAGAGGAGGGTTTTTGGGGTCAAGGGTCAAACCAATATGGGGTTCAAGGTGGTTAGGGTCAGGATTGAATTCAGGGCTGGGCATCAAAGATGAGGTTAAATCCAGCGCAGGTTTCGAGCCGGTTAAGGTTAGGATAAAACCTCATGGTCAGGGTGCTTCAGCAAATATATACAGAGACCGGTGGAATGATGATAACAGCAATAATGATGATGAGTATAACAAGCATGGCAACAAGCATAGCAACAACAAGACACTAATAAACAACAATTATGTACACTGTGTGGATTTTATGTCCCTTTAAAAACTTTTTTCATTTAACCCCTTAGGGTGTACAGTGTCTAATTTGGCAATCCAGCCTCTTTCAGCCTTCCTCCTCTGCTGAGCTGTCCATCTGGGGTTTGCCTGTATCACTGTTGCTTTGACCGATTTCCAGCCGTGTGACAGGAAGTGTTTCACCACATGTGTGTGTGTGTTCCTTTTCCTTAACACATTGTACCTGTGCTGGGTGAATCTGGTCAGAAGTGTGTTGCCTGTCTCACCAACATATTGGATGCCACATTGGCTGCAAGTAATCACATAAATACAGTTTCTGGAGCGTGGAGTACCGTTACATTGTGAGTGGAATACATTTCCATTTGAGAAGCTGCGCAGCCATGTTTGGTGCTTAAAAAATTGCCCCTGGTCTCTGAGTTTGGGCTCAGAGAGAGGTGAAAGTTTTGCCTTAATGAGGAAATCCCTCAGGTTTTTATTCCTCTTAAAGGCCGCTATCACCTTATGATCACCCAGTAATTGGGTTTTCTGGACAAGATCTTGAAAGTTGTTCTTAATCACTCTGATCAGTTTACATGTTGATGGGGCATATGTCACAATCACTGGTAGGATAGGGGTCAGATCAATAGGTTTGGTCTGTAGGAATGATTTAAAACATTTCCTAAGGAAAGAACGACAGTACCCCCTAGTGGCGAGAGCTGCAAATAGAATTTTGGTCGCTGCTCTGAAATCACTCCGCTGGGTGCAGATTCTGTGGAATCGCAATAATTGGGACTTAATTAGACCAGCAAAGGTATGTTTCGGGTGGAAGCTTGTTTTATATAACAATGCATGCGTGTCCGTGGGTTTGAAAAACACTTTAATGTCCAATTTGTGGGTCTGTGAAAAATTTGGGCCTTTAAAGGTGGTTGTGTCCAAGAAGTCAATTGTAGAGTCGCTAATTGTGGATTTAAGTTTAATTGAGTCATTGTGATCATTCAGAGTGGTTAGAAACGTTTCAAAATCTTGTTCAGAATGAGGCCATACTCCCCAGATGTCATCAAGAAACCTGTAATAATACAGCGGTTTTTTATTACATTTTGCCAGGGCTGCAGTTTCCCATTCAGCCATGAATATGTTGGCGTATGCTGGGGCAAATTTCTTACCCATGGCTGTCCCTTTTATTTGTAAGAAGTAGTCCCCGTTGAACTCAAAGTCATTTCTTGTCAGATTGATTTCCAATAATTGCAATAATTCTTTTTCTGGCCTTTTCTTTTCTGGATATTTGTGGAAAATATTCCTAATGGAGTTCATTCCCTCCTTAATATCAATATTGGTATAAAGGCTGTCAATGTCAATCGAGAAAAGAAATGAGTTTGGGGGTACCTCTGCCTGTTTCACCTTCTCCACAAAGTCATATGTGTCTTTAATATAACTGTCATGCTTTGTGGACAAGGGGTTCAGGAAAAAGTCCAGATATTCTGCTGTGTGGTATGTTTCACTTTCACAATCAGATACAATGGGACGCCCGGGAGGCACCTGGAATGGTACAGACCACTTTGCCGGGTCTTTGTGGATTTTGGGAAGCAAATAAAACAGCCTTCCTCTTGGCTCAGAGGAGCCCAATAAATAGTTTTTCTGTTTCATATTAATGAATTTCTTTTGATAAAGATTATTAATTATTTTCTCCACAATAGGCAGTGTGTCCAAATAGATGGGTTTCTTCAATTTTGAGTAGTATGTTGTATCATTTAGTTGTCTGTAGCCCTCCTGTAAATATTGATCTCTGTCCAGGATGACCACAGCACTTCCTTTGTCTGCCGGTTTTATAATTATTTGTTTATTTTCTCTTAGTTCTTTTAGAGCTTTGGTTTCTTCTCCCTTTAAGTTAGGTTTGATGCGGTCAATGTGGAAATGATTATCAAAATATTCATAATCAGCTTTCACCAAGGTGGACACCTCATGTGGAAGCTGACCCAAGGGAGGAGACCAATTAGATTTGGGAGTGAAGGGTTGGATTTCTGTGTCAGATTTATCTCCATAATGTATAGCCAATTTGACCCTTCTGTGATATTGTTGAATGTCGTATCTACATTGTAATAGGAAATTTTTATTGTGGCCCTTTGTGGGAATAAAATTAAGGCCCCTACTTAAAAGGGTCCGCTGAGCAGTGGAAGGCTGAAAGTGTTTAGATAAATTGATGACACTGTTGCAATTGACATCACTTACCCCCTCCCTGTTAGCTGGGTTCACGGGGATACAACATTTACATAGTTGCTCCAATGCTCCAACATACACATCGCTGTCTTATCAGTCCAGTGGATATTGTCCTTTTCTGTGTGGAACATTGAAACAGGAAGAGTGGGTATGTGTTCGTCCAGACCTGCAATAAAAGTGTTCAAATGTAGCAGTGTTTCCTGCTCATTCCGGGGCAGAGTTGAGGAAAAGTTAATAGCTGGAATGTAGATGTCGGCCTCAGGAAATCTTTCCTGGGCTGTCTGCAGTGCCTTTTTCAGCTCTGTGACCGGTGTGTCTTTGTCTCTTTGTGACCTATTGTTTAGGCCAAAAGATAACACCAGTGTTTCCAAATCTTCGTCGCAGGTCGCTTTTTCCAAAAGGGCTTGTGCGTGGCACCATTTCGCCCCGGGAAAACTGTCAATTTGTATTCCTGGTGCTGAAAAGGATGGGAGTTTACACACATTTGAGTCACCCATGATGAGTGATGTTTCTCTGATGTGAAGACTCCAGTCTTCCAGTTTCTTCTGCGTGTTCGGGTGTCTTGTTGGAGGGTGCGTTTGCTGAATGGGTGTACCTGGTGAAGAGGGAGGAGACAAGGAGGATTCCTCAATTCTCCTCGTTTGGAGGCGGGTCTGCACGCAGGATTTCAGTTTATCCTGAGTGGTGCGTGGCAGGCTGGAGCGTGAAGCTGTCGGGGATTTGGGCGCTGTTCTTCTGCCTCCCTTGGATTTGGTGGGGGTGGATTCCCCCTGTGTGAGGTCCATTACCTCGATCTCCATGTTCTCAGAAGGCTGTGGAGGCTGAGTGGGTGGAGGTGACTTCTCCCCAGTGGGGGTCACGTGGAGAGCGTCGAGGACCCTTCTCACTCTCTGGTCTTTAGATGACATTGGTTCAGGCTCTGGTTCAGGAGGATCTTCCTGAGGGGTGGTGGTGGGCCTCAGGTCACTGTTCTCCTCCACCAGTCCCTCTGTGAGGGGTGACCAGTCACCTCTGATGGGGTCAGTCATGGTCGTCGCTGTCACCATGGTTACAGCGCTCGCTACAGGCGGAGCATGGGTCTGCGCAGTAACTTTAATGGCCCGGCTGGTGCTGGGCTGTGGTGTGGCAGGTCGCGTGTGGGAGGAGGCTGGCTGCAACACCTCCACCGGAGGTTCGACCGGGTCGGGTTGAATCAGGTCCTCCCTCGCCTCTGGTTGTCGTCTCGGCTTGCCGGCTGTATGGCCCCGCTCTGCCGATCTGGTGTCTGCCAGCCTAGCTACGATGACTGCCTCGGTCTGTTCTAGCGACTCAGGCTGGAGGCGGCGGCCCAGGTTGCGTTTGGCCCAGGATGTCGCCACTTCAAAGGGTCCCCTCCAGTCCTGCTTAGGGAGCTCAAAAAGGCTTTTTAATTCCTCCTCCATCGCCTCAGAATAATGTTCACGGAGGATTGAAACAGTGTTGTGCGCCCAGTTTTGAGCATTACCCTCAATCAGCGCCTGTGTCCGTTCATTTGGGACGGCCGGCTTAACAACAGTCATCAAGTTCTGGGCTATTTTATTCAAAGAGGGCGGGTATGCATCCCTTGAGACATTTTTAAGGTGGTGGACTGATTTAATGAGTCTATGAATAATACGCACTTTGATAGAAAAGTCTGGGTCATCAGACGGTATTTTGTTCGTGGGAGGCTCAGATCGCTCGGATCTGGCGTGTTTCACATACCGTCTATTCTGGGCTGGTCTCTGTTCAAAACGCCGCTCTCGGTGACGGGCAGTATGGTGGTCCGCAGTCGTTCGCCATCTCTGCTGGTTTGGCTGCCATGTGTGCGGGATTTCTCTCACCTCCCGGTGGTCCCGTCCTCTCACTACCGATGCGTAGGTCCGGCGCCCATTGCGGGACGGGTAGCCGGTCCGTCGGGGTGACCTCCGGTCGCTCGTGAAGTAGCGATCTCCCCGTGTGTCCTGGGCTCGCCCCCGTTCAAACCGCTGCTCTCGTTCAGTCCGATCTCTGTGTTGGGCAGCATAGCGATCCTCAGTCGGCCGTTCTCTCCGCTGGTTGTGCTGCCATACGTGCGGGATTTCTCTCTCATCCCGGTAGTCACGTCCTCTCACCACCGATGCGTAGGTCCGGCGTCTGTTGCGGGACGGGTAGCTGGTACGCCGGGGTGATCTCCGGTCGCTCGCAAAGCCGCGATCTCCTCTCCGGTTTCCACGTCGTCGGACGGTGGTCCACCGGTCCTCTGCTGTAAACGTGGGCATGTTTGCGGTCTCACTCGTGGCTTTAACTTAACTAACTGGTCACTTGTGACTGTGCTAGCAATGTTAAGCAGCTGTGCGCAAACTGATGACACTCACGTTTAACTTAGTACATCAACTAGGAGCTTTATTTTCGCTCAGTACAAAAGTTCAAAAGTGAACAAATATACATAAAAGTAAGCCAATAACGCGACGTTTCGGTTCGCATGAACCTTCTTCAGGCTGGCTTACTAGAAGAATGAATACAGCATAACAAAATCTCAGTTATGTTCTGTGTGTACACTGCGCAAGTCCAAATTCAAACTTTGCGGGTCTCCTCGACCAATGAGAAGAGCATCTGCTCCATGAGTCAGAGGTCCCTTTAAAGTTTAAATTGATTGGATGCTTACTTGTTTGCAGTGTTCAGGAGCATTTTGGCCCACCGTAATTTGTGAAGAGGAATACAGTTTTCACAAAACATTACTCTCCATATGAGAGTTAAATAAAAATCATCACAAACAAAATGGCGTTGATGATATATACAATCAAACAATATGTACACCGGATGACAGTAATCTGTGTATAGAAATATACAGTTTCCACATAAAGTCTTTCTCCATATGAGAGTTAAAAGAACAGTATCACAATTCGAATTATGTTGATAATATGTACAGTTATTGAATATACACACATATATACAGTGCTTTGTGTAAGGACAGAGGGCTCCAGGAGTGGGTGGACAAAGGGCGCAGGCCGGTTAGGAGAGGGTAAGGTGGGGGCCCGATTGGGTCCCAATGCACAGGCCATCCTTGCTCCCGGCTCAAGGAACCATGTCCCCGATTTGGTGCCCTGAAAAGGGATTGTTTTAGCATCCTGAGCATGAGGCCTCCAGATGGGGAGGGAGGGGAGGAGGGAGGGAGGGAGAGTGAGAGAAAAGGGTGAGGGAGAGGGAGAACGGGGAGGGAGGGGGGGGGAAAAAGGAGAGGAGGGTTTTTGGGGTCAAGGGTCAAACCAATATGGGGTTCAAGGTGGTTAGGGTCAGGATTGAATTCAGGGCTGGGCATCAAAGATGAGGTTAAATCCAGCGCAGGTTTCGAGCCGGTTAAGGTTAGGATAAAACCTCATGGTCAGGGTGCTTCAGCAAATATATACAGAGACCGGTGGAATGATGATAACAGCAATAATGATGATGAGTATAACAAGCATGGCAACAAGCATAGCAACAACAAGACACTAATAAACAACAATTATGTACACTGTGTGGATTTTATGTCCCTTTAAAAACTTTTTTCATTTAACCCCTTAGGGTGTACAGTGTCTAATTTGGCAATCCAGCCTCTTTCAGCCTTCCTCCTCTGCTGAGCTGTCCATCTGGGGTTTGCCTGTATCACTGTTGCTTTGACCGATTTCCAGCCGTGTGACAGGAAGTGTTTCACCACATGTGTGTGTGTGTTCCTTTTCCTTAACACATTGTACCTGTGCTGGGTGAATCTGGTCAGAAGTGTGTTGCCTGTCTCACCAACATATTGGATGCCACATTGGCTGCAAGTAATCACATAAATACAGTTTCTGGAGCGTGGAGTACCGTTACATTGTGAGTGGAATACATTTCCATTTGAGAAGCTGCGCAGCCATGTTTGGTGCTTAAAAAATTGCCCCTGGTCTCTGAGTTTGGGCTCAGAGAGAGGTGAAAGTTTTGCCTTAATGAGGAAATCCCTCAGGTTTTTATTCCTCTTAAAGGCCGCTATCACCTTATGATCACCCAGTAATTGGGTTTTCTGGACAAGATCTTGAAAGTTGTTCTTAATCACTCTGATCAGTTTACATGTTGATGGGGCATATGTCACAATCACTGGTAGGATAGGGGTCAGATCAATAGGTTTGGTCTGTAGGAATGATTTAAAACATTTCCTAAGGAAAGAACGACAGTACCCCCTAGTGGCGAGAGCTGCAAATAGAATTTTGGTCGCTGCTCTGAAATCACTCCGCTGGGTGCAGATTCTGTGGAATCGCAATAATTGGGACTTAATTAGACCAGCAAAGGTATGTTTCGGGTGGAAGCTTGTTTTATATAACAATGCATGCGTGTCCGTGGGTTTGAAAAACACTTTAATGTCCAATTTGTGGGTCTGTGAAAAATTTGGGCCTTTAAAGGTGGTTGTGTCCAAGAAGTCAATTGTAGAGTCGCTAATTGTGGATTTAAGTTTAATTGAGTCATTGTGATCATTCAGAGTGGTTAGAAACGTTTCAAAATCTTGTTCAGAATGAGGCCATACTCCCCAGATGTCATCAAGAAACCTGTAATAATACAGCGGTTTTTTATTACATTTTGCCAGGGCTGCAGTTTCCCATTCAGCCATGAATATGTTGGCGTATGCTGGGGCAAATTTCTTACCCATGGCTGTCCCTTTTATTTGTAAGAAGTAGTCCCCGTTGAACTCAAAGTCATTTCTTGTCAGATTGATTTCCAATAATTGCAATAATTCTTTTTCTGGCCTTTTCTTTTCTGGATATTTGTGGAAAATATTCCTAATGGAGTTCATTCCCTCCTTAATATCAATATTGGTATAAAGGCTGTCAATGTCAATCGAGAAAAGAAATGAGTTTGGGGGTACCTCTGCCTGTTTCACCTTCTCCACAAAGTCATATGTGTCTTTAATATAACTGTCATGCTTTGTGGACAAGGGGTTCAGGAAAAAGTCCAGATATTCTGCTGTGTGGTATGTTTCACTTTCACAATCAGATACAATGGGACGCCCGGGAGGCACCTGGAATGGTACAGACCACTTTGCCGGGTCTTTGTGGATTTTGGGAAGCAAATAAAACAGCCTTCCTCTTGGCTCAGAGGAGCCCAATAAATAGTTTTTCTGTTTCATATTAATGAATTTCTTTTGATAAAGATTATTAATTATTTTCTCCACAATAGGCAGTGTGTCCAAATAGATGGGTTTCTTCAATTTTGAGTAGTATGTTGTATCATTTAGTTGTCTGTAGCCCTCCTGTAAATATTGATCTCTGTCCAGGATGACCACAGCACTTCCTTTGTCTGCCGGTTTTATAATTATTTGTTTATTTTCTCTTAGTTCTTTTAGAGCTTTGGTTTCTTCTCCCTTTAAGTTAGGTTTGATGCGGTCAATGTGGAAATGATTATCAAAATATTCATAATCAGCTTTCACCAAGGTGGACACCTCATGTGGAAGCTGACCCAAGGGAGGAGACCAATTAGATTTGGGAGTGAAGGGTTGGATTTCTGTGTCAGATTTATCTCCATAATGTATAGCCAATTTGACCCTTCTGTGATATTGTTGAATGTCGTATCTACATTGTAATAGGAAATTTTTATTGTGGCCCTTTGTGGGAATAAAATTAAGGCCCCTACTTAAAAGGGTCCGCTGAGCAGTGGAAGGCTGAAAGTGTTTAGATAAATTGATGACACTGTTGCAATTGACATCACTTACCCCCTCCCTGTTAGCTGGGTTCACGGGGATACAACATTTACATAGTTGCTCCAATGCTCCAACATACACATCGCTGTCTTATCAGTCCAGTGGATATTGTCCTTTTCTGTGTGGAACATTGAAACAGGAAGAGTGGGTATGTGTTCGTCCAGACCTGCAATAAAAGTGTTCAAATGTAGCAGTGTTTCCTGCTCATTCCGGGGCAGAGTTGAGGAAAAGTTAATAGCTGGAATGTAGATGTCGGCCTCAGGAAATCTTTCCTGGGCTGTCTGCAGTGCCTTTTTCAGCTCTGTGACCGGTGTGTCTTTGTCTCTTTGTGACCTATTGTTTAGGCCAAAAGATAACACCAGTGTTTCCAAATCTTCGTCGCAGGTCGCTTTTTCCAAAAGGGCTTGTGCGTGGCACCATTTCGCCCCGGGAAAACTGTCAATTTGTATTCCTGGTGCTGAAAAGGATGGGAGTTTACACACATTTGAGTCACCCATGATGAGTGATGTTTCTCTGATGTGAAGACTCCAGTCTTCCAGTTTCTTCTGCGTGTTCGGGTGTCTTGTTGGAGGGTGCGTTTGCTGAATGGGTGTACCTGGTGAAGAGGGAGGAGACAAGGAGGATTCCTCAATTCTCCTCGTTTGGAGGCGGGTCTGCACGCAGGATTTCAGTTTATCCTGAGTGGTGCGTGGCAGGCTGGAGCGTGAAGCTGTCGGGGATTTGGGCGCTGTTCTTCTGCCTCCCTTGGATTTGGTGGGGGTGGATTCCCCCTGTGTGAGGTCCATTACCTCGATCTCCATGTTCTCAGAAGGCTGTGGAGGCTGAGTGGGTGGAGGTGACTTCTCCCCAGTGGGGGTCACGTGGAGAGCGTCGAGGACCCTTCTCACTCTCTGGTCTTTAGATGACATTGGTTCAGGCTCTGGTTCAGGAGGATCTTCCTGAGGGGTGGTGGTGGGCCTCAGGTCACTGTTCTCCTCCACCAGTCCCTCTGTGAGGGGTGACCAGTCACCTCTGATGGGGTCAGTCATGGTCGTCGCTGTCACCATGGTTACAGCGCTCGCTACAGGCGGAGCATGGGTCTGCGCAGTAACTTTAATGGCCCGGCTGGTGCTGGGCTGTGGTGTGGCAGGTCGCGTGTGGGAGGAGGCTGGCTGCAACACCTCCACCGGAGGTTCGACCGGGTCGGGTTGAATCAGGTCCTCCCTCGCCTCTGGTTGTCGTCTCGGCTTGCCGGCTGTATGGCCCCGCTCTGCCGATCTGGTGTCTGCCAGCCTAGCTACGATGACTGCCTCGGTCTGTTCTAGCGACTCAGGCTGGAGGCGGCGGCCCAGGTTGCGTTTGGCCCAGGATGTCGCCACTTCAAAGGGTCCCCTCCAGTCCTGCTTAGGGAGCTCAAAAAGGCTTTTTAATTCCTCCTCCATCGCCTCAGAATAATGTTCACGGAGGATTGAAACAGTGTTGTGCGCCCAGTTTTGAGCATTACCCTCAATCAGCGCCTGTGTCCGTTCATTTGGGACGGCCGGCTTAACAACAGTCATCAAGTTCTGGGCTATTTTATTCAAAGAGGGCGGGTATGCATCCCTTGAGACATTTTTAAGGTGGTGGACTGATTTAATGAGTCTATGAATAATACGCACTTTGATAGAAAAGTCTGGGTCATCAGACGGTATTTTGTTCGTGGGAGGCTCAGATCGCTCGGATCTGGCGTGTTTCACATACCGTCTATTCTGGGCTGGTCTCTGTTCAAAACGCCGCTCTCGGTGACGGGCAGTATGGTGGTCCGCAGTCGTTCGCCATCTCTGCTGGTTTGGCTGCCATGTGTGCGGGATTTCTCTCACCTCCCGGTGGTCCCGTCCTCTCACTACCGATGCGTAGGTCCGGCGCCCATTGCGGGACGGGTAGCCGGTCCGTCGGGGTGACCTCCGGTCGCTCGTGAAGTAGCGATCTCCCCGTGTGTCCTGGGCTCGCCCCCGTTCAAACCGCTGCTCTCGTTCAGTCCGATCTCTGTGTTGGGCAGCATAGCGATCCTCAGTCGGCCGTTCTCTCCGCTGGTTGTGCTGCCATACGTGCGGGATTTCTCTCTCATCCCGGTAGTCACGTCCTCTCACCACCGATGCGTAGGTCCGGCGTCTGTTGCGGGACGGGTAGCTGGTACGCCGGGGTGATCTCCGGTCGCTCGCAAAGCCGCGATCTCCTCTCCGGTTTCCACGTCGTCGGACGGTGGTCCACCGGTCCTCTGCTGTAAACGTGGGCATGTTTGCGGTCTCACTCGTGGCTTTAACTTAACTAACTGGTCACTTGTGACTGTGCTAGCAATGTTAAGCAGCTGTGCGCAAACTGATGACACTCACGTTTAACTTAGTACATCAACTAGGAGCTTTATTTTCGCTCAGTACAAAAGTTCAAAAGTGAACAAATATACATAAAAGTAAGCCAATAACGCGACGTTTCGGTTCGCATGAACCTTCTTCAGGCTGGCTTACTAGAAGAATGAATACAGCATAACAAAATCTCAGTTATGTTCTGTGTGTACACTGCGCAAGTCCAAATTCAAACTTTGCGGGTCTCCTCGACCAATGAGAAGAGCATCTGCTCCATGAGTCAGAGGTCCCTTTAAAGTTTAAATTGATTGGATGCTTACTTGTTTGCAGTGTTCAGGAGCATTTTGGCCCACCGTAATTTGTGAAGAGGAATACAGTTTTCACAAAACATTACTCTCCATATGAGAGTTAAATAAAAATCATCACAAACAAAATGGCGTTGATGATATATACAATCAAACAATATGTACACCGGATGACAGTAATCTGTGTATAGAAATATACAGTTTCCACATAAAGTCTTTCTCCATATGAGAGTTAAAAGAACAGTATCACAATTCGAATTATGTTGATAATATGTACAGTTATTGAATATACACACATATATACAGTGCTTTGTGTAAGGACAGAGGGCTCCAGGAGTGGGTGGACAAAGGGCGCAGGCCGGTTAGGAGAGGGTAAGGTGGGGGCCCGATTGGGTCCCAATGCACAGGCCATCCTTGCTCCCGGCTCAAGGAACCATGTCCCCGATTTGGTGCCCTGAAAAGGGATTGTTTTAGCATCCTGAGCATGAGGCCTCCAGATGGGGAGGGAGGGGAGGAGGGAGGGAGGGAGAGTGAGAGAAAAGGGTGAGGGAGAGGGAGAACGGGGAGGGAGGGGGGGGGAAAAAGGAGAGGAGGGTTTTTGGGGTCAAGGGTCAAACCAATATGGGGTTCAAGGTGGTTAGGGTCAGGATTGAATTCAGGGCTGGGCATCAAAGATGAGGTTAAATCCAGCGCAGGTTTCGAGCCGGTTAAGGTTAGGATAAAACCTCATGGTCAGGGTGCTTCAGCAAATATATACAGAGACCGGTGGAATGATGATAACAGCAATAATGATGATGAGTATAACAAGCATGGCAACAAGCATAGCAACAACAAGACACTAATAAACAACAATTATGTACACTGTGTGGATTTTATGTCCCTTTAAAAACTTTTTTCATTTAACCCCTTAGGGTGTACAGTGTCTAATTTGGCAATCCAGCCTCTTTCAGCCTTCCTCCTCTGCTGAGCTGTCCATCTGGGGTTTGCCTGTATCACTGTTGCTTTGACCGATTTCCAGCCGTGTGACAGGAAGTGTTTCACCACATGTGTGTGTGTGTTCCTTTTCCTTAACACATTGTACCTGTGCTGGGTGAATCTGGTCAGAAGTGTGTTGCCTGTCTCACCAACATATTGGATGCCACATTGGCTGCAAGTAATCACATAAATACAGTTTCTGGAGCGTGGAGTACCGTTACATTGTGAGTGGAATACATTTCCATTTGAGAAGCTGCGCAGCCATGTTTGGTGCTTAAAAAATTGCCCCTGGTCTCTGAGTTTGGGCTCAGAGAGAGGTGAAAGTTTTGCCTTAATGAGGAAATCCCTCAGGTTTTTATTCCTCTTAAAGGCCGCTATCACCTTATGATCACCCAGTAATTGGGTTTTCTGGACAAGATCTTGAAAGTTGTTCTTAATCACTCTGATCAGTTTACATGTTGATGGGGCATATGTCACAATCACTGGTAGGATAGGGGTCAGATCAATAGGTTTGGTCTGTAGGAATGATTTAAAACATTTCCTAAGGAAAGAACGACAGTACCCCCTAGTGGCGAGAGCTGCAAATAGAATTTTGGTCGCTGCTCTGAAATCACTCCGCTGGGTGCAGATTCTGTGGAATCGCAATAATTGGGACTTAATTAGACCAGCAAAGGTATGTTTCGGGTGGAAGCTTGTTTTATATAACAATGCATGCGTGTCCGTGGGTTTGAAAAACACTTTAATGTCCAATTTGTGGGTCTGTGAAAAATTTGGGCCTTTAAAGGTGGTTGTGTCCAAGAAGTCAATTGTAGAGTCGCTAATTGTGGATTTAAGTTTAATTGAGTCATTGTGATCATTCAGAGTGGTTAGAAACGTTTCAAAATCTTGTTCAGAATGAGGCCATACTCCCCAGATGTCATCAAGAAACCTGTAATAATACAGCGGTTTTTTATTACATTTTGCCAGGGCTGCAGTTTCCCATTCAGCCATGAATATGTTGGCGTATGCTGGGGCAAATTTCTTACCCATGGCTGTCCCTTTTATTTGTAAGAAGTAGTCCCCGTTGAACTCAAAGTCATTTCTTGTCAGATTGATTTCCAATAATTGCAATAATTCTTTTTCTGGCCTTTTCTTTTCTGGATATTTGTGGAAAATATTCCTAATGGAGTTCATTCCCTCCTTAATATCAATATTGGTATAAAGGCTGTCAATGTCAATCGAGAAAAGAAATGAGTTTGGGGGTACCTCTGCCTGTTTCACCTTCTCCACAAAGTCATATGTGTCTTTAATATAACTGTCATGCTTTGTGGACAAGGGGTTCAGGAAAAAGTCCAGATATTCTGCTGTGTGGTATGTTTCACTTTCACAATCAGATACAATGGGACGCCCGGGAGGCACCTGGAATGGTACAGACCACTTTGCCGGGTCTTTGTGGATTTTGGGAAGCAAATAAAACAGCCTTCCTCTTGGCTCAGAGGAGCCCAATAAATAGTTTTTCTGTTTCATATTAATGAATTTCTTTTGATAAAGATTATTAATTATTTTCTCCACAATAGGCAGTGTGTCCAAATAGATGGGTTTCTTCAATTTTGAGTAGTATGTTGTATCATTTAGTTGTCTGTAGCCCTCCTGTAAATATTGATCTCTGTCCAGGATGACCACAGCACTTCCTTTGTCTGCCGGTTTTATAATTATTTGTTTATTTTCTCTTAGTTCTTTTAGAGCTTTGGTTTCTTCTCCCTTTAAGTTAGGTTTGATGCGGTCAATGTGGAAATGATTATCAAAATATTCATAATCAGCTTTCACCAAGGTGGACACCTCATGTGGAAGCTGACCCAAGGGAGGAGACCAATTAGATTTGGGAGTGAAGGGTTGGATTTCTGTGTCAGATTTATCTCCATAATGTATAGCCAATTTGACCCTTCTGTGATATTGTTGAATGTCGTATCTACATTGTAATAGGAAATTTTTATTGTGGCCCTTTGTGGGAATAAAATTAAGGCCCCTACTTAAAAGGGTCCGCTGAGCAGTGGAAGGCTGAAAGTGTTTAGATAAATTGATGACACTGTTGCAATTGACATCACTTACCCCCTCCCTGTTAGCTGGGTTCACGGGGATACAACATTTACATAGTTGCTCCAATGCTCCAACATACACATCGCTGTCTTATCAGTCCAGTGGATATTGTCCTTTTCTGTGTGGAACATTGAAACAGGAAGAGTGGGTATGTGTTCGTCCAGACCTGCAATAAAAGTGTTCAAATGTAGCAGTGTTTCCTGCTCATTCCGGGGCAGAGTTGAGGAAAAGTTAATAGCTGGAATGTAGATGTCGGCCTCAGGAAATCTTTCCTGGGCTGTCTGCAGTGCCTTTTTCAGCTCTGTGACCGGTGTGTCTTTGTCTCTTTGTGACCTATTGTTTAGGCCAAAAGATAACACCAGTGTTTCCAAATCTTCGTCGCAGGTCGCTTTTTCCAAAAGGGCTTGTGCGTGGCACCATTTCGCCCCGGGAAAACTGTCAATTTGTATTCCTGGTGCTGAAAAGGATGGGAGTTTACACACATTTGAGTCACCCATGATGAGTGATGTTTCTCTGATGTGAAGACTCCAGTCTTCCAGTTTCTTCTGCGTGTTCGGGTGTCTTGTTGGAGGGTGCGTTTGCTGAATGGGTGTACCTGGTGAAGAGGGAGGAGACAAGGAGGATTCCTCAATTCTCCTCGTTTGGAGGCGGGTCTGCACGCAGGATTTCAGTTTATCCTGAGTGGTGCGTGGCAGGCTGGAGCGTGAAGCTGTCGGGGATTTGGGCGCTGTTCTTCTGCCTCCCTTGGATTTGGTGGGGGTGGATTCCCCCTGTGTGAGGTCCATTACCTCGATCTCCATGTTCTCAGAAGGCTGTGGAGGCTGAGTGGGTGGAGGTGACTTCTCCCCAGTGGGGGTCACGTGGAGAGCGTCGAGGACCCTTCTCACTCTCTGGTCTTTAGATGACATTGGTTCAGGCTCTGGTTCAGGAGGATCTTCCTGAGGGGTGGTGGTGGGCCTCAGGTCACTGTTCTCCTCCACCAGTCCCTCTGTGAGGGGTGACCAGTCACCTCTGATGGGGTCAGTCATGGTCGTCGCTGTCACCATGGTTACAGCGCTCGCTACAGGCGGAGCATGGGTCTGCGCAGTAACTTTAATGGCCCGGCTGGTGCTGGGCTGTGGTGTGGCAGGTCGCGTGTGGGAGGAGGCTGGCTGCAACACCTCCACCGGAGGTTCGACCGGGTCGGGTTGAATCAGGTCCTCCCTCGCCTCTGGTTGTCGTCTCGGCTTGCCGGCTGTATGGCCCCGCTCTGCCGATCTGGTGTCTGCCAGCCTAGCTACGATGACTGCCTCGGTCTGTTCTAGCGACTCAGGCTGGAGGCGGCGGCCCAGGTTGCGTTTGGCCCAGGATGTCGCCACTTCAAAGGGTCCCCTCCAGTCCTGCTTAGGGAGCTCAAAAAGGCTTTTTAATTCCTCCTCCATCGCCTCAGAATAATGTTCACGGAGGATTGAAACAGTGTTGTGCGCCCAGTTTTGAGCATTACCCTCAATCAGCGCCTGTGTCCGTTCATTTGGGACGGCCGGCTTAACAACAGTCATCAAGTTCTGGGCTATTTTATTCAAAGAGGGCGGGTATGCATCCCTTGAGACATTTTTAAGGTGGTGGACTGATTTAATGAGTCTATGAATAATACGCACTTTGATAGAAAAGTCTGGGTCATCAGACGGTATTTTGTTCGTGGGAGGCTCAGATCGCTCGGATCTGGCGTGTTTCACATACCGTCTATTCTGGGCTGGTCTCTGTTCAAAACGCCGCTCTCGGTGACGGGCAGTATGGTGGTCCGCAGTCGTTCGCCATCTCTGCTGGTTTGGCTGCCATGTGTGCGGGATTTCTCTCACCTCCCGGTGGTCCCGTCCTCTCACTACCGATGCGTAGGTCCGGCGCCCATTGCGGGACGGGTAGCCGGTCCGTCGGGGTGACCTCCGGTCGCTCGTGAAGTAGCGATCTCCCCGTGTGTCCTGGGCTCGCCCCCGTTCAAACCGCTGCTCTCGTTCAGTCCGATCTCTGTGTTGGGCAGCATAGCGATCCTCAGTCGGCCGTTCTCTCCGCTGGTTGTGCTGCCATACGTGCGGGATTTCTCTCTCATCCCGGTAGTCACGTCCTCTCACCACCGATGCGTAGGTCCGGCGTCTGTTGCGGGACGGGTAGCTGGTACGCCGGGGTGATCTCCGGTCGCTCGCAAAGCCGCGATCTCCTCTCCGGTTTCCACGTCGTCGGACGGTGGTCCACCGGTCCTCTGCTGTAAACGTGGGCATGTTTGCGGTCTCACTCGTGGCTTTAACTTAACTAACTGGTCACTTGTGACTGTGCTAGCAATGTTAAGCAGCTGTGCGCAAACTGATGACACTCACGTTTAACTTAGTACATCAACTAGGAGCTTTATTTTCGCTCAGTACAAAAGTTCAAAAGTGAACAAATATACATAAAAGTAAGCCAATAACGCGACGTTTCGGTTCGCATGAACCTTCTTCAGGCTGGCTTACTAGAAGAATGAATACAGCATAACAAAATCTCAGTTATGTTCTGTGTGTACACTGCGCAAGTCCAAATTCAAACTTTGCGGGTCTCCTCGACCAATGAGAAGAGCATCTGCTCCATGAGTCAGAGGTCCCTTTAAAGTTTAAATTGATTGGATGCTTACTTGTTTGCAGTGTTCAGGAGCATTTTGGCCCACCGTAATTTGTGAAGAGGAATACAGTTTTCACAAAACATTACTCTCCATATGAGAGTTAAATAAAAATCATCACAAACAAAATGGCGTTGATGATATATACAATCAAACAATATGTACACCGGATGACAGTAATCTGTGTATAGAAATATACAGTTTCCACATAAAGTCTTTCTCCATATGAGAGTTAAAAGAACAGTATCACAATTCGAATTATGTTGATAATATGTACAGTTATTGAATATACACACATATATACAGTGCTTTGTGTAAGGACAGAGGGCTCCAGGAGTGGGTGGACAAAGGGCGCAGGCCGGTTAGGAGAGGGTAAGGTGGGGGCCCGATTGGGTCCCAATGCACAGGCCATCCTTGCTCCCGGCTCAAGGAACCATGTCCCCGATTTGGTGCCCTGAAAAGGGATTGTTTTAGCATCCTGAGCATGAGGCCTCCAGATGGGGAGGGAGGGGAGGAGGGAGGGAGGGAGAGTGAGAGAAAAGGGTGAGGGAGAGGGAGAACGGGGAGGGAGGGGGGGGGAAAAAGGAGAGGAGGGTTTTTGGGGTCAAGGGTCAAACCAATATGGGGTTCAAGGTGGTTAGGGTCAGGATTGAATTCAGGGCTGGGCATCAAAGATGAGGTTAAATCCAGCGCAGGTTTCGAGCCGGTTAAGGTTAGGATAAAACCTCATGGTCAGGGTGCTTCAGCAAATATATACAGAGACCGGTGGAATGATGATAACAGCAATAATGATGATGAGTATAACAAGCATGGCAACAAGCATAGCAACAACAAGACACTAATAAACAACAATTATGTACACTGTGTGGATTTTATGTCCCTTTAAAAACTTTTTTCATTTAACCCCTTAGGGTGTACAGTGTCTAATTTGGCAATCCAGCCTCTTTCAGCCTTCCTCCTCTGCTGAGCTGTCCATCTGGGGTTTGCCTGTATCACTGTTGCTTTGACCGATTTCCAGCCGTGTGACAGGAAGTGTTTCACCACATGTGTGTGTGTGTTCCTTTTCCTTAACACATTGTACCTGTGCTGGGTGAATCTGGTCAGAAGTGTGTTGCCTGTCTCACCAACATATTGGATGCCACATTGGCTGCAAGTAATCACATAAATACAGTTTCTGGAGCGTGGAGTACCGTTACATTGTGAGTGGAATACATTTCCATTTGAGAAGCTGCGCAGCCATGTTTGGTGCTTAAAAAATTGCCCCTGGTCTCTGAGTTTGGGCTCAGAGAGAGGTGAAAGTTTTGCCTTAATGAGGAAATCCCTCAGGTTTTTATTCCTCTTAAAGGCCGCTATCACCTTATGATCACCCAGTAATTGGGTTTTCTGGACAAGATCTTGAAAGTTGTTCTTAATCACTCTGATCAGTTTACATGTTGATGGGGCATATGTCACAATCACTGGTAGGATAGGGGTCAGATCAATAGGTTTGGTCTGTAGGAATGATTTAAAACATTTCCTAAGGAAAGAACGACAGTACCCCCTAGTGGCGAGAGCTGCAAATAGAATTTTGGTCGCTGCTCTGAAATCACTCCGCTGGGTGCAGATTCTGTGGAATCGCAATAATTGGGACTTAATTAGACCAGCAAAGGTATGTTTCGGGTGGAAGCTTGTTTTATATAACAATGCATGCGTGTCCGTGGGTTTGAAAAACACTTTAATGTCCAATTTGTGGGTCTGTGAAAAATTTGGGCCTT
>NC_140604.1:98371-111607 GCF_057381915.1 Diplotaxodon limnothrissa | reverse complement strand
TGATCCCACCAGTGAGATATTGAGATCACTGGTGCTGAGAGAAAAGCCTTTTGTTACCAGACTTCTTTAACCTGCTGCAGTTGACTAGTTTCCTGCAGGATTGAACCACATTTGCAGTGAGTACTAGGTCTTGTCAAAGTAACTGCTGACACTTCACTGGCATTAACACGTTCCCTATCCTCCTTACAACTAAGTTTAACTTGATGTGATTTTAAAAACTAACTTTTACAAAACGTATCCACTGATTCGGTTTGACTCTGGTTTCTAAAAAGATGGCGGGACATGTTTTTACTTAATATTGTGTTTGCTTTCCTGTGACTTCACACACTCGTGTGGTTTGTCCACACACAATCTGGAGCTACAAGAATGACCTGGATGACTCAGCACGAGTGATCTTCAATGATCACCGTTCTGTTAGCGCACAGCGTGCAGTTCTCACAAGTGTCTGCTTGGAGGTAAAGCTGGGCTACAGCGTTTCTATGCTGTTGTTGCCGGGAGGCGTGAAGCCCTTTCCAGATCCATCAGAGCCAACTCTCTGATTTCTTCCAGAATAGAGTACAGACTGGGAGTTTTGCTCTGACGAAACTCTCTTTCCTCTTTGGAGAGTTTGGGGCGCCGGGCTGTCTTCTCCTGAGCCAGCGCCTCTTCATTCTGACGCACCACCTCTTTGACCAGCTGACTGCGGCCCTGAGGGCTGGGCTGCTGGGACTTGGCACTGTGGTGAGGCTTGTTGCTGATGACCTCGAGGTTTAGACGGTCAGCGTGGCAAGTTGAAGAGTGGACAGAAATACGAACCTGAAGAGAGCAGAGAACGTAAGTCACAGTATTCCTCAGTTCGATCACTACACAGTAATGGCACCTACTGAAAATAGTCTAATGGAATGCTATGCAAAGACAGGCCCACTTAAGGTTTGTGACGTAATATATAACAGCAGTCCTCTCAGCACTGTGCGCAGCGTCACAGCTAAGTAGACAGTGGTGTAGAGTGGAGAAGTTTCCGACTGTGCCACAATTTTGTTCATAAATAGGATAAATTGGATACGTATGTTACACACACGTATCCAATGTAACAAACGTTCATCCATCCGTACACGAACTTTCTTTACTGTGCTTTCTAACATTCACACGACGTGGAGACTGGAGCAGAGGGGGAGAAAAACATTCATTAACACTGTGACCTCGGTCAAGTGTCACAGTGAGGTTGTTGTTTTGTTGATTTGTTTGTTGAATATCATCATCATCTCTTTGTTTGATATGATCATAGCTTGACAGCAGTCAATGCTGTGGTGGACAACTTGTGTTTGGGCTAATGTTTCTTTCTATCTTGTTTTGGCCACATGTGTCATCCATCATCATCCATCAGTAAGCTATGTTGTTAGCATTGCCTTTGCCCTTTGACATTTATGACCCCAGGATAAGTCCATGAAAGAAAGAAAAGATGTTGATAACAGTGGAAGCAGCAGTACTCTGTCACTTTTTCATGTCTTAAAGCCAAAGATGTGAGAATAACACACCGTTACTTCAGTTTCTTTTTGTTAGCTAACCTTAGGGTAATGTTTCCTGCTCTTTTTGCTTAAATCACATGCACTTATTCCTCACAATCATCGTGTGTAACATGCCTGAACTTAATATAACTTGACGCCAGTGATGGGCAGCAACGCATAATTAGATTACTTTTTTCAAGTAACGAGTAAAGTAAGGGATTACTGTTGCAAAAAAGGTAATTAGATTACTGTTACTGTCCCGTAAACACGCTGCTCTACTGTGTTACTAAACCGTGAGTTTGTTTGCAAGAGTGTCTCATGACAATGACATAAGTGCATGCGACGTTTGTGGTAACAAACGTGTGCAGAGCAACAATGGATCATTTATCGAGTGCGAGAGAGAGAGTGCGACCGTGCAGCGTTTAAAGGCGTTTATGTGAAAACAATTACCGCCCACTGTCATTTTTTATCTCCCTTTACAAAAAGGTTTGTGTAGAAACGCCACAAACTGGAAGCATTACATTTCTTGTCTTGGAGGAGAGCCTCCCCCCCCCCCACACTTATGTTTTTGTTTTCATATAATATTTAAAAACAATAAACTGAATAACTTTAAATGATTTATTTTCAGGAATCATTTTCGTCTCATTCATCTTACTGACGTTTTGTTACCTTGAGATTAGCTAACAAAGCAGCAACCACACAACACTTTATCACAACAAGATCATAAAACGTCTCTTAATGTTGGACCACAAAAGATCCAGTAGTCGTATGAACCTGTGATTCATATACACTCATGCATATATATTTGGAATCGTCGCCTTTAGGCGCTGCATTGCTGGAAACCTTCTAAAATGATTGATTAGCGTTTTCTGTGACTTACGGTGATGTGGTCAAACAGTTTGAAGGTGGAGGTGCCACAGCTGGAGGTGGTGGTAATGCGGTCCGGGTATTTTCGCACAGTGCCACCCTGCCAATCACAGCTGCCGTCCTGTCCCGCTACCACCACCAGGCCCTCTTTGTTCTTCAGATACACAGGCCCCCTCACACCATACCTGTGAACAACATGGCTGTGGTCAGAGGCAGCCTTACTTACTCAGTGATATTACTCAACCTGCTTTGCGCCCTGTGATTTTAATCATTACATGGATTCTACAGCCTTCTCAAAATGACCACAGGTTACATTTTAATAAACTGTTAATATTGCATATCCCTGTAACACCACAAGCATGGAGAACACTGATGTTATTAAATTACACTTTCCTTGCAATAAACAAGCAGCAACCTCCAGAGGTTAGCTAAGCTAACGTAGAAGTGCCACAAACACAAGGCTGGCTCCAAAGCACCGTCCCTCCCCACAGACTCAACTTCAGCAATGCAATTAACTTATTTAAAGCCTGGTAGAGAAAAGATTCGGGGTTTTAGCCGATTTTCCCTGCTCACAATAAATGTTTAAGGAATTAGTTTAGTAAATTTATACAATTTAAAACTCATTTTGAGGTTTTTTAAGAGAAAATAAAACTAGCGTGTATACTGTTAAATATACATTGATTAGCGTGCAATTACATCTTCCAACAAATTCATTCATTGTCATAAACTTTGAATTCGTCTATTAAAAATACACGAGTGGTTGGCCGTCTGTGAGCTGCTGTACAGCTCCATTAAACAAAGGAAAAGAAGAAGACTGCAGAACAAAACACAGGACTGAAGGTTCTTACTCTGGGATAAACACCAAGACACCGTTGTCTCGAATGGAGTAGACAACAGCGTCAGCCACACAGCACGGGTCTGTCTGAGGGTCTCGTTCTCTGAAAAACAGACACTGAAACAGTGCTGTGGATCGCATTTGGGCTGCCTGTGCTGCCTGCAAATGAAACACAGACGTCAGCACAGCTTCTGTTAATAGAGTAAGAGGTGAATCATTGAAAAACACAAACAATAAAACACCCCTGACCCTGTTCTTGCTGTTGACATGGTGAGCCATTTCCTCCACTTCTTTGTTACTGGCTGGTGCTTTACCAGATACAACGCCCCTCTGCATGTGCAGGGCTGCGGTAAGAAGGCGGTGCACGACAATGTCTGCGTACCGACGGATGGGTGAGGTAAAGTGTGTGTAGCGATCCAGAGCCAGACCTACGACAACGAAGCAAATATCAGCACGTTAGCCTTCTTTCTAGTTCTCAGTCGAATAATTCTTCACAAACAACAGACGTTGGACAAGTGTGTGCAGACGTGTGATGGATGGACTGACCCACAGTCACACTGAAACTCTAGTGCAGCCAATAAAAGCTGTGCAGCGGTATCGTACCATAATGGTAGTATTGGTCTTGAGGATGAGCACCAGTGGAGAAGTACAGAGCCTGTGACATAGCAGTGGTGGCCATCATTCTGAACAACCTGTTCACCAAGGGGTCCTGTGGGTCCACAGCTCGGTCCAGTGAGGCAGCTAAAGCCTTGTTGGACCTGAAGGAACAGAGCCAGAAACCAGGGATGAGTGAGGCCTCTCATCTCAGCAGTCAGTGACACAAAGCTACTTGCATCACCATGTCTCTTGTCCTGGGACCGGTTCTGCTGTTGGTTTAACCCCCCCCCCCCCACAATCCTCCAACCGCACATTCATATTTTGTTTTCAAACTCCATTGCAGTTCATTCCACGCCTCAGATCCTCAGACCTTTTGTAAACAGTTAAACAAATAAAAGTTAACTGTAATAGATTACAGGTTGTAATTAAATAAATCACTGCCTCTTTTAAAAAACAGAAAAACAAACCATCTTTAATTATTTGAGTTGTTTGTTTTGTTCCCGTGTGAGAATATTCAACACTGCTCTCTGTGCAAAACGGGTTTAAAAGCATAAACAGCTGTGGGATCCTGTTTGTCCGGGATTTGAACCGGGGAACAAACTGCGGCAGGATCAGCGTTGTGCCGAGGTCGGCATCGCCGACAGCATGTGTTCCCCCTGCGTGGCGAGCGTTCGCTGGGCACGGAGTGTGGATCCAGGTTACGCCGCCTCCATTACAAACAGTCAGACGTGGAAGTAGTGATGTTTTAGTTTTGTAAAAAAGTGAAACCTGAGTGTCGTTACATTACCATTCAGTTTAAGGGTTACAACAGAAAATGAAATATTTATTGTCCTCTCGTGGTATCAGACGGGATTATTTTAACAAACGAAGGACATTTTGCCTGATAATTATATTTATCCTGTAACTTTACTGTGTAAAGAGCTAAAACCTCCAAAGTTTCAGGAGTAGTTAGTCGTTATAAGAAGTGTTTGTGAACTGAAAATCAAGAATGTGGGATCCTGTTTGTCCGTGATTTGGACAGCCCAGCGTGTGCTCCCGACGCAGGGGAAACTAATTCTGTCGGGGAGACCGACCTTGCCACGACAGCTGTTGTGAAGCTGAAGCCAAAGGCAAGATATGCTTCATCATATGTTCTAGTCTTTGGTTTGGAAGCATATTTGGCTTCAACCTCAACCTGAGCTGAAGGAACATGTCTTCTTCTTGTCTGACTGCTCATGTGACACCTGAGTGTGTCCCCGTGTTATCAAACATTTCAGGTTCACACACTTGTGTGTCTGAACATGATGTGCGTTGGACTACAATATGCATTTCCTCAGTTTCTATACTGAACAGTCAAAAACATTACCTGGTGTCAATGGTGAAACCTTTGGCCTTTGCAGTGTCCACCAGCTGGTTGAATAGCTCCTGTTGTGGTGGTGGGTGACACCTTAGAAGGGCCTGGTTGGGGAAAGCTTCCTGGATCTTGCGGGCCACCCAGTGGTTGGCGTAAATCATGCACTCTGCCACGGTCTCATGGACCTCCAGGGGCTGACGAGGGACCAGGGCCGTAATGTTCCTCTCCTCATCCAGCTGGGCACCCACCTGAAAAGGGAAAATGCTTCTAACGTGACTTCAATGAAAAAGAATATGAAAATGCATCAGTGGGCCACATTTTACTACAGTTTACTTTAACTCAGTTGAACATGCACCATTCCACCGGAACAAATGCTGCACGGAGAACCAAATGTGAATGAATCTCAACCTGAAAACAGTCTACTGTCTTTCCTACGTTCAGCTCTCTATCATACCAGTAAGAACACATATCCCTAACAGGCACACAGCTCTGCTCATGGGCACAGAAACTCCACCGATCTGCTGTTCATGCTTTTTGTTTATAGTGGACAGCCAATCAGAGTTTAAGTTAGCTCAAAGGAAATGTGCCTTAAAGAGAGAACAAAACTTTTCTCAGACTAAGGATGAACTGAGGGGACCCAAAGCACTTCAGCAGGAACCAAAAGAAGCCAGAAAGTTTGGATTTGAACACAGTTTTGGCCGTTTTATATAATAGATCAAGATGAAACATCTGTTGTCCTTATCCTTCAGGACAACAGATGTTTCACCAGCGGTCAATAATCCAGCTTTGTCAAGATAAGAACTTGATTTTTGGGTGGCAGCTCAATCATTAAACACACTTTTAGAAATATATTGGTTTTTCCACTATCCCAGAAGCAACCCGAGAGAATCATTTTTACTTCATATCAATATTCTGTGTGCGTACAGCCATAACAGGAATGCAATAACTGAATAATAAATAAATCCAAGACATCCTATTAGAGAGCATCTTATAGAACAACAGGAATTGTCCATATGAGGTTTTAACAGATGGCCGACCAGCCGCTGTAGATAAATGGCTGTGATCTAATGTGAAAACTGTCAGTGGTTTCACAGTGGAGTGCTTGGTTTCTTTATTCCAATATTCTCACTGAAATGACTTTCTGATAAAATGTTTTCTGCTGAGGAACGTGTTCTGCTTAGACGCCTGATTTTAAAAATAACGTCTCTATTAGACCGTACTATAATTTATTATCGATGAAAAGAAATATATGGTATCCATCTGTAATTCTGTAAATAACACAGCAAAAAACCAAACTAAACATAAAGACCTGGAAGACTCCTGCGTCTAAATTCATTCAGTTATTGTACTGAGTCCTGAACATGTTAGAAATATGGTATCTAAGCAGATTCTTACTCTGGGTGGCATTACCTTGGCCTCCAGTAACACTGTGAGGAACCTTGGAGTCATGTTTGACCAGGACATGTCCTTCAATGCACATATTAAACAAATATGTAAGACTGCGTTCTTCCATTTGTGCAACATCTCTAAAGTTAGAAATATCCTGTCTCAGAGTGACGCTGAAAAACTAGTTCATGCATTTATTACTTCCAGGCTGGACGACTGTAATTCATTATTATCAGGATGTCCAAAAAACTCGCTGAAAAGCCTTCAGCTGATCCAAAATGCTGCAGCAAGAGTCCTGACAGGGACTAGAAAGAGAGAGCAGATTCCCTTCATTGGCTTCCTGTTAAATCCAGAATTCAAAATCCTGCTCCTCACATACAAGGTCTTAAATAATCAGGCCCCATCTTATCTTAATGACCTTGTAGTACCATATCACCCTATTAGAGCACTTCGCTCTCGCTCTGCAGGCCTACTTGTTGTTCCTAGAGTATTTAAAAGTAGAATGGGAGGCAGAGCCTTCAGTTTTCAGGCCCCTCTTCTGTGGAACCAGCTTCCAGTTTGGATTCAGGAGACAGACACTATCTCTACTTTTAAGATTAGGCTTCAAACTTTCCTTTTTGCTAAAGCATATAGTTAGGGCTGGACCAGGTGACCCTGAATCCTCCCTTAGTTATGCTGCAATAGACCGTGGCAGCTGGGGGATTCTCATGATGACGCCGAACATCATCATCACCTCTTTGTCATCATTATCACTGACTACATGTTTATAGACCAATCTCCATTTAATCATTAGTTATCATTAATCCCTGGCCCTTTTCCACAGGTGTCTTTTGACCTGATTTCCTCCCCTCGGCTGTATGAAGTGTTTCGGGGTGACTGATACTGAATTTTCTAACCATGATGTCATCTGACAAAATGACCAAACACAGAGGTTAAGTCAAACTTTCACTTAGACAGAAGCTTAGAAGGGAGAATCTTCTGCAGCGAGAAAGATAGTGGTTCCAGTTTTTAATGTGCAGAATGGATTTCTCTCCACTGAAGCTATGTGCACGGTTTACTTTGTTTGATTCACTTCAGATTCATTGAATCATTTTGTGTCGTATGTTAGACGTCAGTAGTGACGATGTGTTAGGGTTAGACACTCAGCTATAACATGCTTACGCTTTCAATTAAGAACATGAACCTTAAATGTTTGCAGTCTTTATTTATATAGTCTTACTGTTAAGTACACACATTACCAAAACACACAAAATACTCTATGAAGATACAAGAAACCAATCATACCTCCACTCCTTCCAGCTCCAGCGCTCCTCCTCTGTCCCTCTTTGCCCGAAGATGTCTGGCTACATGTGTGAGCATCTCAAGTGCCTCAGTGAGTTGAGCTAGCTTAGAACCCTTTTCCTGAGGACCCAGGTTGGCCAGTTCCGCTACCTCAACCTGTTCTCCGTTGAGGAGCGCCTGAGCCAGCTCGTAGTGGAGCTGATAGGAGGAGCGGATGAGTGTACGACCATACCAGACCTCTTGGACTTCAAGGGATTCTGCGTCAAGCTCCCAAAGCACGCTCATTGCATACCTGAATTTGAAAGTGTCAGTTACACAACTAGCATGCATTTTAAGCATATGAAAATGAAACGTGTGATGGGAAGTCTACTAACCTGTCAGCACCTCCCAGCAGTGAGCAAAGGTCTGCGCTGAGAATAGCAGGCAGCATGTCGTACCTGCGGTCTGCCAGGTAGTAGGTTGTAGCCCTTAAGAAGTGACATAATAAATATAAAAAGGCAATGAGATCAAAGCAGCAGCTTTATCATCTTCTTTCTAATCAAAAGTGAGACATAATTTGAAAATAAGTACTAAATATTCAGAGTTTGTTCCACCTTTGTCATTTTCATCCTTCTGTTTATTAATAAGTCAGGAAGGATGAAATAAATAAGCAAAATGTTTTTCTTATGATTTAATAAATATTCCCCATTTTCTGAAATAGAATTTAAGGCTTCAAACCACAATCATGAGATTTTAATTTACTTCTTTAAAGTGTGGAGGCGAGCTGGACAGGTGGGTGATCTGCACGCTGCTTTGTGGACAGCTATGAAATGTAAAATGGAATTTTAGAGTAAGTCAGAGAGAAAGCAGAGGACCAAAACTACATTAAAAATCACAACATAAAAAATATATAGTAAGATTTCAGTATTATTTTATAAGTGCACGTTGTTAACAGTCTACACGGAGTTTCTCTCCTCACTCGGCTCTCAATCATCTTCTGTACATGCTGCTGCTGCTGCTGCTGCTGCCTTTAAAAAACGACATGCACTTCATGGACCTTCTTACTAATTTATCTGCAGACTACACTTTATCAGATACATTTTATTAGCACTGGGTTAGACACTTCTGCCTTCTGAACACTCCTTTCTTCACTTCCAAGACTCAACAAGGTGCTGAAAGAATTCCGTAGAGATTTTGGATTATAGCGAGATTACACCGAGATGACAGCAGAATGCATTTGCTGCAGATTTGTCGGCCGTTCAGCTGTGACACAAATTTTTTTGGGCTGCTTCCCTGTCACATGGTGTCATCGCTGCATGTTCCCAGGAAGGAAAATTTGTGGAGATCAAGTGCAAGCATTACTTTTGCAGCCCCGACCTTCACTTCATTTACTGCAGATATTTTAAACTCAGTTTTATTCATTTGTACAATACAGCACAAAATAAATAAATAAATCAGAACATGTGCATATATCTGGACATAAACACAGATGAATATCTTCTTGTTCTATTACTGTGGTTCAACTGTCTTGTATCATCATCCTCTTTATTAATAAGATGCACTGAAAGCCAATTATAGACAAACCATTAACATCAGGTACTCAAGGTCACATGCCATCATGTGACCTCCGGTGTTTTCCTGACACCCGTAACTGTACAAAGGGGATCTGAAAACAAATGATGTGTGACACACTGTTCTTTACTTCTACCACTCAGTAGAATAAAACTAATTTAGTTGGAAGCGGACTCATTTTTCCTTTTTTTGCTGCATGACCTTCTGGTTGAATGTTGTGTACAAGTATGGCTGCCATGTCCCGTAGTAATATATTTTATGAAGGCCACAGTGAAAATCACTCAGGCTTTCCCACAGCGGAAACATTCCCCTGTCCTGTTAATGGCATCGTACTCAAAATGAGCACAAGTTCTTCGTAACAACATGGACCACTGTGTTCTGTGTGTAGCAGTTCTCTACTGTGAGAACCCCAACCACCTTTTAGCACGACCAGCATTCGTCCATTCGCACACATATTCATACAGCGCGTTAGTCTATACCTTTAAGCATTTTCTCTCACATGCACACTCACACTAACGGATGCATCCAGGGAAATTTGGGGGTTAAGTATTTTGTGCAAGGTGACTTTAACATGAAGCCCGAAGGCACCAGGGATTGAACCAACAACGTGCTGACCATTGGTTCAATTCCTGGTGCCAGTGATACTTTCAAAGCCATCATGGACCCTGTGAAGTCCTTCTACATGTGATTAAATGATAGACATTTAAGGCTTAATGCTTCACATCAGACACGAGCCTTATTTAAGGTGGCCCTCTGTGTTATTTATAATTGCGCTACAAGGCATGCTGCTGATGCAACATTAATTCAGGCAACAACTTTCTTGCCTCTTTGTACTTCTGAAAGTTCCTCTGAACACTTATGCAAGATGCTGTAATTTTCTTTTATCCTTTTATATCCCACCTACTCTACCCAACCACTCCAACCAGTTCCTCACCTTGAACGTGCCTCCAAGTCTGTGAGCGAACCCTCTTTGACAAAGTGAGTGACATCAGCAATGTGAACTCCCAGCTCCAGCCTTCTGTTGGGGAGCTTGTGTACAGACAGCGTGTCGTCTACATCTTCACAGCCGCGTGGATCGATGCTGAACACCAGGCGACTGTCCCTAAGATCCCGCCGCTCTGCCACCTCAGAGGGGTCTACCGTCCACGGCTTCTCCAGAGAGTTGACCGGCATCTCTCTCAGCTGATGGCAGACGGACAGGCACAGCTAAACAGCCGCATAGTCTTTTGAACTTTTCACATTTTGTTATGATTCTATACAAAACATTAATAATAATAATAATAATAATACATTTTATTAAGCGCCTTTCAAAACACTCAAGGACACTTTACACAAAGACAAAGCAAAACAGTGTTTCACTTTCAGTTGCTCCCTTGTCACAAGGGGTCACCACACCTGATAGCTCAGCATCTTTTGATACGGCAGAGTTTTATACCAGATGCCCTTCCAGGCACAACCCTGATTTGTATCTCCGGTTGCAATCGAACCAGTGACATTTTGCCTGCAAGCCAGTGTGTAAACCACTGATGAAAAAAGGAAAGAATGAACTATTCCACATATTTAATGATTCTTTAATATTTTGTTGATTTGATAATAATAATAATAATAATAATGGATTGGATTTATATAGCGCTTTCCAAGGCACCCAAAGCGCTTTACAATGCCACTATTCATTCACTCTCACATTCACACACTGGTGGAGGCAGCTACAGTTGTAGCCACAGCTGCCCTGGGGCAGACTGACAGAAGCGAGGCTGCCATATCGCACCATCGGCCCCTCTGGACAACAATAGCTATATTGCAATCTTTAAAACCTTTGGTTACTATGGTAACTCTCTGATAACCAAGCACTCTCTGATGTGACCAATCACAGAAGCTCTACTGCCACCCCCTTTATAACATAAAAAGTTATGAATGATGTTCCAGTCTATGATAGTGGACTCATCTGTGCTTGTCCTTTGTTACAGCCCATTGCAACCCTTACACTCCTTACAGTGGAAATGCAGTTGTCTTCAGGTGTTGCCTAGGTTTAACTGCCGATTGTCTACACCTGGTGAGGTGTGGCTAAAGGCGTTCCTGAAGTGGTCTAGTCCAATCACCTTCTCCAGGCCAATCAGCATTCATGCTGTGTCCTCGGTTATTCTTCCTTGTACACGCCTCATCTCATCACTCATGCTCCATTCAACCATTCCACCACCAGCTTCCAGGCTCTCGGGGCTCCTGCTCTAATCCTTTTCACAGACGGGGTTCTGTTCCGCTGAGATAGGCCATCTGAGTCTAACGGCAAATCACCTGTTTAAATTCTGTTCATCAGTAAATCAATTTCATTCTTTCAAATAACCTCTCCTTATTAAAATATCTGTACTGTATTTAGTGATGAACAATTGTTAAACTCTGGTGTTTGCTCCCATAATTTCCCTTTTATTTTGACGCTCTCTGCTCTTTCCTCTTTCACCTGATCTCTGACTGCGATTGTTTGGAGGTGAAAACCAAACATCACCTGGGTTTCAGAAAACCAGAGTTACCCTGGTAAGCAACCATTCTCTGTATCTCACTATGGGAGATATAATCTACTTCCAGGTTGTAAGTTCTTTATCCTTAACAAGGTATGGAGCAGGGTAAGCCCACACTAAGGACTGAGTGTGCCAGTGAGGATGCAATAATATCAAAAACGCATAACCTAACAAATGTAATAGATGGTCCTCTGGTGAACTGTGAAGGTCACACTCTCAGTAGCCTTCAACAGCCACACAGACAGATACACTCAACAAAACAGGAACACACAGATGCTTCAATCTATGCAAAGGAGTGCAAGACACAGAAAAGCGCTATATATGGCTACATTTTCAGTAATTTACCATTTAAAAGTGGGCCCTGCATAAACAGGATGTGGACCAATTGGTGCATTCCCAAAGTAAATGTGATACGAAAGAGTAGCTAAATGCAGTTTAATAAATGGAAAATAATCCTCTCTTATTTAGCTAATCCTGAAGGAAACATAACATGTGGAACAGAGTTAGGAATGGGTACCGGCAATGTTCCCTCGAAGCTGTGTGTGTGCACAATTGCGCACTGCTGGCACGGTCTCTGCGCACAGAAAATCTGCGTTGCGCACAAAAAAAAAAATCTAACCTGAATTGAAATTAAAATCAATACTTTAACAAGTCTGTTTTGCAGTGTTAGTCAGTGACTGGCTGCTCCCGTATGGGATCCAGCCAGTAATGCGATTCACATTCGTATATACGCAGCTAATCAATGTCGTTGACAGGCTCTGACAGCGTCCTTATGTGCCGACACCGGTGTTTTAGCGAGCAAAGCGGCGTGGCGACGTTTAGTGTGTGTCAGAACAATGAGGCGACTGCTGAGTGTTACAGGTGTTACAGCAGTGACACATCTGCTGCTGTCAGGCCTGCAGGTATCAGGCTGTTGTTCTCCTTCATCTCATAGTTGACAGAAATTATTTTTGGAGTGGCACAAATAATTTGTGTGGCATCAGATTTGATGCAATTTGATGATTGTTCTCTAAATAATTTAAAATGTTTATTTAAAAAAACGCCTTGGCTGCATTTTTAGGTAAACAGCTGCAAAAAACTTTGTTGTTTGCATAACTCAGTTACTTTTTTGAAGAAGTAACTATATAATTAATTACCCAACATTGGTCATTATTTACTGTATTTTGCAGACAGAGTTACAGACTCTCTCCCAGACCACAGACTCATAATACAAGTCAGAGCTTTATGAAAAAAAAAACAAAAGAAACTTGTGTTTTCAAAATTGGAGTTCAAGTTATTTTTACTTCCAATAGTGTTAACATGCTACACAGGTCATGAACAAGATTTTTTTGTTTTGTTTTTTTAAATTTTCATTGTAAGTGGGCTAAAATAGTTAATTAAAAGTAGTCT
>NC_140604.1:66379-98271 GCF_057381915.1 Diplotaxodon limnothrissa | reverse complement strand
CTCTATGGATCTTGTGCTCAGAGCTTGTTCTTGTGCTGCCATGATTAGTGCTTCTGTGCTGTCTTTCAGTCCAGCTTTGTCCAGCCACTGGTAGGATTTCTGGATATCAGCCACCTCCTCTATCTGCCGGTGGTACATACCGTGCAGGGGCCTGTCCTTCCATGATGGTTCCTCGTCTCCCTCCTCTTTCTTGGGTTTCTGCTGCCTGAGGTATTCACTGAGCACTCGGTCAGTTGGGGCCATCTTCCCAATGTATTCTTGGATGTTCCTTGTCTCATCCTGGACTGTGGTGCTGACACTCACCAGTCCCCGGCCCCCTTCCTTCCGCTTAGCGTACAGCCTCAGGGTGCTGGATTTGGGGTGAAACCCTCCATGCATGGTAAGGAGCTTTCTTGTCTTTATGTCAGTGGCTTCTATCTCCTCCTTTGGCCAGCCTATTACCCCAGCAGGGTACCTGATCACGGGCAGGGCGTACGTGTTGATGGCCCGGATCTTGTTCTTACCATTCAGCTGACTCCTCAGGACTTGCCTGACCCTCTGCAGGTACTTGGTGGTTGCAGCTTTTCTAGCGGCCTCTTCATGGTTCCCATTCGCCTGTGGGATCCCCAAGTACTTGTAACTGTCCTCTATGTCTGCAATGTTGCCTTCTGGTAGTTCAATCCCCTCAGTTCTGACTACCTTCCCTCTCTTTGTTACCATCCGACTACACTTCTCCAGTCCGAACGACATTCCAATGTCATTGCTGTATAGCCTGGTAGTGTGGATCAGTGAATCGATGTCTCGTTCACTCTTGGCATACAGCTTGATGTCATCCATGTACAGGAGGTGGCTGACAACTGCTCCGTTCCGTAGTCGGTATCCGTAGCCAGTCTTGTTAATGATCTCACTGAGGGGGTTCAGGCCTATGCAGAACAGCAGTGGGGACAGAGCATCTCCTTGGTAGATCCCGCACTTGATGGTGACTTGTGCTATGGGCTTGGAGTTGGCCTCTAGTGTTGTACGCCACATCCCCATTGAGTTCCTGATGAAGGCTCTTAGGGTCCCATTGATCTTGTACAATTCTAGGCATTCCAGTATCCAGCTGTGGGGCATTGAGTCATAGGCCTTCTTGTAATCAATCCAGGCAGTGCACAGGTTGGTCAGTCTGGTCTTGCAGTCTCGGCTGATTGTTCTGTCTACCAGTAGCTGGTGTTTTGCGCCTCTGGTATTCTTGCCAATTCCTTTCTGTGTCCCGCTCATGTATTGACCCATGTGCCTGTTCATCTTAGCCGATATGATGCCTGACAGGAGCTTCCATGTAGTACTGAGGCAGGTTATTGGTCGGTAGTTGGAGGGGACCGGTCCCTTCTTGGGGTCCTTGGGGATCAGGACCGTCCGGCCTTCAGTTAGCCATTCCGGGTGTCTCTCGTTAACTAGCAGCTGGTTCATTTGTGCTGCCAGACGCTCGTGGAGTGCAGTCAGCTTCTTCAGCCAGTAGGCGTGAACCATGTCGGGCCCTGGTGCTGTCCAACTCTTCATACTGGAGACCCTTTCTTGGATATCTGCCACTGTGATGGTTACTGGACCCTGTTCAGGGAGGTCGCTGTGGTCTGCCCTCAGATCCTCTAGCCACTGAGCATTGCCGTTATGGGTTGCATCCTTCTCCCATATATATATATATATATATATATATATATATATATATATATATATATATATATATATATATATATATATATATATATATATATATATATATATATATATATATCGTTTAAAGTCAGTTGATAAACTACAAAGTATAAATTACGCATACAACTTGTAAGAAATGGGTATGGTCATATATATGTATGTTTTCAATATAATGTGTATTCTTTATATATATTCAATTCAGTAATAATTTCCCTCTGGGATTAATAAAGTAAGTGTTGTTGCAGCTCAGACTAATCAAGTCTTCAAAGAGTTGTTGAAGACCACAATCACTGTGGGAAGGAAGGATCTCTGCCTTGCCTTGAAACTGAAGTCTCTTCTGTGTCAACTTATTCGGGCTTTGTGGCTTCAGTTGAGGTATTATTTCAGCTTTTCTAATGCTAATCAGCTGCTCCAGTTTGTAAACCCGCTTGTTCCCATGATTACGCATCATAACTCATCATCATTATTCATCTATGTATTACTTTTATGTATTAGTCATCTATTCGTTGTAATCATCTATCCTTGTTTATTACACAAAACAAATTATATTATCAAACTTCTGGCCACATAGCGCTGATATTCATTGCACATGCCCATATTAACCTTAACCAGAGGGTTTAAAAACAACAACAACAACAACGTTTACATACCATATCTGCTTCTGCCGTGGCCTGGTGGACAAATTGGTCAAGGGTTCCTCTTTCTTTCACGCCCCTCATATTCATCATGTGCCCACAAGTAGAAGCATGCTGCTTAACGTCAGTCAGTCCACAATGGCAAATGGAAAAAGTGCGCCGGCACAATGTGCAGTGCGCTTTATACGTGTTATCGCGCACTTTTCCCAGCCAGTTGTTTTCATTTTCCCATTCCTCCCTGTATTTTTGCAACTTTTTTTTTTTTCTTTCTAGGAGGGGAACAAGCACTGTTGTTCAAAGGTGTACTGTCGTCCCAGAGTCACGCCACAGTGTCAGTGTTTGTCTCTCTGTTGGCCATGCTGATCATCTGTTGTCTTCCGGTATCTTCTCCGCACGCGACCTTTCCTCGACCAATTAGATAAGCGGTAATCTGAATTGTTATACTCGTGCTAAGTGTGCTGTCAGCTCATTGGTCACAGAGCAGGAGAGGGGCTGGGAATTATGTTTTCAAACAAAGCGTTAAATCCATTAACATTTATAGACTTTTTGTGATTCTCCCTGTATTACGGGACAAAGTGCGTCCCTTATTAGCTCAATACGGGACGTGTACTTTTGTTTCTAAATACGGGACGATTCCGTATTTTAAGGTTGGCAACCCTATGCACCACAGACCACTTTAATGTCAGACAATATTTTCAGCGAACGACCTTTAAGGTGTCGCGGATAAATACAACAAAAGAATAAAAAAAAGAAACTGTGGTATTTTGTAAATATAATAATAAACGTGACTTGAGCTGTGCGCCAACAACAATGACAGTGACATCCTCCTCTCTGCTTTTTAACGCTCTCTGGTCGCTATGGTAACGCGTAAATAGTTCTTTCAAAATAAGACACAGAAGCTACAACCATACATTTCACACCGGAGGATCAACTCTCCCGGAATGGTACCAAAGGACTCACGGACCGGGACCGGTCCGTGGGCCTATTAGGGACCGCTCCTGTACAGGAGACACTGGACTAGATTGATTGACAATGGTCTACAGCAATCAGAACGCACAACACGATGTACTGTAAAAATAATAATAAATCAGCGAAACAGCAAGTGTCACTTTTGGCCACGAACAATTTAGAGGATGGTGAATTTTTTTTGAACAAACCCAGAGTGTTTAAAAAAAAAAAAAAAAAAAAAAAAAAAAAAACACCCCACTTAGAACCATTTTATAGTAACAAAAACGCAATTTAGTTTTCGCTGTCAAAGTCGATTTAACCGAAGTTACGTGTTTCCGGTTACTGTGGAGGTCATGTGTTTCCGGTTACTGTGGAGCTCCACAGTGGCTGCAGCCAGGTGCTCTTGTGCCAGTGGAGACCTTCCAGGGATGGATTCGCCATTCCAGGGCGTTTTTCCTGCGGTGCCTAGCAAGGGACAATATAGCCTGTGATGTGGCCCAATGCAGCTCGGCGACATGATGCCGCACAGTGACTGTGTGTAATACTGTAAAAAGACCGTGTAGACAATAAAAAAAGACTTCACACCCTGATCATGTTTCCGAGAGTACTGTTGTGTGCGATAGATTCTGTTTTTGCATTGAGTTGTGTTACAGTAGTGTACGTACATGCAGGATGTTTTTATAGATTTATAGTCTTCATGTGAAACTCACAAATCTAAATGCCTAATCCTCTGCAGGGTTCTATGACGATCCGTTACTGTACAGTTTATAAAAATATGCATTGGCAGTTATGAACCAAAGAACCTTCTCACAAATTGAGCATTGTGTTTTCAGTTGTTTTGCTGTAGTGTGTAATGCTGTGTATAGTGTTTACAGTTTTGACAGCTTCGAGCTGCTCTCTTGGTGTGGGAGTTTGAGTTTTGCAGTGGGAAGGTGTGGTTGTGTTTATGTAGCTTTAGAGAAGGGTGTTGTGTTTGGACATTGGGGGACCTGGTGGTAACGTTTGTGACATGTGTTTTAGCATTTGAAAAAAAACTAATATCACCAACCATTCCCATTTTATTACAGTGTATCCATATAAATGGCCCACCCTGTACAGTGGAGTAGGTGGATAGGTGCACTGAAAAAAAAAATGCAATAGGGTGGTTGTTGAATTTGCATAGAATTACTTCATATATCCAGCATGACTAATTTAAATTTCACATCTAAACATATTTGTCTTTTAATTTTCACATATTCTTTAAGAATATTCATTCTTTTAGAACAAATCATGTTGAAAAGAAACAAGTTAGTTTTGTTTTATCCTCAAGCTCCGTCCCCTGGAAAGAAAAAATCGGCTGCACTGTCTGCCATTTTTGTCTCTTGCTTTGGAAAATCTACTACCATCTGGAGTTTTACACTTTAAGGTAAATAAGATTTTAAAGCTAACACACCAGTGAGAAAGAGTGTAGACCCTTTATATATGTGGACTTTTACTGGGGTGTTGTTATTTTACAGGTATGTGGGCTGTTTATCGAAAACCATGAAAGGCCAATGTTAGGCTCCAGTTACCTAATGGTAACCGAAATTATGCGATAAGCAAATTAGTAATTAACATATATAATGTGAGTTAATATTGTTTGTTAATTTAGACTGAAAGAATATACAGACTATTACAAACTTGCATCGGTGTCTGTAGTAAGTGGTGGTACCTGCAGTGTCTTAACCATTAAACAAGCTAATGTAGGGCCGGGATATGACTAGTTTGTTGAAACATGTCTGCTGCCAATGTGACTGCTCACACACGGTAACATTGCCAGCACATAGCCACAGCCGCTATAAACATGCTGAAAGGTCAATCTAGCTTCTGTAGTCAGCAGCTGGAAGACTCAACACAGACCCAAGATTCAGTGTAACGGTTATCTAAATGTTGTGTGTCCTGTTTGTAAGCCCAGAAAAAGAAATTAAATAAAATGACGACCTTGAGCTTCAAGCTAATGTAAGCGTAATGCTATAGCATAAAGCGACTAATGCAATGATGAGGTTGTTAAATTAGTAAAAATACAGTAAATATATCCAACATGAATCATTTATATTTTTGGTCTAAACATAAGTCTCACGCCTTTCACTTGTTTTAGAAGGATGTTCAGTCTTTTAAAACCAGTCATATCAAAATAACAGAAAATAGTTGTGTTTTCTGTTGAAATTCCACCCCCCCGGGTGTGTTCTACGAGGGAAAATTCACTGTGGCGGTCCGCCATTTTTTGTCGTTGCTTCGTTTACGTTTGGTGCTGAGCTTTACTTTGTTGAGGTAAACTGAAAACTACATGTTTGAGAAGAAACGAAGAAAACATCCATTAGATGGGGAAGTTTTTCTCATGAATTGCTGTTGAGCAACATAATGGAAAAAAACAAGTCATTCCTTAAGTTAACTAACGATAATGCTAGCTTAAGCTGCGAGACAATATTATGTGCATTAGCTTTTTTTTTTTCAGTGTGTGCCCAGTCACATTCGCTTGTTTTTTCTCAGTGAATACAGACTAACAAACTTGTGTCCATTTAGTTAACTGGTTGTACCTAAAATGTTTTAGTTAAACAGTTAAATAAGCTAGTTTGCCATGGGGTGTGCTCTGTGTGTGTGTGTTGGGGGGGGGGGTGTCTTCACTAAAGTCGGTTTATTTAGGGCATGACACCTATGCAGTACTCATTAGGAGAGGAACTGCATGACGTGGGGCTTTATTTCATGTTCTGGGGCAGTGAATGTAATGTACTGATAACATGTTAAAGACACACAAAAACCCAACAAATTATTTTAACTGATTTATAGAGAGACTGAGAGGAGGGCTTAAAGAGATAAAAAATAATGACAATATAAACATGTTAAATTAATTTTTTCTGTATCGATATATGGTGCTTATCCCTGCTGAAGGGCAGATTGGTGTTGCTTCAGAACAATTCTCTAGCGCTGTTACGTAGAGGTGTTACTGTTAAGGTTTTAATAACATTATTTTATTTACTAGTGAAGATTTGCATATGTTATCTCTCATTCTGTAAGGTAAATTTTCTGGAAAGGTCAAATTAAATAATTTAACTAAGTATTAATGAAGGACCTTGATGTATTTATGACTATAATAGATGTAGTTTCTGGGTCATTTTGCAGAACTGCAAAATGGCCAGAAGGAGGCAACTGCTGTGGTTGCAAACAGGCTTTGGGTGGTATGGAAGCAAGGGCAACTATGGAACTGCTCAGCAACATGGGACCCATAGCTAATAAATAGTAATATGTAATATAACTTTGTGTGGATGTAACCTTGTGAGATTTTGACAGCATTTTTATGTGACAACTTCTCTTTTTAGATAAATGCAGAGTTTAAGCGCATTACCACCATGCCACTGCAGTCCAGATTACTCTCGCAGATAGATGTGCTATCTGACAAACTAATAAAGGTCTTCAAAAGGCGCGGAGGACAAATAGGAAGAAGACTTCAGAACATTCTGGAGCCCACGGCCCAGGTAAGAAAAAAATTAATTTGTGTATACACTTTAGGGAAAATAATAATTTAAACAAAATGCTGCTTGTCACTCTATGCCAGGAGTATGTTGAAAATCACCTGGGATTTTCACAATTTACCATGGGTGCGGTTTTTTTTGTTGTTTTTTTTAACCTGCATTAGAGCTATGTGTGGAGTTCATAGTTGAACACCTCTCTATGCTCTGACAGTATTCTGCTTCTTTGCATGGAGATTTCACTTCATGCATTACCTTTGTAAGCATTCTGAGGACTCAAGTCACATGCTGTAATGAATCCATTTTTGTTCACCTAATGTTTTAATGTTAACATTTTTTGGAATAGTGACACAGACCCTCAGAGGTCCTTAGGGACATTTATTGTTTTTTGCATTTTTAATTTTAAACCATTTTCACTGTGTTGAGTGGAATATAGCCAAATTTGTCAAAGAATTTTCTTTTTAATTATATTTTATAATTGTGGTGTAAATTCATTGAATTAGCCTAAAATGGCTAAGCTACAGAAATGCATCCACCTTAGTCCCTTTGGACAAAAATGTCCCCATTGAAAACCATTATAAACGCTATTTTTTACCCCTAATTTATATTAACATTAACAAATGCAATTCTGGACTTAAGGGTTTTTCTGGGTAGTGGGGGGCTTAAATTTATAATTTTTTATTTGACCAGTAGGTGGCGCCATTTTTTCACATTTAAAGCGTGCATCACTTTTCACCCTTTTTGCAATGGCTTATGCGTCACTTTTAATGCTGGATAATTGCAGGTGTGCTTTTTTTTAAAAAAAAATAAAGGTCTTTTTGCCTAGAAAAAGAAAAAACTAATATGTCTGTGTCTTTTTCTAACTTTATAAAGAGTATTTCTATGTCTGAAGTCAGAAGTCTTTTCTCTCTGAAGTCCACACTTCAATATAAACAAATCAGACTTTTTCTTTTCTTCAAGCTCTGGTTGTTTACACAGGTGCACTCCAGCAGAGGTTATAAGAATAAACTTTAGCGGGGGTGGGTAGGCATTTTAGCGATGGCAGGCCGTTACAACACGCAAGAAGTTATCGACATCCTAATGCACTCTGATAGCGAGGATCTCCCCTCGCCACCGGCCGAGGAAGACTCCTCATCACCCGCCACCCTTTCCGGGGATGACACGGATAATACCTCCGTGCACACGGATCAGCTGGAGTCCTCCTCTTCCTCTTCCTCTGACAGCGAAGAGGAGACGCACGACGAAGCAGGATGGACCACGAAAAACGGGAAGCTTGTTTGGTCCCCCACGAATGAAGAGACGCTGCGCTACTTGCCAGCAGCCACGGGGCTAATTCCCGGACCTACACACTACGCCGTCGCCCGGATAAGTGACCCGATCTCGAGCTTTATGTTGTTATGACTAACCAACACGGCAGACGGACACTGGACGCCTGGCGGGATTTGGATGCGGACGAAATCCGGGCTTATGTGGGGCTCATCGTTTTGGCCGGAGTTTACCGGTCAAAACATGAATCTACCGTCAGCCTGTGGAGCGAAAAATCGGGACGCAGCATTTTCCGGGCAACGATGTCACACAAACGGTTTCGTCAGATCTCCAGGGCAATGAGATTTGACGACAAGCTCTCCCGACCAAGACGCCAAGATGACAGGTTGGCTGCATTCCGCCAGGTATGGGACCTCTGGACTTCACGCCTGAGCATGCTGTTCAACCCCGACCGCAACCTCACTGTAGACGAGCAGCTGGTCCCCTTCAAAGGCAGGTGCCGCTTTAGGCAGTACATGCCGAAAAAACCAGCCAAATATGGCATCAAAATTTGGGCAGCATGTGATGCGAAAACTTCATACGCCTGGCGGCTACAGGTGTATACGGGGAAAGCAGCTGGCTGTCCACCCGAAGTCAACCAGGGGATGAGAGTTGTGCTGCAAATGACCGAGGGGCTCCAGGGTCACGTTATCACTTGTGATAATTTTTTCACCTCGTATGCACTGGCGGAGGAACTGCTGAAAAGGAAACTGGCACTTGTGGGCACGATTCACCAGAATAAGCCCGAGATTCCACCTGCTTTGCGCCAGGCAAGAGGAAGGGAGATTTATTCATCCACCTTTGCCTTTTCAAAGAAGCACACGCTGGTCTCGTACATTCCACGACGGGGCAAGAATGTGCTCCTGCTCAGCACGAAGCATCGCAGTCCGGACGTCACCGACGAAGAGAAAAGCAAGCCCGTGATCATTGAGGATTATAACCGATATAAAGGAGGTGTAGACAACCTGGATAAGGTGGGTGTCATTACGCATCAGTTGCGCACAGTTTATTAATTCTTGCTATATGTATTATTATTATTATTATTATTATTATTATTATTATTATTATTATTATATTCTTGTGTAAAATATACATAGGTTTTATGTTTTCGTTTTTTGTTGTTTTTTTTTTTGTTAGGTTGTTGGCACGTACACATGCAGGAGGAGGACAAATCGCTGGCCAATGGCCCTGTTCCACAACATGGTAGACGTGTCACTGTATAACGCCTATGTGCTGTGGATATCAGTGGATCCATCTTGGGAGCAGCAGAAATCCCACAGGAGGAGGCTTTACATTGAAGAGGTGGGCGAAAGTTTGGTCAAGCCACATATGATCAAAAGAGGGCGCCTTCCCCGCACACCAGCCGCTGCAGAAATGGTTACAGCTGAGCGGGCTGCTGCCGCAGGCCCGTCTGTATCGACAGAAAGCAGCAGGGATAGGAAGCAGTGCGAGTTTTGCTGTGACAGAAGACGAAGAATTGGGAACACCTGCTACAAATGTGGGAGGTTTATCTGCAGAGACCACAGCCAGTTTATCTGCGGCCTCTGCTCCAGCTGAGCAGGACTTTTTCACCCAGCCACACACCCCTCTCTCTCCCTCGTTCTCTCATACATTTCCCCATTCCCAACAACAGGTTCTGGTTCATCTTTGGAAAATAAATGGTTATCTGTTTCAAACTGATCTTGTATTTTTATTTACATCACGTTTATTTTATTTTAGAAGGCAACAAGGTAAAACGTATTTATGGGCAAGAGTGAAAAACATGATGTATGATCACATTATATTTACTGTGGTCCTGCAAAAAAAAAATAATGGCAGGTCAAAATGAATGTTGGTGCCAATCTTTTGTCCATCTAAAGGCCTAATTATAATAACAATCAAATATTACTTCAAATGTTATTTTTGGAAAATATTGAGTTTTTTTTGTTTTTTGGGGCTAAAAAAAAAAAGTGCGCTCATGAAGTAAAACTGGGATTTAAAGGGTTAAAACAACGAAAATATAATTAAAACTTTACATGAATATTTCAGGGAGAAGTAGTTTTAAAAGACTGACCAATTTAAAGTGGAAAAAAAAAAAATTAATACATAATATTTTTATTGCACTTTTTGGGGAATGGACATTTATGTCCATTAGGGACCAAGGTGGATGCATTTTTTAAGGATCTCCAAGGGATAAAATAAGATTTGGTATAATGTTCTTTAACCAGTGTTCTGTTTAATTAAAATTTTGGAATTCTGCATTTTCTAGGCCACAGATGAAGCCATTATCCAACGATTTAATAAGGAAACAACCATGGGAATTTACATCATAAAGTCATAAGCCAGCACTGGTAAAGTTGCAGTACATAGTGAAACTTATTTTTCTGGCACTTTTCAACTTGGGGCCTTTATTACTGCAGTTTTCACTTTTCAAGCCATGGCTCTTTAAAAAAAAAAAAAAAAAAAAAAAAAAAAAATTCAAACTTTGAATGTCCATTTTTCTCAATGGAAATGGTGCCTTGCACCAATTTCACCAGTTTGCAATTTTTTTTCCCAAGGTGCACCACTACAAACAGATTGCATCGTCTAGTATTAGAGATTGTGATGTTTAATGATAGAAGCAAGCCAATACACAGCAAATTCAAAAGTGTTAAATGTTTTGGTGTTAATAGTCTTCTTGCAAAAGTAGAGTTAATTTTACTCTAAGTAGAGTCACATTCTTTTAATGTAACTCTGAGGTGTAAAATGATAGTAGTTAAAATCGAGTGTTAAAAATGAGTGTTTCTCTGTCAAATCTGGAGGTGTTACAATGGAAACATTAACCCTTGACCTCTTAACTCTGAACTCCTAGAGGGGTTATGACACCAACAGAGTAAATTCACAGACTCCGCCCCCAGCACGGCTCCAATCGAAGCTGAAGTGAAGCCATTTCAGAACATTTTGCTCTACATATTTGAGTTGTTTGCCATGCTTGGTAAGTCATTTTTTCAAAGATTGTTTCAATTGTTATTAGCTTTTACTTCTGTGGCTCTTTGGAGTTGAGACAAAGCTGTGTGAAAGGCATTAGCCATGTTGCTCGCTGATAGCATAACATTCTGTTTTAGCTAGCTGAAAGGTATTGTTTGCGGACAAATACCACAGCCTTGAAAAAAGCTTGCATGTGAATTTTCAGTCAAACTTTTGGTCAAATACACCTAAAACAATGTCTAGAATGTGAAATGTTAGTATAATGGTGCTACTTGAAGCCTGAAAACGATCGCCCATAAAAAATAAAATAAAAATAAAAACACGAGCAAACAGCAGTAGCAGACGTCCTGACTGGGTTCTACGTTAGCATAGATCCCTCCAGAGTTTTGTGCACACGGTTTAGGTAAAAATGAAAAAGGTTGAGGTTTTACATTTAGTTCAGTATTACCTGTTGCCTGTGTCCTTGTCTTTTGGGAAAATACTTTACACAAGTAATGGCTCAAAGAGGATTCCTTTTTTTTTTTTTTTTTTACTGTGCTGCAATTGTTTACTGGATTATTTGTGCCATTAATTAGTGTCAACTAATTTTTATTCAATCTCCACACAGGATATGCTTGTGAAGATGGAATATGGGGGAGAGCAGAAGTGCGTTGAAGTTCCACAAAGGGATGAATGAAGGACATGCATATTGTATTGAAGAAATAAGTGATGAGAATGCTGTTATTTGCATTTACCATGTCAGACCTTTTGATAAACAAAATTCTAATGAAAGTGAGAACATGTATACTGTTACATCTTTCAGAAAATGTTTTGAAATTGTGGTGCACAGTTCAGAATAAATGTTTTTCAAAAACCATTGCATCTTTTTAGTAAATGTTTATTTCCAAAAGAAATTTCTAGAAGTTCAGAACAGTAAAATTCCCGCTTTTTAGAATGAATTAGAAGATAACTCTTACGTAGTTAAACTAAAATACTCTTTGAGAGTTAATATATAAACTCTTAACACCAAGTGTTAAATTATCAACTCCAGACAGATTTGGTGTTTAACACTAAATCAGAGTTAACGTACTAACTCTCCAAAAAGAGTTAAATTAACACTCTCTGGTGTGGACCCATATAGACACTTTAATAGTGTTGAAATCAAATCCGACAGTGTTAATTTGGACATGCTGGATTTGCTGTGTACTAATCAGTTTAGGTCTCTTGGTTTTGTGCCTGTGGGTTATAATGTTATTTTAAGTCTCTTCTTTGTGTCATTTTAATAATTACACCCCTGTTGCCATATTACCTCATGGCTCTTACATTTAAAAAACTATTTTTTTACATAAGCGCGATGTCATAAGGCCCCACAATGTTGAATTCAGGTTCCAGCAGATAACTTTGAGGAATGTTGTGGAATGTTTTTCAAGAGATGCATTGTACAAATATGACTCATGTATATTTTGGAAGCCTGAATTGAAAGTCCATTGTTACAACTGTGTAGTATTTTCAAAAATACAGGTCATTGTTCAAAAATGTTTTGCTTATTTCTTTGATTGAAGAGAAAGTGTACAGTACATACAGTAAGATCAGCCTTAATTTAGTTTTATTTATTGAACACTCAATTATATATTAGATTATATATTAGAAAGTTGTTATAAAATAAAATAAGCTTACCATAAAATAATCTTGTCAATATAACACATAGTAGTCCAATACAATTAACACAAAAAGTTCATGTCTGATAAACAAGTGGTTTCTATAAATATTTGACCAGAATGAAAAACATAACATAACAAAGTCATGTTCGTGTTACCAGAAAAAATGTGTGCAGGGATAACGAAAAAAAACTAAGGTTAACCAAACAACTTAATTTCGTGCAACAGATTACAATAATTTTTTTATGTTTATCCCACTGATTATTTTTTTCAGTGTGTAGGTGAGGGAAATGGACCAAAATTGTGAGTGAGCTCCTGGAGTTCAAACTCCACAATCGCCATCCTGAGGGGTCAACCAGCAGAGAAAGATTTACAATCAAGAGAAGAGCTGAGAGCTTCAGGATAAATGGTGAGTACAAAGGATAATGTCATGTAAACTATCAGAGTGTAGTATTGTGCTTTCATGTGATCATTTGTTTTTTGGCCTTACATGCTTCATGTAGATGGAGACCTGTTTTTATATATGCAGGTGGAAGAAAAACAAAAGTGAGCACTTGGTGAAAGTGGTCTGCTCTGCCAAAGAAGCAAGAGACATTTGAGGAATTTCATTCCAGCCACTTTGGTGGACACTGATGGGAGAAGACCCACAGTGCTGTCATGGCACGCTCTTACTGGCCTGGAGGGGGACATTCAAAAATGGGTCAGCACATATTTATATATTTATTTATATTTAATTGTGTTGTGGTTTGCAGTGTTTGTGTTGTTACACTTGAAATTTGTTTAAAAGGAAAAAGCTGAAAGTTTAAACAGTTAAAAGTTGAACCGTAAATAGTTGGTTTTTGTATTATATGATTAATTTATTACATTTTATGTGGAGAGAATAAATAAAAGTATATTTACGGTGGCCCCTAGAGACAAAGCACGTACAAAACACCGGAAGTGCTCCAGGATGCACAGTTATTATTTGGTAAAACAAAAAAAAAAAAAAAAAAAAAAAAACCAAAACCACACATTAGTAATTCCTTTTGTGCATAATTTTATATTGTTGTTGATAATAAATTAAAGCAACAAAAACAACCTGAAGAGCTGGTTCGGAGCCGGTTCTCCAAAAGAGCCAGAAATCCCATCACTACTTCACAGTAATAACAAAAATCTGGGCTGGAAAAAAGCGAAAAGGTGCTGTGGTCAAAAACTGGGCCATACAAGTTATTTTCCAAAAACATTGCAGACTTGGCCGCTGGAATAGAGTTGGAAAGTGAGGAATGTAAACGTTTTCCAAATAAGTGGTCACCTTATTGGAAGGAAATGACTGTAATGTTCTTCTAGATAATAAATGCCTCGTTGACACTGGTGGGGCGGAAAAATGCTGCATTAATTATCGATTGATAACATCAGTTTGGTCCACAAAAAGGTTTCAGAAAGGAGAGTTGGCTTTGAAACTTTCTCATTTAAGACTATTCATAATTTAATTTCAAGATCTTCACTTTGTAGCTGGATCTGCTAAAGTATGATGTGAGCTGGGGCAGTCAGTGACAACAGACAGACACTGTAAGAAATCGTACAACCATGAGACTTAAATGAAATTACTAGGTGTAACACGATTTTCATTTGTTTTAGAAGATCGTGTATCTAAAAGGAGGTGCGGGTTGTCCTTGGGGCAACAAACACAAATGGAAAAGTGCAGGGACGTAACAAGGTGAGCAAAAAGGGTTAATGTTAACCACAGTCATTTCTATTAACATGAGGCTGTTGTAATGAGTGACGATCAGTAACTGTAGTACCTGTTTTGTACAGAGCTCTGGTTAGGAGGAAATGTCCAGCCATTGGTAAATGGACATGCTCAATGGTCACCCATCCTAAACAACAGGACATTACATCCTGTTGTGTCTTTGTATGCAGGGTAGGTAAAATGCTCATGGTGTTTGTACCTGAATGAACAGATTCTAATGAATAGAAAATGGTCAGCTTGCAGAACAAATTCTATCGGGGACAACGAGACGCTACCCTGTTGATGAGGAGGGGGTTGCCAGGCTCAGACTGGACATAGCTCTCCGTGTTCCAACACTCAGGTATACTCGAGAAATGGCCTTTGGGTCTCCATTTAATATATTTGTGTATATCCTCATTGTGGCATAGATTTTCAGATGAGCTTTCCCAGCTATGCTGTGCCTGTGGTGAGAGAAGTTCTGGTGCAGAAACCGATGACTGACTAAGATAACCAAATCAAAGTGGTAGCAGAAAAATTATAGTTCAGGTAATCTGCATGCCTTTGCTTCGCTCAACAGCCTGACTTTAGATGAATGACTGTGACAATCTCATTTTTCTTGCAGATTGAATGCACCTTCTGCAGAAAGTGGTACCACACACACTGTGCGTGGACTTCCCCTGTACAGAAGGAGACTACAAATGTTGTGCATGCTAAACAAACAGAAAAAATGATCCCTGCTGTCTCAGGGCTGTGTGTGTTGCGACAGAGGAAAGTAATTAATGTTAGCACTTTAAACATTGTTGAGCTGGATATGGCCGTGTTGTTTGTGTTGAGCTTATTCCTTGGTCATTTGGTGACAACAGGATACAGAGTCAGAGGGCTCTGTGTGAACCTGTGATGGCACAAGTGCTGACAATAAATTGTGCATTTTTATTTTACTGTGAGGGAGAAACAGGAAGTTGGTACATGCAAGAATGAAATGTCCCCAGTAACTAGAATAGAATAGCTCTTTAGTCACTGTGCTGGGTGTGATGACCCAGTGTTTGTGTCTTTGGTTTAATATTCTTTGAATGTTTTCATTTAAGCTCTTATTGATCGTAGTTCTCCCTCCCTCGGTGTTTCATCTTAGCCTGTGTGTCGTCCGTCTCTGTGTTTTCTGTGTCGGTCCATGTCGGCTTGTCTCCTGTGTCTCCCCGTCACTGTTAGTTACTCTTGTCTCTGTCTCCCTGTCTGCAGCGTGTCCTTGTCCGTGCCTTTCACTTTGATAGTCTTGTGTGCTTCTTCCACACCTCATTATGTGCGATTGCTCCCAGCTGTGCTACATTTGTGGCCTGCTGGAGGTTAATGGCTGTGTCCAAAGGCCTTCCATTAGGCCTCATGTCCTAATTTCCTCTCTCCCTGTGGACACTCCAGGGCCAGTGGGTGACCAAAATGAAAGGGAATCGGACACTGATGAGGAAGAGGGTCGGCCACCCACAGCAGGGAGGAAGAGAAGGGATCGGGACGACGAGCTGCTCAATCTCAAAGAGGATATGCAGCATCAAAGGGAGGCCGAGGAGAGCCGGGAGCGGATGGACTGACTCCTCCCCCATTGTGGGACGTTTAGTCTGTAAATGAGAGATGCTTTCCTTCGAATCTTTTCGTTGCATTGTGATATTTGTATTGTAAGTTAAGAGTCTTGTGGTCTCAATAAATTGATTGAAACGAACAGTAATTATCACTGAACCCATTTTATTAACATGTATGAACACAATGCTAACTCTGGGTGAATGGAAAATGAGATTCAGTACATATCAGTAACAATAAAATAAGAATATTTCTAATGCACCAACAACATTTGAAGACAGAATAAAATATTTGCAGCCATTTCTGTCATGAAGCGGCTGTGGCAGGCAGGAAGTGCCCCATTCAGAAAAGATATATATAAATCTTATAAAGTTTGTATCCGTCTTGTGTGAAACTTGTATGCAAAGCATACAAGAGTGAAAACAGATATAAGATCCCTTGAAAAATTACATAAATGAAACTTGTATGTTTTGGATACTTCCTAAAACAATATATGAAAGTGGCCACTTCCATGAGTAAATCATAAGCCTTATATGATTCACTGTATTTAGTAGGCCACATCTGATGCAAATCTTCTATAAGTTTTTTCTATTTGTTTTTCATATGGTTCAGGACACTCAGTAAACTCAAAGAGGCTGCTTTACTGCAGTTACAGGACAAAGCTCCATAAACAATGAACTTGCAAAAACAAACCAAAACTTGAAACTAAACTTTAAGAATTCTGGGACCGAGGAGCAGAGAAGGGAAACAGACAGGACGAGGGGACAACACGACACTGACAGAGAGAAACACAGCGCTCAAAAACACTGAGGGATAACGAGGGGATGGGACACAGGAGGAGAGCACAGCTGGCACTGATCACACATGACAAGACTAAGGGGAGACAAGGCCAGAGACACAGACCTGACACAAGGGACCGCCAAAGTAAAATGACAAACATAAACATGACAAAAAAGAAAAATAATTTTAAAAAACCCAGAAAACTCAAAAACATTAACAAACACAAAACATAAACATGGAGTCACCAGACACACAGGATTAAGCTGAGTGACCTGTTCCTGCACTAGGGCTGCCACAAACGATTATTTTGACAGTCGACTAATCAGATCATCATCCATTGGACGTAAAACATACAGCTTATTGCACCAGCAGCGTCTGCTCTTATATAACTATCATTAGCTTACAGCTTTAAGTGTTTAAGGTATGTGCTAACTAAAAATAAAGACAAGATGATAGTGTATTAAATTTTAATGAAATTTGCAGATTGTTTCGGTGGAGTTTAATAAACTCCTTGCTATCTAAAATATAACAGGACACCGGAGTATATTCTCGAGCATCTCACACTTCTCATAATCAGCTGTCTGCTTGACGTTTATTCAGCTGTGTAAAAACTATAACTTTAATCTCAGACAAACCGATTTACTCAGGAACAAATAAAATACTGAAAAAAGACAAACAATAACATTTTTAAGTTATCTAAGTGACTCATATATCATGTTTAACCTGAGTAGTGAAAGACTGCGGTGGGTTTGAAAAAGATTTGCTGGGAGTCCGGTGTTCTCACGGGCTCTGGTGACCCTTGACCTCCCAGCTAGCTATCGAGCTAGTGGGTAACAGACGTCTCCGAAAACGTCGGAGCGCTTTTGAAAATATGTGGTGTCTTGATAAACTGAGCAGATATTTGAGGTTTACACAGCTACATTCTTGCCTGAAATATGTTAAACATTTATTTTGTGACACAGAAAGAATAACAAGAGTAATATTAAAACTAAGTAGCTATAAAAAGCTTCAGGAGCTTACAGGAAGTCTCTGGCTGTACTGAGGCAGATGAAGGCCTGGGATCCTCTGGGTTGAAAAAAAAACGGTCCAGGACTGGGACACTCAGGTTAATCCTGCAGTATCAGCATCTCGTCTGCTTAAGGAAAAGGTGGAGAACAACATAAACAGTGGAAGAGCATGATTTCATTTATTTTAAGGGATCCAAGCATTATTCTGATTTTTAGGCTTAAGTAAAATACACTAATGCGCTGTGACTTATATTTTACACACTTCATCTGTGTAACTAAGCTTGTTGTGTTACCCGTTTCAGCTTCAGCATTTTTACTGCTGTTCTATGCACACAAATATGTTACAGGATCCAATGAATGATAAGAAATAAATAGAACATGCTCTCCTCTCAGTTTCAAGGACCTTTAGTTTATTTTATATAATATGGTGAATGTGTACGAATGACCAGCAATCATTCAGTCAGTGACATTATCCGTTAAATTAGCTAAGTAATTCCTAAATGTGTGTAGTTTAGGGTAGATTATTTTACCTGCATATGACTGGCTCTGATGAGCTTAACGTACCAAACATGTTGATCCGGTTTAGTATCTTCTCTGAAATTAAAACAGCACACAACACACGGAGCAACATTTCTCAGTCCATTTTTCAGTTTTTGCGCTTTGGCGTTAGTGAGCGGACAAAAACGGAAGGGTGGACTTGAAGCTAGAAGGCTGTCCAATTTCACAGCTGCTCAGTTTCGTCCTACCCGGCCGTCGAAGGGTCCTATGCACCAACAACATTTGAAGACAGAATAAAATATTTGCAGCCATTAAAGTGGCTGTGGCAGGCAAGCACTGCAGGACACTCAGACGGAGAAGTAAACTCAAAGAGGTTGCTTTTTTATTGCAGTTACAGGACAAAGCTCCATAAACAATAAACCTGCAAAAACAAACCAAAACTTGAACCTAAACTTTAAGAATTCTGGAGACATGAGACGAGAGACGAGGAGCAGAGAGGGAAACAGACACTGCTAGCATCATGGACAGGTTTTTGACAGGGCTCCCACACAAACGCAAAGCAGAAAATGAAACATCGCCAAATATGTTTCCAAACCAACTTCCCTCCAAGCCAAAGACTAGAAAATATGATGAAGCAAATCTTCCCTTTGGCTTCACCTGCACAAGTGCCGAGGTAGGTCTCCCCGACAGAATTAGTTTCCTCTGTGTCGGTAGCAGTGCTGGGCTGTTCAAATCATGGACAAACAGGATCCTACATTCTTGAGTTTTAGTTCACACACACACACACACACACACAAAACTAACTACTCATTAAATTTTGGAGATGTTTGCTCTTTATACAGTAACGTTACAGTGGGATACAAATAACATCAGGCTGATTCTGCCGCAGTTTGTTCCTCCTACCAAATTACGGACAAACAGCATCCCACAACTGTTTGTGGTTTTAAACCCGCTTTGCACAGACAGATTTTTCTTTTTAATGTTGAATATTATTACACAGGAGAAAAAACCCCAACTACACGTAAAATAATGACGTCATAAAGATGGTTTGTTTTTCTGTTATTTAAGGCTACGTCCACACGGGTATTTATGAAAAGTCAAGAACAGCGACCCAAAACGCCGTTTACGTGTGGATGAAAGGCCCAAATGCATAGAAAAGCTGCGTTTTCTAAAATACCCGTGTAGGTGTGTGTGGAATGAGTGTAAAAGAGTTAGATTACTTTATTGCTTCCTCTAATTGATTACAGTTTACTTTTATTTATTTAATTGTTTAAAAAAGGTTTGAGGTGTGAAATAAACTGCAAAGAGGGTTGAAAGCAATAAATGGTTGGCTGAAGGATGGGATTGTGGGAGGAGATTTTCTTGTAAAACGAAGGGGGGCCCAGCAAAAAAAAGATTGGGAACCAGTGGCACAGATCCTGGGAAGTGATCTGTGGTGACCAGCTGCTGAACCACTCCTTTATTATTGGAGATGTCTCGCTAATTTCCATCTGTTGTCGATTCAATTTGCACAACAGCAGGTGAAACTGTCAGCCAGTGTTGCTTCCTAAGTGGACAGTTTGATTTCACAGAAGTGTGATTGACTCATAGTTACGTTGTGTTGTTATACTGTTCCCTTTATTTTTTTGGAGCAGTGTATATTCAAAAGAAGAGAGGGGCAGGTTTTTCTCAGTGCACAATACTAACTGTTTACCTGCTAAACATCAGGTGCTACTAAATTAAAAAAAAAAAAGAAAAAAGAAATGCAACTCAATCACATTATGTTTCTTATATTTCTCGTACAACACTTAATATAAACATTAAGTATGATTCAAAAAGAATTAACATCACTTCCTGTAATGGAATTAAAATCCAACTTTTATTTTCAAATGCAAAAAAGTATATCAGCCAACATACTGGACACTGCTGCACAACAAACAAGCATATTGCCAGCATTGTAGCTTGTTTTATTTCATTATATTTTAAATATTATCAAATTGAAATTGTATATCTTTGTTTTGTCACCAAAAACCTCCTAAATCTAAAAACTTTTACAGGTATATTTGTGCCAGAAATGAAATGTCCACTGAAGACTGAAGCTGGTGAATCTCTACGCCTTGCATTGATCTCCTTGTGCCTTCATCTAGTTTTGGAGACATTCATTTGACCACACTCTTACATGCTCTGTGCCTACATCACCATCCCTGACAGTCGTAGCTTGGCCCATCAGAGGGTGAAATTAAGTGTGCAAAATGTGTTATTTTGCAAAGTGCTCTCTAGGGTTCCTAAATCATGTATAGCATCATTTCTTTTGAATTATTTTTAATAATCCCTTCTTCTGCTATATAAGATCCTCTCTTGGTTTTAATGGTACTTTGGATTTCCTTACTTTCTGTTGCATTCCCAATCCTAAATAGATGCTGACACAGTAACATGGAGGAGGGAGAGAAGTTGGCAAGGACTACTACAAATAAACCTAATGCCTAACAATGAAACATGTAAAATAAGAATAATAAAGATAAAAGATGAAGTAACACGTGTCTGCTTTAGTTCTTTGTTTACTCCAGACAGCATGAACACAATATGACAGGTGTGGTTGAACTGCATGAAGACTGAAGTTTCTCTTCTGGCAGGACAGGAATGTGGCCTTGTCCTGTGAGCCACCGTAAGGATGTACTTAGAGTAGAACTGGCCCGTCACCGGCCTCAGGCTCTTCACCGTTTCAAAGACAAAGCAGTCATTTAGATAGAATATTAGATATAGTTTACCTGCAACTGCACTAGTTTAGAAATGGAATTTTTTTTTATTGTTATTAGCAATTAACCATTACCATCAAGAATACAATACAATACAAAATGAACTCTCGTACAGGATAAAATTACAACAAAAATAACAGCAAGGATATAAGGGGGGGAGGGGGGTCTAGATAAAAATTCACATTCATAAAAATCAATCTAATGTCACTGTGTGTGTCTCTTCTTTTTATAAAAGCCGACTGACACTCGTCATCTAAGTGTGTTAAACATTCATTTAAACAGTTTGCATAAACGTGAGCCAATAATTTATAATCATTGCACAGAAGGGTTATGGGTCTCCAAATATCCAAAAGAAGTTTGTCTTTGTTGGGTTTTGGGATTAAACTGATGAGACCTTGTTTCGCTGATGAGATACATTCTAAGTATGTAAATAGTAAATACACCGTTAGCCCATCAATTCCTGGTGATTTACCCCTGGGCATTTGTTCAATTACAAGTTTACCCTCCATACGATCCTTCACACCTTTGTCCAATGTTCCAATAAAGCCTCTAAGACACAGGTGTCAAACTCCAGGCCTCGAGGGCCGGGGTCCTGCAGGTTTAAATGTGTCCTTGATCCAACACAGCTGATTTAAATGGCTAATTTATCTCCTCAACATGTCTTGAAGTTCTCCAGAGGCCTGGTAATGAACTAATCATGTGATTCAGGTGTGTTGACCCAGGGTGAGATCTAAAACCTGCAGGACACGGCCCTTGAGGCCTTGAATTCGACACCCCGGCTCTAAGACTTTCCAGAAACACATTCTCTGCTGAATAGTTTGACTTGTAAATGTTACTGTAAAATTGAACTATTTCCTCATTTACTTTGTCTTAGTCCTCAGTCAGACCCCTTTGATATTCAGTGATTGAATCTTCGTTTTTGCTTGTCTGTGTTTCTCTAAATTAAAGAAGCAGGAAGAGTTTTTCTCACCCTCTTCAACCCATCAGGCTCTTGAACGAACATAGGCGCCATTAGCTTTCTCTAAGAACAGTTTGCCCACTTGAGTTTGAAACTTGTTTAGATGTATTTGTTTGTCCAGTGATAAATCCTGTTTGCAGCATAACCTGTTAATTCTCTCAATGGTTTGTTGCTCCTGTCCTTTCTCTTTAGCAGTGGATTTGCTCATTTGAATTGCCATCTGTTTAACTTGGAATTTAAACCATTCCCATTTGCTCACATGTGACATCTAATTTGTCGATTTGGGCCATTAGATTTCTCACTTCAAGGCAGAAGTTGTCATTATACAGAAGGCTGTTGTTAAATTTCCAAATAAGGATGTTCCACCTTGGTTAATGAGATGGACAAGGAAATCAAACAGTGATCAGTTAGGGAGGAAGCTAAGATTTCCCACTTGGAGATGTCGTTGATCAAACTGTCAGAGATTAACCAGTAACCAATTCTGGAACCATTGTTAGATGAATGAAACCAAGTATACAGAGACACAAAAGGATTATTCAGCCTCCAATAATCACACAGACTGACTGTGTTGACCAAATTAAGAATACTTTCATCAAAACTGAGACATGAAGTCCTAGATGGAAAACGGTCTAAAGCGGGATCGGGAGCTACAGTCCCCTCCCACAATAACCTTGTCAACAAAATTAGCTTATTTTCCATTGCTCCCGTTTTCACAGAGGAAGGTTAAAAGTTTCTTGTTCTGAGCTCTATTAGTATAACCATACACGCACAACAAAATGTAGTTAGAACCATTAATCTCTGACACTACCATCAGCCAGTGACCATCAGAATCACTTTCACAGTCTATGACATTTCCTGGAAACCTATTAAATAAAATCCTCACTCCAGCTGAGACGTACCATTACTAAAGAAAACAGATTCACCCCACTGTGTTTTACACAACTTTGAGTCTGCCTCTGCCAAATGGGTCTCCTTGGAGATCTTTTCAGAGAAGCCTTCCTTGAAGCGGATGCACATACTCACAGGACAGTTATCAAAAACAAATATGGAATAATTATGGTAGAGTTGGTGTCCTGTTAGTTCTTCCGTAGTTGGTTGACGTGCACAAAAAACTGTTATTGCTTTTTATAATTTCACAGTTTCAGGACAAAAGAAAACCAAAAACGTTTGGACCCCTGTAGTAAGGTTGCTAGTCACTCTGCCATCTTGGATCCTCCACAGAAATGTAATTATTGACAAGAGTGAACGAGCACTGATAGTGTCATCTACAGCTGTGGCCAAACATTTAGAGAATGTGAAGTGTTGGTTTTTTTTCACAAAGTTTGCTGTTTCACTGACAGTCGTATATCATATCATTTCAAACAGGGGTGATCCAGTAATGCTGCACTAATGAATTAGACTAACTATTCACTTTAGCTAAAGTTATTAAGTTAGCTACAGAGTTGGGATGCTGTAAGACATAAATAAACCTAAATTACAATGGTTTGGATATTCATTTGCATGTTTCCCTACTGTAGTGGTCTCTGCAAGCATACAGGGCTCTGAGAGTGTACAAGACACGACTTTGGAAACAGTCGATCATGTTTGCAAAGCTGATGGTCAGACTGTGACGGTGAAGAAGAGTCTCCAGAGGACCAGAGTCCAGCTGTGACAGGTGGAGGCGTCCTTCCATGACCTCTGAGGACATGACTCTACACTCACAGCGACACTTTCACTGAGAAACTCTTCCCATAGTTTATACTGGAAACGCAAAACCTCTGATTCCAAAGTCTGTCACACTGAGATTTCACAGTAAAGTGATTATTTTAACTGTGTGTGTGTGTGTGTGTGTGTGTGTGTGTGTGTGTGTGTGTGTGTGTGTGTGTGTGTGTGTGTGATGATATGATGGGACAGCAGCAACTGAGCTGGTTTGTTGTGAAGGGAAATCATTAATCAAACTTTCTGATTCCATTATTTGGTTTTTACTTTGTTTCAGTATTTTATGAGACTCGTGATAAAACCACAGCAGCTTTTCCATCGTCAGGACTCTGGGACCCAGCATTTTGAGTTCACTTTGTATTTTTCATTTCATATTATGTGAAAATATGCTCAGTTCTTGTGTTGCTATTATTATTTTGGATTTAGTTGAGTTTCATTCTAGTTTTGTTTCTTGTATGATTCCTGGTTTAAATGTCGTTTCTTGTCTTCTGTGTCAATCTGTCATGTGTTTCCTGTCTGCGTGTTTCATGTTGTCAAGCTTGTCACGTCTACGTCTCCCCATGTTTCCTGTTTTATTGTGAAAGTCTTGTGTTTCTATGTTCAGTGAGCTTAGTTTTATTTTTGCCCTGTGGCACCATCATGTTCATTTGTGTCAGCTGTGTCTCCCCAGGTGTTTCCACTTCCCTCGTTACCCTCTTGTGTGTTTAAGTCCTCTGTCTCTTACGTCTGTTTGTTTCCACGTCACAGAGTTTTTGCTCTTACTGTTCAGATCCTTGTTTGGTTTACTTCATAGTTTCATCTTCTACTCTCTTGTTGTTTCCCAGTTTACTTTCAACTTGTTTCGACTCTCCTTGCTTTTCTGTTTTTCATCAGCCTAAATAAACGACTCGCTTTTTAAACTGTAGTTTGTTTCTCGCGTGGCTGATTTTTTGGTCCGTGCCTTAAACACACTGGCTGCTTGTGAACTTGTATCACATCAACAATCCCCGACTTTACAAAGAAAACATGTCAGATATCCTGATTATCAGCGTTTTAAGTCAAACCACATTTTATAGTAACATGTCGGTTCAAAGAAATTAACTCTAAAGTTCTGAAACTGAATCACATCAGCAGGTTAAACCTGTTTAAACAGAAAAAGCAGCATATTCATTTCAGTCACATATCAGTGTAGCTACACCTGATTGGATTAAAAATGTTCCTTTGTCATCTTTAACTTTAATCAGCTGCTGCTGGATCTTATATTTTGAACGGTTTCTGGATCTTCTGATGTTTCATAATCAGGTTTTAGTTTATTTAGATTTCGTTCTCAGTGTTTCAGCAAATCAAAACAGATTCTACCTTTGAATTTGTTTCTTTGAGTATCACAGTCTGTCTCTGAAGTGAAGTAAATGAGTTGATTTGCTTCTGTTGGTTTGTGAACACTCTTGTTGTGCTGAAGCTGTTTTCCTGAAACAATTATAACCAGATTTTTAAGCATGAATTTATTTTGCATTTTAAATATTTGCTTCCATTTTCAGACCAATTGTGTGTCCAGGTACTCCTTGCCCTCTCTTGATGTTGGAGGGCATTATCCAGTAAGCTTGGACATCTGTTGGCGTGATATTCCCTCGTAGACGCACAGTTGTGTCAACTTTGTAAAGGAGAGCCGCCACATGCACACACTTCTCTGCCACACTTCCCATGCATGTGCAATGTGCACTTTCAACATCCCCATTAGATTGCTGAATAACCCAGGGCTGAAGAGGCTTCTGTTTGAGGTGCATGGAGTGATTTACCTGAAACAGTCAGTGCAGAAAAACGTGTTTGTGAGGACAGAATGTACAGTAAATATTAGGCTTGGCATAAATTGTGAATTGTCCTGACACAATATTGCGTTTCGCTTCTGTTATTACCATGGTACATTGACAAAAACATATACTTTTATTCACAGGATATATGACAGATTTTTGTATCACTAATTGCCCTGTACAATTACAGCATATAATATTATGCACTCACTCCAAGAACCGTATAATTATAAATCTGAGCGTGGTGAAAGTTGGGCAGCACGCTAACGTCTTTTGTTCATTCTGTCTGCTCATAAGGGTCTAACCCTTTCACTCCTTTGATTTTTTTTTTTCTCGTATCTTTTCTTTGCCTTTTCGTCGAGTCTGTCTTTGTACGGACCGACATTGTTCTCCTTCGTTTTGTACCTACCTTTTTTGGGGAGCAAAGAAAAACCAAGAAGGTATTGGAACCGGAGAATGAACATTTTGTGGTGCTGCAAATGCTTACATTTGATGCGGCGCTTGGATTGTTTTGCCACGAGTTCCCGGCATGCAATGCGCAAAAGTCACGTGGTCTGTCAATCGCTATACTCAACCAAGTAGGAGAGGGACTAAAGCTCTGTGGTTTAGATGAGGTGTGGGCACCCCCTCACCAGATGTGCCAGCAGCTCTTACAAAGGATGTAAGTAAAGTTGTAAAAGAGGCTCACACTCGTTCTAAAAATATATATATATTTTTAGTTATGGTATCTGTTTCTTGTGGACGAAAGAACCCCACTTTTTGTAGATATGCAATAAGCCATAGACACAAATTTGCAGTGTGCAAAGATTACTGCATCAGCAACTTTGGTTATGTGCATTGTTACTTTTATCATAAAAGCATTTTGTATAATTATTTGATGTGTTTCTTTTTTCCAGGTGGATGCAGACTTCCTTGTGTTTGCCTTGTTACCTCCCTTCAGTAAGGAAACCCCAATCAGAAGACACTGAGAGATGCGTGTCGTCAATTTTCTTCAGGGTTTCTTGCTTAAGTTGGAAGATGACGATAAAAGCACATAAATATCCACCTTCTCTGGAAGTACAGGAGTCGGGATCTGAGAATGTAGGAGGGTCCCTGCAGGCAGCAGCGTCAAACCAGCTGGTGAGTCTGGTGTAGTGATGGGATTTCCGGCTCTTTTTAGAGATCCGGCTCTTTCGGCTCCGAACCGGCTCTTCAGGTTGATTTGTTGCTTTAATTAATTTATTATTAACAACAATATAAAATTATGCACAAAAGTAATTACTAATGTAAAAAAAAAGGTGGTTTTATTTATATATGTTTATATATAAATATATGCGGTGGCCCCTAGAGACAAAACACGTACAAACTCCAAAACACATTTCTAGCATGAACTGAACTTCCAAAGCAGAGCTACCTACATCACTTAAATTACACAATTGAAAGCATGTGTGTATTGTTTGTGTATTTATACATAGGCACTCATATACAGTGGGGCAAAAAAGTATTTAGTCAGCCACCGATTGTGCAAGTTCCCCCACTAAAATGATGACCTCTGTCACAGAGGTCATCACTAAAATGATGACCTCTGTCATCATTTTAGAGATGGGTTAATCTGTGGGAGAAACAAACCGAAAAGACAAGACACAGATGCCTCAGTCCAATGGGTGAGACACGGTGGTGGGCCAAGCATGATGCCCTCCAAAAAATCTTTGGACATTTTGGAAAACCAGATGATGGCCTCTTCGTTGATGTAGTGCTGACGATGGAAGCCATTGAAAAGAGGGAAAAAGAAAAGCCAGCTGTTCGTGCCAAAGCACGAGGCTTTAAAGAGTGTCTCTTGAAGCATGAAACTGTGTTAACAGGACAGATATTTCTTAGAGTGTTTGAGCAAACAACTCCTCTGTCGAAGTACCTCCAGTCAAAGGGGATGGACATTCTCTCTGCCCATCATATGGTGACTGCCACACAAGATGGCCTCAAAAGTATCGCCAGGAACTTTCCAACTGTGAAGACAGCTGCAGACACATTTGTGAAACAGACAAATCAAAAACTAGAGGAGAGGGAGAACAATACAGACATGGAAGTGGAGGCTGAACTACCTAAAAAGAGAGCCAAAAAGAGAAAAGGCATGGCCGGAGAGATGCCTGAAGATGAGTTGCAAATCAATGCAGAGAAATCATATGAGGTGAAACTGCACAACATCATCCTGGACACAGTTATTTAAGCAATCCACATACGATTTGTTATACATGGCCCTCTTCTTGCCGATTTGGCATGGTTGGACCCCAGGAAGTTTAGCCAGGTCAGAACCTCAGCGCCTGTCTACTTAAATTTGACAGCAGGGCTACAGTTAATAACCTTCAGTCAGAACACAAACGTTTTGCTGAACAGTGGGAAAGGCTTAAGACATCACATGTAGATGAGTACACGACCAGAACAGCAAAGGACAGATCTGAAGAATGGGACGAAGAAAGTGAAATTGTGACCAAAAGCTGTGGTTCTTGCAAAAATTGCCCACTGTGCTGCTATCAAATACTCAGGCGGTTCAACATGCTGTCTGATGCCTATCGTCTCCTTGGGCTGGCATACAAGTACCTGCTGACCCTCTCCCTCACTCAGGTTGCCTGTGAAAGAACATTCTCTACACTCAAGTTCATTAAAAGCAGACTCTGAAGCAGCCTGTCTGCAAACAAGCTGGAGATGTTTATGCTGATGGCCACTGAAAAGGACATTCTCATGTCATTGGACTCTGACATGGTCATTGACAGGGTAGCTGAGAAGAGTGACCTGCTGAGAAAGCTCCTTTTGTAACCTGGTGAGGTGAAATAAAAATGAGCAAAACATTCCTAATTATCTATTGTTAATATTAAATTCAGCTTTATTGTTATTGCCTAAATGAATACGTTTAGTATCTACCTTCACTTCAAACAAGTCAAGTGATTGGTAAATGCTTAGAATTTGTCCATCTTAATAGATAGAATAAATATGAGATTGGAGTATTAGGCATTTATAAACATATATTCTTACAGTCTTAATCTGTCATTGTTTCATTTCAGATGCTGTCAGTCATTTTAGGAGGACTGAAGTGTGTTCATTTTAAGTAAGTACTATATGGAATATGATTCAACCATTTTTCTAGAGTAAGCATACCAGTGCTGTCATCCTCTGAAAAAATCTATTAAGTACAATTCTTTCTCAACCTTCACTGTCTGTCCTTTCACTTCTTAAAGGTTTCCATGTCTTAAGATATGTTCAGTGTTGCTGCTGTGGAAGTGTTGTAGGTGACCTTTTATTGATGAGTGAATAGTCTTTGGTGATACAATTCAATCATAATCTGTCCTTTTATAGATTTTAATATTCATCTAATCTTTATTCCTTTCTGTCCTGTTTGTCAGGGTCTGATCATACATTGTTTGTTTGTTTGTTTGTTTGTTTGTTTGTTTAAGAGGTTCGAGACCATTCAACTTTTTAAGTTCATCAACGTAAGTACTAGTGTATATGATTCCTCTAATTCCTTTGTGGAATAAAGATGCCAGTACTGTGATCATCTGAGCAAGTCCATCAATTGCCATTCACAGTTCTTTGTCCTTTCACTTGTGTCCTCTTTTTCAGGGTCCCATATAATTTCTTCAGAAGTCCATCCATCCATCCATCCATCTTCATCCGCTTTGTCCGGGGCCGGGTCGCGGGGGCAGCAGCCTAAGCAAAGAGGCCCAGACCTCCCTCTCCCCAGCCACCTCCTCCAGCTTATCCGGGGGAATACCAAGGCGTTCCCAGGCCAGCCGAGAGATATAATCTCTCCAGCGTGTTCTGGGTCTGCCTCGGGGCCTCCTCCCGGTGGGACATGCCTGGAACACCTCACCCAGGAGGCGCCCAGGGAGCATCCTTGTCAGATGCCCGAACCACCTCAGCTGGCTCCTTTCGATGTGGAGCAACAGCTGCTCTACTCTGAGCCCCTCCCGGATGGCCGAACTTCTCACCCTATCTCTAAGGGAGAGGCCAGCCACCCTTCGGAGGAAGCTCATTTCTGCCGCTTGTATCCGCGATCTCGTTCTTTCGGTCACTACCCACAGCTCGTGGCCATAGGTGAGGGTAGGGACGTAGATCGACCGGTAAATTGAGAGCTTCGCTTTTACACTCAGCTCCCTCTTCACCACGACGGACCGGTGCAACGTCCGCATTACTGCAGCTGCAGCCCCAATCCGTCTGTCGATCTCCGGCTCCCTTCTCCCATCACTCGAGAACAAGACCCCGAGATACTTGATGTGATGGATGCATGCAACCACACAACTGAGATACTTAGGTAATATTCATGTGGTCTTTTGTATTATGTTTACGTTATGCTCTAAAGCTTCTGTGATCATAAGTTAACTAATTTGATATTTTGAGTTACCTGTAATGCATGACAGCACTAGCTATAGCCCAAATGGTGGCATAGACTTTGCTTTGCATTGTTTGTTATTTTATATAGGTATATGTTATATTGATTATATTTCTGCTCTTTCTGAGTTACCTGACCTCCGCTCCAGTCCTTCCTGGTTTGGCTGAAAGAGGAGGCTGAGGGTGGAGCTGGTTTAAATGCAGAAGCCAATAAAGTGGACTGAACCATCTATTGTGATCATGCAGGGGGAATGGGGTTCTTCTTGAATGATGGTTGGCTGTTATCTCTTTAGTTTTCACCTTTGGTGTATATAATGGTTTATTCATTTGCTATATAACTGGAGCTGTTTCTCATTTGAGCAGGTCAGTTTGTTGAGTTATGTTTTTGTTAAGTGACTTTTGAGTAGCGTTATGTTATGTTAACCTCTTTTACGGGCCCACTTGGTTCTTAAAAACTTTATTGTTGATATCTTGAATTTTTGTAATCATCTTGTCCTTTTTGGGGGTATAATAAAACCCATTTTTTGAAGATTACATTTGTGCCTGTGTGTTCCTGGCTGCTTGGATCATGACACTTGAACTCCTCCACTTGGGGCAGGAACTCATCCCCGACTCGGAGTGGGCACTCCACCCTTTTCCGGCTGAGAACCATGGCCTCAGATTTGGAGGTGCTGATCCTCATTCCCGCTGCTTGACACTCGGCTGCAAACCGTTCCAGTGCGAGCTGGAGGCCCTCACCTGATGAAGCCAACAGAACCACATCATCTGCAAAAATCAGAGATGAGATTCTGAGGCCACCAAAGCGAAAGCCCTCCGCCACTTGGCTGCGCCTAGAAATCCTGTCCATAAAAATTATGAACAGAACCGGAGACAAAGGGCAGCCCTGGCGGAGCCCATCACCCACCGGGAACAAGTCCGACTTATTGCCGGCAATGCAAACCAAGCTCTTGCAACGGTTATATAGGGATCGAATGGCCTGTAGCAATGGGCCAGACACCCCATATTCCCGCAACACCTCCCACAGGACACCCCGAGGGACACGGTCGAATGCCTTCTCCAAGTCCACAAAACACATGTAGACTGGTTGGGCAAACTCCCATGCACCCTCAAGTATCCTGGAGAGGATAAAGAGCTGGTCCAGTGTTCCGCGACCAGGACGAAAACCGCATTGTTCCTCCTGTATCCGAGGTTCGACTAACGGACGAACTCTCCTTTCCAGCACCCTGGCATAGACTTTCCCAGGGAGGCTGAGGAGTGTGATCCCCCTGTAGTTGGAACACAGAAGTAAGTACTGTATATGATGCCAGTATTTTCCCATATTTTCTAGATACTGTATTAGTACTGTGTGTAAAATGCCATCAAAAACTCAATTAAGTGTTATTCTTATTCTTCTTTCTCACCTTTCTTTCTCTGTCTCCTTTCATATTTAAAGGTTGCTGTGTTAAAAAATATATTGTGCTACCATGCTGTTTTGTATTGTTTTGGTAAATAAATACTTTATGAAAATATCCCTAAATCTGTCATTTATTAATTTTAATATTAATTAATGATCATGTCTCACCTCTAGTGTTCTTGGTCTTAATTTCAGGTTTCCACCATGTGTTGTAGATAGTTCAGGAGGTTAACTCTACCAAGCAGTCTTTTTGTTTCCGCTATGTACTGTTTAAAATCCAGAATAGGGAGAATGGTGTAGGTTTTGTCACGGCGGGGCGCGCCGGCGTGAGGAATGAGGTAGACCCAAGAGCAGACACGGTGGAGACAGAACTAGGTTTCCAAAATAAGGCAAGCCTTTATTGTGGCTGCAGGCATAACAAAAACACTAGGGGACACTGAAACTGGGAAAACTAAGAAGACAGAGAACACTGTGTAAACTAAGAAGGCTAAGGCACTCTGTGAAGGAACTATGGAAAAAAAACTATAAACACAGAGTAACTAAGCAGGCTATGAACACAGTGTCACAATAAGGGAAAATACGAGGTGAGGATAACAGACGATCTGACACTGACACAAAGACACACTGGGCTTAAATACACTGAGGCAGTCATCAAGAAATTAGAGACAGAAGGGGAACACAGCTGGGAGGAATAAGACCTGATAAGACAGAAGGAACAAAGCTAGAAACACTGACATAAGACGGGAACATGAGCCTTCAGAGTAAAACAGGAAACA
>NC_140604.1:0-66279 GCF_057381915.1 Diplotaxodon limnothrissa | reverse complement strand
GGCCGACGTTTAACATCACCCGTAAACTCGATGTCAAAGTTTTCTTCAAAAGTACAGACACGCACGCCCTGTTACACAAATTTAGTTTCCACCCAAAACACACTTTCCGTGGTATCGTTAAGTCCCAGCTTCTCAGATTTCGGCGGATTTGTACCCAACCGACGGACTTTAGAAAGGCAGTAATCACCTTATTTAAGGCATTGCGTGAAAGGGGATATTCTCGACCTTTTTTGAAGAAATGTCTTAAGACCTTTCAGGAGGACAGTGAGAAGGTCAAGGGGGACTTACTCCCACTCATTAGCACATTTTCCTCCAATAGCAGGTATTTCAACAGACATATGAAGAATCATTTTGATGAGGTCATAGGTCAGGCAGCTCTTATCCCAAATTCAAGGGTCATTTCGGCCTTTCGGAGGAACAAGAACTTAGCTGACCTGCTGGTAAGGGCCAGACTTCCACGGCTCGACTCGAGCAAACCGAGGTACTTGGAGGCCCTGTTTACGAAGCTGGAGTTTGTTAGGAATGTCAAGGACAGGACTATTATTTCAGTTACGCAAAGTTTCAGCCCACAAACAAAGAATTGTGTTTATGTTGTTTTTTGCTCAAAGTGTGGAATGAAGTACGTGGGTGAAACTAGAAATGATTTGTACAGTAGATTGTACCAACATGTGTATAACATCAGGAAAAAGAAGGAACCTGATGCACCTTTAGTTGTACATTTTCTTAAGCATGGCTGGGATTCGCTGAGAATGGCTGGACTACAACAAGGCATGGATTGGACAGATTGGGAACGAAAAAAGAGGGAGAGATATTGGATTTATACATTGGGAACTAAAGAACCATTGGGACTTAACATAAAATGGAATTAGACTTTTATTGGGGAAGGGTTTGGTTAATTTCCAACCCTTAATCCCACCCTAACCTCACCTTCTTTAACCCTATTTGTCTCAGTATGTTAATTTAAACCCGATTTAGTTTTGACCCAAAAACCCCCCCCTTTTTTTGTTCTCCAATGTTTTACACTACCCTAGCCCCAACCCAAGCCCCATCCCTAAACCTAACCTCAATGTAAGCCCTATGTTAGTCTAACCCCAGTCCCTTGTCTTATCCTAACCCTAACCCCAGCCCTGTATGTTAGCCCTAACCCTAACCACTTTATCCCCACCTCCTGACCCTCGGTATGTATTATTTAATAAAGGGGGAATTTAATTAGTGAGAAATTGGAAGATTGGCTTAAAAATTCTAAAAACCAGGGTTCATAAATTTATCAACACAATTCATAGGGTTTGCAAGACTATTTACAGTTAAAAATGACTTAAAAACAAAATTGGGAATAAAAACAGTGATTAAATTAATTTGGCTTTAAAATTCATTAACAGTAATTTCATGGAGTGCAAATATGTTATTTTTGGCTAAAAAACAGTTAAAATGTAATGTAGATTAAAAAATAAAGACCAAATTCATTTTTACCGAACCAAAGTTAAAAAAGACGAATGGGATTTTACACAGCCGAGGGGAGAATATAAAAGGCGGAGCTCACACAGGAGCTCATTTTCCACTCGGCACTCGATGAGAGCACATCTCTGCCAGTCCAACTGTTGCCAGCTAACCTAGCTTACAGTTTTCTGTGTGCCACACCTGAAGAAGACCGTGTACGGTCGAAACGTTTTGTGTTTATTTTTAAATAAACAGTTTTTTTTGGCACACCTTCTTTTGTTGTTTACTGTTTTTAAGTGACTTTTTCCTTTCCACATTTTGGAAAGCGTTTTTTGTTCACATTAAAATTAATTAAATATATTTTGTGAAGCACATTTAATTTTTTTTGGAAAAAAGAAAAAAGACAAAAAAATTCTGGACGCCATGGACGATGGCTGGACGGTGGTACGCTATGGCCGCCGCCGCCAACGTGACCGCCAAGTCTTCTGGGACGGGTACGGAGGGCCGCAGGGAGGGATGGACCGTGCACGCTCCTTTTCCTTTCGGAGAAGGGATTATTTTCCTCATCCTAACCCGCCAGTGCCTCCCCCCCGGGTCCCCCGGTACTTTGGTCCCCAAGTCCAATCCCGCTCGTATGCAGCTGTGGTCCGGCAGGGACGTTTCCAACCGGCCCGAAGAGGGAGCTCTTCCAGGACCAGAGAGGATGATGTAATAAGAGAAGCGGCAAGTCCCGATTTTGGAAGACTGATTCGTAAGCTGCATGGCATCATAAAGATGGTGCACCATCTCCAGAACGTGGCTCCAGAGCCAGGCAGGCCGGAGCCCAGGATGATTGTTAAGATGGTGGATATCCTAGCTGGGATGATTAAGCCGGCATACCCACGGCGGGATACAGCAGACATGATCGTGGGGAATGCAAGAAATTGGGGTCAGATGACCCTCCAGATTTTGATGGAACATTATGAAGGATGCTTGGAGAGGTTTCTGGATGAACTCTCCAGCATGGACACTTGTGAATGGAGAAAGGCCTTTGAGGTGGCCTCCCGCTGGGCCAAGCGGAACCTAAGACGGATCACGCGGAGCATCATTGACCACGCTGAGGCTCTCATCTCAACTAAACTCGCGGGTGAATCACCTCAGGTTCGTCGGCGGGTAGCGCCAAAGGCCTCGGTGGCCACCATGACAGACCGGGTCCCTGATGCAGCGGCTAGCTGGTCAAGCCCCAACATGGCGGACTGGATGCCATCTCCCCTCGGAAGGAGGGAAGTCCAAAGGGGGACGAGGAGACCCGAAGGGGTGGTTCTTCCTGAGGAAGATGTTCTTCATGACGAGGATCTTTTTCTGGAAGACGTGCAGGAGGACCACCTGTCAGACGCTGACCCCGTGTTTCCTCCGGAACGTACAGCCTCCCAGTTGGAGTTGGAGGCCATGTTTGATGAGATGCGAGCAGAGGAGGCACGAGATGAGGCCAGGGCTAGAGCGGAAGCAGAGGCCGAGAGAGAGGCCCAAGCAGCAGAGGAGCGGGGACAATCTTCCCAGCCTTCAACACGGGATGTGCAAGTTCAAGCCCAGGTCCATCACGAAGGCTCTGAGGGTGAGGAGCCGTGGATGGATCTTTCAGGGGACCTGTTTGATGAGGTCGAGAGTTCCAGGGGTCCTCGTTTCCGGGTGAATCGACATCAGAACACCACAAGAAAGATGATTGATTGGAGCTGGGTGGCGAATCGCAAATGGATTTTCTTGGGAGATTCGAACCTCACCAAATTCCCTGACTTCTCCAACACGAACTTGCAGGTGGAGAGCTTTCCAGGGGCGGACTTCCGCCACGCAGAAGCCTTGTTGAGGAAAACGGTACCGCCACAGGGTCTGGTGGTGGAGAAGATGGTCTTGTCCTTTGGGATCAATAGCAGGGCCAACAAGCCTAAGGAAACGACCATCAAGAATGTGCAGGCGGCTGTGAGGGCTGCGAGGACGCGGTTCCCATATGCAGAAATTTGGGTTCCCCAGATTAATTTCTCGGAGAACCTGCCAGCTGAAGACAAGTCGAATCTGCAGGTCCTGAATGACTATATCTACCGGAATAGGGTTCACATTCCCCTTTTGGACGAGGACTTGTTCCATACCGAGGAAGATGACATCCATTGGACGGCAGAAACGGGCGAGGCCATGTTTCAACATTGGACGTCCTTTTTAAACTGCAACACCCCCTGAGTCTGGACCAGTATGGGGACGACGGTGGACTGGGCCTTCAAGGTCAGGACGTGGTGGTCTTGGCAAAGAACTTTAGACTCTCGAGGCCACAACGGGAACTGTTGAGAAAAGGACTGTTCTTTGTTCCAGCATTGTATATAGGTAAGAATGAAAAGCTTAAGTTTGAATTTGATATGCAAGCTTACCATAGAAAAGTTAAGTTGGCTACGTATTTTAGAAACTCAAAAAGGAGGGATAAAATGCCTTTCACGGGGCCGTCGGATTGGTCACCGCCGGTGCAGGAGCTTCCACCAGAAGTGGAAACTTTAATTCATAGAGATTTGGAAAAGTTTAAAAGGTGTTATAAACCAATTAGAGAAAAACGGAACATTTCATTGGCAGAAGTCAGAGCTCTGCGAGAGCTAAAAAACGCTAAACATATAGTAATAAAGCCAGCCGATAAAGGATCGGCGGTTGTAATTTTAAGTCGAGAACAATACACGTTTGAAGTACAACGACAATTACAGGACACCACATATTACAGGAAATTGGACAAACCATTGTATTTGGATACAATCCCTATTGTTAAAAACATACTTAAATCATTAAAGGACAAAAAATTCATTAATTCTAAGCAGTACAAATACCTATTGGGCAGTTCGCAACCTAGAGAGAGGCGGTTTTACATATTGCCGAAAATACACAAAGCTCCAGACAAATGGACCATCCCGTACGAGATCCCCCCGGGGAGGCCCATTGTTTCGGATTGCGAGAGCGAGACTTATCGTACAGCGGAATTTCTGGATTTTTATTTGAATCCATTATCTGTAAAGCATCCTGCATATGTGAAGGACACATATCATTTCATTGACATAGTTAAAAACTTAAAAATAGCTGAGGAATTTTATTTTTTCTCCATGGACGTAGACAACTTGTATACTAATATTCCAATTGAGGCGGGAATCGCTACTGTAAGGAATATTTTTCAGAAATTTCCAGATCCTAAAAGGCCTGATCAGGAATTGCTACAATTGCTGGAAATTAATTTGACAAAGAATGATTTCATGTTTGATGAACGATTTTATTTGCAAGTTAAAGGAACCGCAATGGGCAAGAAATTTGCACCGGCGTATGCAAATATATTCATGGCCAATTGGGAAGCAGAAGTGCTCCCGAAGTGTAAAAAGAAGCCGGCCCATTATTTGAGGTATTTGGATGATATTTGGGGGATTTGGACCGGCTCTGAATTGGAATTTACAGAATTTGTGCAAACGTTGAATTCCCATGATCCATCAATTCAATTAAAATTTGAAATCAATAGGGAGGCCATAGACTTTTTGGACACCACGGTGTTCAAAGGGCCGACGTTTAACATCACCCGTAAACTCGATGTCAAAGTTTTCTTCAAAAGTACAGACACGCACGCCCTGTTACACAAATTTAGTTTCCACCCAAAACACACTTTCCGTGGTATCGTTAAGTCCCAGCTTCTCAGATTTCGGCGGATTTGTACCCAACCGACGGACTTTAGAAAGGCAGTAATCACCTTATTTAAGGCATTGCGTGAAAGGGGATATTCTCGACCTTTTTTGAAGAAATGTCTTAAGACCTTTCAGGAGGACAGTGAGAAGGTCAAGGGGGACTTACTCCCACTCATTAGCACATTTTCCTCCAATAGCAGGTATTTCAACAGACATATGAAGAATCATTTTGATGAGGTCATAGGTCAGGCAGCTCTTATCCCAAATTCAAGGGTCATTTCGGCCTTTCGGAGGAACAAGAACTTAGCTGACCTGCTGGTAAGGGCCAGACTTCCACGGCTCGACTCGAGCAAACCGAGGTACTTGGAGGCCCTGTTTACGAAGCTGGAGTTTGTTAGGAATGTCAAGGACAGGACTATTATTTCAGTTACGCAAAGTTTCAGCCCACAAACAAAGAATTGTGTTTATGTTGTTTTTTGCTCAAAGTGTGGAATGAAGTACGTGGGTGAAACTAGAAATGATTTGTACAGTAGATTGTACCAACATGTGTATAACATCAGGAAAAAGAAGGAACCTGATGCACCTTTAGTTGTACATTTTCTTAAGCATGGCTGGGATTCGCTGAGAATGGCTGGACTACAACAAGGCATGGATTGGACAGATTGGGAACGAAAAAAGAGGGAGAGATATTGGATTTATACATTGGGAACTAAAGAACCATTGGGACTTAACATAAAATGGAATTAGACTTTTATTGGGGAAGGGTTTGGTTAATTTCCAACCCTTAATCCCACCCTAACCTCACCTTCTTTAACCCTATTTGTCTCAGTATGTTAATTTAAACCCGATTTAGTTTTGACCCAAAAACCCCCCCCTTTTTTTGTTCTCCAATGTTTTACACTACCCTAGCCCCAACCCAAGCCCCATCCCTAAACCTAACCTCAATGTAAGCCCTATGTTAGTCTAACCCCAGTCCCTTGTCTTATCCTAACCCTAACCCCAGCCCTGTATGTTAGCCCTAACCCTAACCACTTTATCCCCACCTCCTGACCCTCGGTATGTATTATTTAATAAAGGGGGAATTTAATTAGTGAGAAATTGGAAGATTGGCTTAAAAATTCTAAAAACCAGGGTTCATAAATTTATCAACACAATTCATAGGGTTTGCAAGACTATTTACAGTTAAAAATGACTTAAAAACAAAATTGGGAATAAAAACAGTGATTAAATTAATTTGGCTTTAAAATTCATTAACAGTAATTTCATGGAGTGCAAATATGTTATTTTTGGCTAAAAAACAGTTAAAATGTAATGTAGATTAAAAAATAAAGACCAAATTCATTTTTACCGAACCAAAGTTAAAAAAGACGAATGGGATTTTACACAGCCGAGGGGAGAATATAAAAGGCGGAGCTCACACAGGAGCTCATTTTCCACTCGGCACTCGATGAGAGCACATCTCTGCCAGTCCAACTGTTGCCAGCTAACCTAGCTTACAGTTTTCTGTGTGCCACACCTGAAGAAGACCGTGTACGGTCGAAACGTTTTGTGTTTATTTTTAAATAAACAGTTTTTTTTGGCACACCTTCTTTTGTTGTTTACTGTTTTTAAGTGACTTTTTCCTTTCCACATTTTGGAAAGCGTTTTTTGTTCACATTAAAATTAATTAAATATATTTTGTGAAGCACATTTAATTTTTTTTGGAAAAAAGAAAAAAGACAAAAAAATTCTGGACGCCATGGACGATGGCTGGACGGTGGTACGCTATGGCCGCCGCCGCCAACGTGACCGCCAAGTCTTCTGGGACGGGTACGGAGGGCCGCAGGGAGGGATGGACCGTGCACGCTCCTTTTCCTTTCGGAGAAGGGATTATTTTCCTCATCCTAACCCTAAGACTGGAAAAGAAGAAAGAAAGAAAAAGGGAAAAATGAGAGCCAAAAAGTCTGGCAGAATTGGAAAAAAGCAATGAGCTGAAAAACATACTATAAGAAAGCCACAGAAAGCCAAGGAGGCGGGATCAGAGGGGGAGTATAAATAGGAGGCTCAAACACAGAGCTCTTCAGTATGCCCTCGCCTGAGGAAGAAGCAACACCTTCGAAACGTCGCGACAAGGGCATACTCATTTAATTTTTTCTATTTTACGTTAGTTTGTTGTTTTAGTTTGTTATTTTGGGGGATTTTATTTCATGTTTTAATTTATGTTTTATTGGTTTTCCTTAAAAGCTCAAATCAGAGACACGTTAAAACTAAATTAAAAGACCACACAGAAAACAAATTGGGATTGAAAATTCTTTATTGACACCAAACCAAGTAACGGACACGGTGAATCAGAACCTGCAAAAAAACAAATACTTACCTTGAACCTGTAAAAAAGAAAATACTTACCTGTCAAATTTAAAAACAATTATGGAGGTAGAGGGATGTGAGGCTGCGGACCATCGGGGTTGATGGCCCGTGCACGCCCTGTTCCTCCTTCGGGAGGGACAGGTTCTTTTCTTCAACCCTAACCTAATTAACCTTAATCTGGCCCCAACCCTATTCCTTACTTTAGCCCCAACCCACGTGACAAACCCTAACCCTAACCACTTGGTGTTCTGGCCTTAGCCCTAATTAATTGGGTTCATAATTCATAATTAAATAATTTTTGATTTGGCCCTAACCCTAATTACTGGATAAAAATTACTTACAATTTATTAAAAACACTCAATTCATGACTTACAAAAAATTACTATATACACAATAATAAAAAAATACAGTAGACATGGTTAAATGTGGTTAAAAAATTGTTTCTACGATTATAAATTATTTACATGGTTAAAAAATTAAAATCTTTCTAAAAACATGTTTTTGCCAGTGAGGAGTGATTAAAAACTACATTTGTAAAAATTCTATTCGAAAAATTAAAAGCGAAAAGGTAAAAACACTAATTTGGCTTTCTAAAACTAAATTCGAACTGAAAAAAAGTGGGAGGGTATAAATAGAAGGGGAAGGCACTCGCTGCTCATTTCATTCCAAACCATCGGACAGAGCAGACCTCTGAGAGCAAGCCTGTTTCCCATTTATTTTTGTGTGTGCCTGGCCTGAAGAAGACCTTCACAGGTCGAAACGTTGCCACATAGGCACACAAATTCATTTCTTTGGCCTATTACAATTTGATTTCCTTTTTCTTTAATAACTAAAAGGTTTTTTTCAAAACCAATTCATTTTTTTATTTTATTTCTTTAAAAATTTAAGTTAAAAATTACATATTTAAGTTAAAGCTTTAAAAATTTACTTTAAAAATTTAATTTAATCTTTGGTAGAAAAACCAATAAAAAAACACTCGCCTCCATCCAACTCACCATGGTTGGGTGGACTTATGACTGGACCCTGGTGCGCCATGGCGGACGCCGTGGACAATCCAAGGTCCAGGCCCCTTACCGAGGGATGGCCCGTGCACCGCCCGCCTCCAATTGGAGGAGGGGCCCAAACACTCATCCTAACCCTAACCCTAACCCCCCTAACCCTAACCCTAACCCTAAGTCAGAAAGAAAAGCTAAGAAAAGAAAAAGTATAAATAGAGGACAAACCAGTCCCTACCCTCATTGAGCCCAGCCTGATGAAGGCGAAGTAACGCCGAAACGTCGCGACGGGCTCAATAGAACAACTAATGGCCACTACTACCCAATGATGGGCAATTTTTTGATCCGGGGGCATCAGTGCCTACCCCAGTCGAGTGAGCGTGCATCAGGGGACCCAGACTTCTGCCTGGGACCCCTTTCTTTCCCCAAACCCTTACCAGCCAGGTCCCGGTGGAGTGGGCGATGCCCCTACCCACATCTCCTACCCTAACCCTAACCTATCCCCCCCTCCCTGTCCCAACCCCAGAAAAAACAGAAAAAAAGCCTAAAAAAATGGAAAAACAAAAAACAGAAAAAGAAGCCTAAATAGAGTGGTTACTAAGGATGGGGGTGCCAGAAAAACAAGATGATAGACAGAGTGGACTAAGGAATAGGGGGTGCCATAAAGAAAAAGGATAGAAAGAAAGCTCCCCAAGTAGGGTTGAGAAAAAAAGAGAGAGAGTAAGAAAGCTCCCCAAGTAGGGTTGAGAGGAAAAGAGGAAAAGAGAGAAACATAGAAAAAACTAAGTACAGAAAAAATTAAAAAGCCAAGAAAAAACCTAAGTAAGAAGGAACAGAAAAAAGTAAAGACAAAAAAGTCAGAAAGAAAAGCTAAGAAAAGAAAAAGTATAAATAGAGGACAAACCAGTCCCTACCCTCATTGAGCCCAGCCTGATGAAGGCGAAGTAACGCCGAAACGTCGCGACGGGCTCAATAGAACAACTAATGGCCACTACTACCCAATGATGGGCAATTTTTTGATCCGGGGGCATCAGTGCCTACCCCAGTCGAGTGAGCGTGCATCAGGGGACCCAGACTTCTGCCTGGGACCCCTTTCTTTCCCCAAACCCTAACCCTATATTTGCTGAAGCACCCTGACCATGAGGTTTTATCCTAACCTTAACCGTCTCGAAACCTGCGCTGGATTTAACCTTATCTTTGATGCCCAGCCCTGAATTCAATCCTGACCCTAACCACCTTGAACCCTATATTGGTTTAACCCTTGACCCCAAAAACCCTCTTTCCCCTCCCCCCCCCTCCCCTCTCTCCCTCTCCCTCACCCTTTTCTCTCGCTCTCCCTCCCTCCCTCCCCATCTGGAAGCCTCATGCTCAGGATGCTAAAACAATCCCTTTTCAGGGCACCAAATCGGGGACATGGTTCCTTGAGCCGGGAGCAAGGATGGCCTGTGCATTGGGACCCAATCGGGCCCCCACCTTACCTTCTCCTAACCCGCCTGCGCCCCTTGTCCACCCACTCCTGGAGCCCTCTGTCCTTACACAAAGCACTGTATATATGTGTGTATATTCAATAACTGTACATATCATCAACATAATTCGAATTGTGATACTGTTCTTTTGACTCTCATATGGAGAGAGACTTTATGTGGAAACTGTATATTTCTATTCACAGATTACTGTCATCCGGTGTACATATTGTTTGATTGTATATATCATCAACGCCATTTTGTTTGTGATGATTTTTATTTAACTCTCATATGGAGAGTAATGTTTTGTGAAAACTGTACTTCTCTTCACAAATTACAGTGGGCCAAAATGCTCCTGAACACTGCAAACAAGTAAGCATCCAATCAATTTGAATCTTTTAAAGGGACCTCTGACTCACGGAGCAGGTGCTCTTCTCATTGGTCGAGGAGACCCGCAAATTTTGAATTTGGACTTGCGCAGTGTACACACAGAACATAACTGAGATTTTGTTATGCTGTATTCATTCTTCTAGTAAGCCAGCCTGAAGAAGGTTCATGCGAACCGAAACGTCGCGTTTTTGGCTTACTTTTATTGATATTTGTTCATTTTGGATTTTTGGTATTGAGCAAAAATAAAGCTCTTAGTTATTATACCAAGCTGAACGTGAGTGTCTTCAGTTTGCGCACAGCTGCTTAACATTACTAGCACAGTCACCAGTGACCAGTTAGTTAAGTTAAAGCCACGAGTGGGACCGCAAACATGCCCACGTTTACAGCAGAGGACCAGTGGACCACCGTCCGACGGCGTGGAAACCGGAGAGGAGATCGCGGCTTTACGAGCGGCCGGAGGTCACCCCGACGGACCAGCTACCCGTCCCGCAACAGACGCCGGACCTACGCATCGGTGGTGAGAGGACGTGACTACCGGGATGAGAGAGAAATCCCGCACGTATGGCAGCACAACCAGCGGAGAGAACGGCCGACTGAGGATCGCTATGCTGCCCAACACAGAGATCGGACTGAACGAGAGCAGCGGTTTGAACGGGGGCGAGCCCAGGACAAACGGGGAGATCACTACTTCACGAGCGACCGGAGGTCACCCCGACGGACCAGCTACCCGTCCCGCAATGGACGCCGGACCTACGCATCGGTGGTGAGAGGACGGGACCACCGGGAGGAGAGAGAAATCCCGCACACATGGCAGCCAAACCAGCAGAGATGGCGAACGACTGCGGACCGTCATACTGCCCGTCACCGAGAGCGGCGTTTTGAACAGAGACCAGCCCAGAATAGACGGTATGTGAAACACGCCAGATCCGAACGATCTGAGCCTCCCACGAACAAAATACCGTCTGATGACCCAGACTTTTCTACCAAAGTGCGTATTATTCATAGACTCATTAAATCAGTCCACCACCTTAAAAATGTCTCAAGGGATGCATACCCGCCCTCTTTGAATAAAATAGCCCAGAACTTGATGACTGTTATTAAGCCGGCTGTCCCAAGTGAAAGGACACAGGCGCTGATTGAGGGTAATGCTCAAAACTGGGCGCACAACGCTGTTTTAATCCTCCGTGAACATTATTCTGAGGCGAGGGAGGAGGAATTAAAGAGCCTTTTTGAGTTCCCTAAGCAGGACTGGAGGGGACCCTTTGAAGTGGCGACATCCTGGGCCAAACGCAACCTGGGCCGCCGCCTCCAGCCTGAGTCGCTAGAACAGACCGAGGCAGTCATCGTGGCTAGACTGGCAGACACCAGATCGGCAGGGCGGGGCCATACAGCCGGCAAGCCGAGACGACAACCAGAGGCGAGGGAGGACCTGATGCAGCTCGACCCTGTCGAGCCTCCGGTGGAGGTGTTGCAGCCAGCCTCTTCCCACACGCGACCTGCCGCACCACAGCCCAGCACCAGCCGGGCCATTAAAGTTACTGCGCAGATCCATGCTCCGCCTGTAGCGAGCGCTGTAACCATGGTGACAGCGACGACCATGACGGACCCCATCAGAGGTGACTGGTCACCCCTCATAGAGAGACTGGTGGAGGAGGACGGTGACCTGAGGCCCACCACCACCCCTCAGGAAGATTCTCCTGAACCAGAGCCCGAACCAACGTCACCTAAAGACCAGAGAGTGAGAAGGGTCCTCGACGCTCTCCACGTGACCTCCACTGGGGAGAAGTCACCTCCACCCGCTCAGCCTCCACAGCCTTCTGAGGACATGGAGATCGAGGTAATGGACCTCACACAGGGGGAATCCACCCCCACCAAATCCAAGGGAGGCAGAAGAACAGCGCCCAAATCCCCGACAGCTTCACACTCCAGCCTGCCACGCACCACTCAGGATAGACTGAAATCCTGCGTGCAGACCCGCCTCCAAACGAGGAGAATTGAGGAATCCTCCTTGTCTCCTCCCCCTTCACCAGGTTCACCTATTCTGCAAACGCACCCTCCAACGAGACACCCGAACACGCAGAAGAAACTGCAAGACTGGAGTCTTCACATCAGAGAAACATCACTCATCATGGGTGACTCCAATGTGTGTAAACTCCCATCTTTTTCAGCACCAGGAATACAAATTGACAGTTTTCCCGGGGCGAAATGGTGCCACGCACAAGCCCTTTTGGAAAAAGCGACCTGTGACGAAGATTTGGAAACACTGGTGTTATCTTTTGGCCTAAACAATAGGTCACAAAGAGACAAAGACACACCGGTCACAGAGCTGAAAAAGGCACTGCAGACAGCCCAGGAAAGATTTCCTGAGGCCGACATCTACATTCCAGCTATTAACTTCTCCTCAACTCTGCCCCTGAATGAACAGGAAACACTGCTGCATTTGAACACTTTTATTGCAGGTCTGGATGAACACATACCCACTCTTCCTGATTCAATGTTCCACACAGAGAAGGACAATATCCACTGGACTGATAAGACAGCGAAGTGTATGTTGGAGCATTGGAGCAACTATGTAAATGTTGTATCCCCGTGAACCCAGCTTACAGGGAGGGGGTAAGTTTTGACAATTGCAACAGTGTCATTAATTTATCTAAACACTTTCAGCCTTCCACTGCTCAGCGGACCCTCTTAAGTAGGGGCCTTAATTTTATTCCCACAAAAGGCCACAATAAAAATTTCCTATTACAATGTAGATACGACATCCAACAATATCACAGAAGGGTCAAATTGGCTATACATTTTGGAGATAAGTCTGACACAGAACTCCAACCCTTCACTCCCAAATCTGATTGGTCTCCTCCCTTGGGCCAGCTTCCACCTGAGGTGTCCACCTTGGTGAAAGCTGATTATGAATATTTTGATAATCATTTCCACATTGACCGCATCAAACCTAACTTAAAGGGAGAAGAAACCAAAGCTCTAAAAGAACTAAGAGAAAACAAACAAATAATTATAAAACCGGCAGACAAAGGAAGTGCTGTGGTCATCCTGGACAGAGATCAATATTTACAGGAGGGCTACAGACAACTAAATGATACAACGTACTACTCAAAATTGAAGAAACCCATCTATTTGGACACACTGCCTATTGTGGAGAAAATAATTAATAATCTTTATCAAAAGAAATTCATTAATATGAAACAAAAAAACTATTTATTGGGCTCCTCTGAGCCAAGAGGAAGGCTGTTTTATTTGCTACCCAAAATCCACAAAGACCCGGCTAAGTGGTCTGTACCATTCCAGGTGCCTCCCGGGCGTCCCATTGTATCTGATTGTGAAAGTGAAACATACTACACAGCAGAATATCTGGACTTTTTCCTAAACCCCTTGTCCACAAAGCATGACAGTTATATTAAAGATACATATGACTTTGTGGAGAAGGTGAAACAGGCAGAGGTACCCCCAAACTCATTTCTTTTCTCGATTGATATTGACAGCCTTTATACCAATATTGATATTAAGGAGGGAATGAACTCCATTAGGAATATTTTCCACAAATTTCCAGAAAAGAAAAGGCCAGAAAAAGAATTATTACAATTATTGGAAATCAATCTGACAAGAAATGACTTTGAGTTCAACGGGGACTACTTCTTACAAATAAAAGGGACAGCCATGGGTAAGAAATTTGCCCCAGCATACGCCAACATATTCATGGCTGAATGGGAAACTGCAGCCCTGGCAAAATGTAATAAAAAACCATTGTATTATTACAGGTTTCTTGATGACATCTGGGGAGTATGGCCTCATTCTGAACAAGATTTTGAAACGTTTCTAACCACTCTGAATGATCACAATGACTCAATTAAACTTAAATCCACAATTAGCGACGCCACAATTGACTTCTTGGACACAACCACCTTTAAAGGCCCAAATTTTTCACAGACCCACAAATTGGACATTAAAGTGTTTTTCAAACCCACGGACACACATGCATTGTTATTTAAAACAAGCTTCCACCCGAAACATACCTTTGCTGGTCTAATTAAGTCCCAATTATTGCGATTCCACAGAATCTGCACCCAGCGGACTGATTTCAGAGCAGCGACCAAAATTCTATTTGCAGCTCTCGCCACTAGGGGGTACTGTCGCTCTTTCCTTAGGAAATGTTTTAAATCATTCCTACAGACCAAACCCATTGATCTGACCCCTATCCTACCAGTGATTGTGACATATGCCCCATCAACATGTAAACTGATCAGAGTGATTAAGAACAACTTTCAAGATCTTGTCCAGAAAACCCAATTACTGGGTGATCATAAGGTGATAGCGGCCTTTAGGAGGAATAAAAACCTGAGGGATTTCCTCATTAAGGCAAAACTTTCACCTCTCTCTGAGCCCAAACTCAGAGACCAGGGGCAATTTTTTAAGCACCAAACATGGTTGCGCAGCTTCTCAAATGGAAATGTATTCCACTCACAATGTAACGGTACTCCACGCTCCAGGAACTGTATTTATGTGATTACTTGCAGCCAATGTGGCATCCAATATGTTGGTGAGACAGGCAACACACTTCTGACCAGATTCACCCAGCACAGGTACAATGTGTTAAGGAAAAAGAACACACACACGCATTTGGTGAAACACTTCCTGTCACATGGCTGGAAATCGGTCACAGCAACAGTGATACAGGCAAACCCCAGATGGACAGCTCAGCAGAGGAGGAAGGCTGAAAGAGGCTGGATTGCCAAATTAGACACTGTACACCCTAAGGGGTTAAATGAAAAAAGTTTTTAAAGGGACATAAGTCCACACAATGTACATAATTGTTGTTTATTAGTGTCTTGTTGTTGCTATGCTTGTTGCCATGCTTGTCATATTCATCATCATCATTGCTGTTATAATCATTCCACCGGTCTCTGTACATATTTGCTGAAGCACCCTGACCATGAGGTTTTATCCTAACCTTAACCGTCTCGAAACCTGCGCTGGATTTAACCTTATCTTTGATGCCCAGCCCTGAATTCAATCCTGACCCTAACCACCTTGAACCCTATATTGGTTTAACCCTTGACCCCAAAAACCCTCTTTCCCCCCCCCCTCCCCCCCTCCCCTCTCTCCCTCTCCCTCACCCTTTTCTCTCGCTCTCCCTCCCTCCCTCCCTCCTCCCCTCCCTCCCCATCTGGAAGCCTCATGCTCAGGATGCTAAAACAATCCCTTTTCAGGGCACCAAATCGGGGACATGGTTCCTTGAGCCGGGAGCAAGGATGGCCTGTGCATTGGGACCCAATCGGGCCCCCACCTTACCTGTCATGGTCGGCTGTGTGGCAGGCAGGAGTAGGACCCAAAATGCAGGACTCTCAGGCACGAGGGAATAAACTCAAAAGGCAGCTTTATTGCTGAAGAGGCAGAACATAGGAAATACAAAACTAAACTGGGAAAACTACAAACTAAGAATTCACAGAGAGACACAGGGAGATCCACACACGGCATGAGGGTGAACAGACGTTAACGATGCGACACCGAGTAGGGGAAGACACAGACACTAAATACAAGAGGTGAACGGAGCAAAGAGGAAACAGCTGGGAGACACGGCTGACGTAGATTACACTGACGAGACAGGGAGAGCACAAAGCTGAACGCACTGACAAAGGACACAGACCTACAAAATAAGACAGGAAGCACACGCCAGACAGAGACAGACTCGTAAACAGGCATAATGACGTCATGGACAAACAGAGGGACATACGGGCAGAGAAGACTAAGCACAGGCAACCTAAACCAAACATAAGGGCAAGATAACAAAACCTAAACCAGAAATAATCATCATCAACATCATCAGATAACTAAAGAATCAGAATATAATTGTAATCAAAACAGTATCACCAGAAAATAACTAATCCATAATGCAAAATAAACCAAAACATAAGAAACTCAAAATACTGGGTCCAACGGACCCAGAACCGTGACATTACCTTCTCCTAACCCGCCTGCGCCCCTTGTCCACCCACTCCTGGAGCCCTCTGTCCTTACACAAAGCACTGTATATATGTGTGTATATTCAATAACTGTACATATCATCAACATAATTCGAATTGTGATACTGTTCTTTTGACTCTCATATGGAGAGAGACTTTATGTGGAAACTGTATATTTCTATTCACAGATTACTGTCATCCGGTGTACATATTGTTTGATTGTATATATCATCAACGCCATTTTGTTTGTGATGATTTTTATTTAACTCTCATATGGAGAGTAATGTTTTGTGAAAACTGTACTTCTCTTCACAAATTACAGTGGGCCAAAATGCTCCTGAACACTGCAAACAAGTAAGCATCCAATCAATTTGAATCTTTTAAAGGGACCTCTGACTCACGGAGCAGGTGCTCTTCTCATTGGTCGAGGAGACCCGCAAATTTTGAATTTGGACTTGCGCAGTGTACACACAGAACATAACTGAGATTTTGTTATGCTGTATTCATTCTTCTAGTAAGCCAGCCTGAAGAAGGTTCATGCGAACCGAAACGTCGCGTTTTTGGCTTACTTTTATTGATATTTGTTCATTTTGGATTTTTGGTATTGAGCAAAAATAAAGCTCTTAGTTATTATACCAAGCTGAACGTGAGTGTCTTCAGTTTGCGCACAGCTGTTTAACATTACTAGCACAGTCACCAGTGACCAGTTAGTTAAGTTAAAGCCACGAGTGGGACCGCAAACATGCCCACGTTTACAGCAGAGGACCAGTGGACCACCGTCCGACGGCGTGGAAACCGGAGAGGAGATCGCGGCTTTACGAGCGGCCGGAGGTCACCCCGACGGACCAGCTACCCGTCCCGCAACAGACGCCGGACCTACGCATCGGTGGTGAGAGGACGTGACTACCGGGATGAGAGAGAAATCCCGCACGTATGGCAGCACAACCAGCGGAGAGAACGGCCGACTGAGGATCGCTATGCTGCCCAACACAGAGATCGGACTGAACGAGAGCAGCGGTTTGAACGGGGGCGAGCCCAGGACAAACGGGGAGATCACTACTTCACGAGCGACCGGAGGTCACCCCGACGGACCAGCTACCCGTCCCGCAATGGACGCCGGACCTACGCATCGGTGGTGAGAGGACGGGACCACCGGGAGGAGAGAGAAATCCCGCACACATGGCAGCCAAACCAGCAGAGATGGCGAACGACTGCGGACCGTCATACTGCCCGTCACCGAGAGCGGCGTTTTGAACAGAGACCAGCCCAGAATAGACGGTATGTGAAACACGCCAGATCCGAACGATCTGAGCCTCCCACGAACAAAATACCGTCTGATGACCCAGACTTTTCTACCAAAGTGCGTATTATTCATAGACTCATTAAATCAGTCCACCACCTTAAAAATGTCTCAAGGGATGCATACCCGCCCTCTTTGAATAAAATAGCCCAGAACTTGATGACTGTTATTAAGCCGGCTGTCCCAAGTGAAAGGACACAGGCGCTGATTGAGGGTAATGCTCAAAACTGGGCGCACAACGCTGTTTTAATCCTCCGTGAACATTATTCTGAGGCGAGGGAGGAGGAATTAAAGAGCCTTTTTGAGTTCCCTAAGCAGGACTGGAGGGGACCCTTTGAAGTGGCGACATCCTGGGCCAAACGCAACCTGGGCCGCCGCCTCCAGCCTGAGTCGCTAGAACAGACCGAGGCAGTCATCGTGGCTAGACTGGCAGACACCAGATCGGCAGGGCGGGGCCATACAGCCGGCAAGCCGAGACGACAACCAGAGGCGAGGGAGGACCTGATGCAGCTCGACCCTGTCGAGCCTCCGGTGGAGGTGTTGCAGCCAGCCTCTTCCCACACGCGACCTGCCGCACCACAGCCCAGCACCAGCCGGGCCATTAAAGTTACTGCGCAGATCCATGCTCCGCCTGTAGCGAGCGCTGTAACCATGGTGACAGCGACGACCATGACGGACCCCATCAGAGGTGACTGGTCACCCCTCATAGAGAGACTGGTGGAGGAGGACGGTGACCTGAGGCCCACCACCACCCCTCAGGAAGATTCTCCTGAACCAGAGCCCGAACCAACGTCACCTAAAGACCAGAGAGTGAGAAGGGTCCTCGACGCTCTCCACGTGACCTCCACTGGGGAGAAGTCACCTCCACCCGCTCAGCCTCCACAGCCTTCTGAGGACATGGAGATCGAGGTAATGGACCTCACACAGGGGGAATCCACCCCCACCAAATCCAAGGGAGGCAGAAGAACAGCGCCCAAATCCCCGACAGCTTCACACTCCAGCCTGCCACGCACCACTCAGGATAGACTGAAATCCTGCGTGCAGACCCGCCTCCAAACGAGGAGAATTGAGGAATCCTCCTTGTCTCCTCCCCCTTCACCAGGTTCACCTATTCTGCAAACGCACCCTCCAACGAGACACCCGAACACGCAGAAGAAACTGCAAGACTGGAGTCTTCACATCAGAGAAACATCACTCATCATGGGTGACTCCAATGTGTGTAAACTCCCATCTTTTTCAGCACCAGGAATACAAATTGACAGTTTTCCCGGGGCGAAATGGTGCCACGCACAAGCCCTTTTGGAAAAAGCGACCTGTGACGAAGATTTGGAAACACTGGTGTTATCTTTTGGCCTAAACAATAGGTCACAAAGAGACAAAGACACACCGGTCACAGAGCTGAAAAAGGCACTGCAGACAGCCCAGGAAAGATTTCCTGAGGCCGACATCTACATTCCAGCTATTAACTTCTCCTCAACTCTGCCCCTGAATGAACAGGAAACACTGCTGCATTTGAACACTTTTATTGCAGGTCTGGATGAACACATACCCACTCTTCCTGATTCAATGTTCCACACAGAGAAGGACAATATCCACTGGACTGATAAGACAGCGAAGTGTATGTTGGAGCATTGGAGCAACTATGTAAATGTTGTATCCCCGTGAACCCAGCTTACAGGGAGGGGGTAAGTTTTGACAATTGCAACAGTGTCATTAATTTATCTAAACACTTTCAGCCTTCCACTGCTCAGCGGACCCTCTTAAGTAGGGGCCTTAATTTTATTCCCACAAAAGGCCACAATAAAAATTTCCTATTACAATGTAGATACGACATCCAACAATATCACAGAAGGGTCAAATTGGCTATACATTTTGGAGATAAGTCTGACACAGAACTCCAACCCTTCACTCCCAAATCTGATTGGTCTCCTCCCTTGGGCCAGCTTCCACCTGAGGTGTCCACCTTGGTGAAAGCTGATTATGAATATTTTGATAATCATTTCCACATTGACCGCATCAAACCTAACTTAAAGGGAGAAGAAACCAAAGCTCTAAAAGAACTAAGAGAAAACAAACAAATAATTATAAAACCGGCAGACAAAGGAAGTGCTGTGGTCATCCTGGACAGAGATCAATATTTACAGGAGGGCTACAGACAACTAAATGATACAACGTACTACTCAAAATTGAAGAAACCCATCTATTTGGACACACTGCCTATTGTGGAGAAAATAATTAATAATCTTTATCAAAAGAAATTCATTAATATGAAACAAAAAAACTATTTATTGGGCTCCTCTGAGCCAAGAGGAAGGCTGTTTTATTTGCTACCCAAAATCCACAAAGACCCGGCTAAGTGGTCTGTACCATTCCAGGTGCCTCCCGGGCGTCCCATTGTATCTGATTGTGAAAGTGAAACATACTACACAGCAGAATATCTGGACTTTTTCCTAAACCCCTTGTCCACAAAGCATGACAGTTATATTAAAGATACATATGACTTTGTGGAGAAGGTGAAACAGGCAGAGGTACCCCCAAACTCATTTCTTTTCTCGATTGATATTGACAGCCTTTATACCAATATTGATATTAAGGAGGGAATGAACTCCATTAGGAATATTTTCCACAAATTTCCAGAAAAGAAAAGGCCAGAAAAAGAATTATTACAATTATTGGAAATCAATCTGACAAGAAATGACTTTGAGTTCAACGGGGACTACTTCTTACAAATAAAAGGGACAGCCATGGGTAAGAAATTTGCCCCAGCATACGCCAACATATTCATGGCTGAATGGGAAACTGCAGCCCTGGCAAAATGTAATAAAAAACCATTGTATTATTACAGGTTTCTTGATGACATCTGGGGAGTATGGCCTCATTCTGAACAAGATTTTGAAACGTTTCTAACCACTCTGAATGATCACAATGACTCAATTAAACTTAAATCCACAATTAGCGACGCCACAATTGACTTCTTGGACACAACCACCTTTAAAGGCCCAAATTTTTCACAGACCCACAAATTGGACATTAAAGTGTTTTTCAAACCCACGGACACACATGCATTGTTATTTAAAACAAGCTTCCACCCGAAACATACCTTTGCTGGTCTAATTAAGTCCCAATTATTGCGATTCCACAGAATCTGCACCCAGCGGACTGATTTCAGAGCAGCGACCAAAATTCTATTTGCAGCTCTCGCCACTAGGGGGTACTGTCGCTCTTTCCTTAGGAAATGTTTTAAATCATTCCTACAGACCAAACCCATTGATCTGACCCCTATCCTACCAGTGATTGTGACATATGCCCCATCAACATGTAAACTGATCAGAGTGATTAAGAACAACTTTCAAGATCTTGTCCAGAAAACCCAATTACTGGGTGATCATAAGGTGATAGCGGCCTTTAGGAGGAATAAAAACCTGAGGGATTTCCTCATTAAGGCAAAACTTTCACCTCTCTCTGAGCCCAAACTCAGAGACCAGGGGCAATTTTTTAAGCACCAAACATGGTTGCGCAGCTTCTCAAATGGAAATGTATTCCACTCACAATGTAACGGTACTCCACGCTCCAGGAACTGTATTTATGTGATTACTTGCAGCCAATGTGGCATCCAATATGTTGGTGAGACAGGCAACACACTTCTGACCAGATTCACCCAGCACAGGTACAATGTGTTAAGGAAAAAGAACACACACACGCATTTGGTGAAACACTTCCTGTCACATGGCTGGAAATCGGTCACAGCAACAGTGATACAGGCAAACCCCAGATGGACAGCTCAGCAGAGGAGGAAGGCTGAAAGAGGCTGGATTGCCAAATTAGACACTGTACACCCTAAGGGGTTAAATGAAAAAAGTTTTTAAAGGGACATAAGTCCACACAATGTACATAATTGTTGTTTATTAGTGTCTTGTTGTTGCTATGCTTGTTGCCATGCTTGTCATATTCATCATCATCATTGCTGTTATAATCATTCCACCGGTCTCTGTACATATTTGCTGAAGCACCCTGACCATGAGGTTTTATCCTAACCTTAACCGTCTCGAAACCTGCGCTGGATTTAACCTTATCTTTGATGCCCAGCCCTGAATTCAATCCTGACCCTAACCACCTTGAACCCTATATTGGTTTAACCCTTGACCCCAAAAACCCTCTTTCCCCCCCCCCCTCCCCCCCTCCCCTCTCTCCCTCTCCCTCACCCTTTTCTCTCGCTCTCCCTCCCTCCCTCCCTCCCTCCTCCCCTCCCTCCCCATCTGGAAGCCTCATGCTCAGGATGCTAAAACAATCCCTTTTCAGGGCACCAAATCGGGGACATGGTTCCTTGAGCCGGGAGCAAGGATGGCCTGTGCATTGGGACCCAATCGGGCCCCCACCTTACCTTCTCCTAACCCGCCTGCGCCCCTTGTCCACCCACTCCTGGAGCCCTCTGTCCTTACACAAAGCACTGTATATATGTGTGTATATTCAATAACTGTACATATCATCAACATAATTCGAATTGTGATACTGTTCTTTTGACTCTCATATGGAGAGAGACTTTATGTGGAAACTGTATATTTCTATTCACAGATTACTGTCATCCGGTGTACATATTGTTTGATTGTATATATCATCAACGCCATTTTGTTTGTGATGATTTTTATTTAACTCTCATATGGAGAGTAATGTTTTGTGAAAACTGTACTTCTCTTCACAAATTACAGTGGGCCAAAATGCTCCTGAACACTGCAAACAAGTAAGCATCCAATCAATTTGAATCTTTTAAAGGGACCTCTGACTCACGGAGCAGGTGCTCTTCTCATTGGTCGAGGAGACCCGCAAATTTTGAATTTGGACTTGCGCAGTGTACACACAGAACATAACTGAGATTTTGTTATGCTGTATTCATTCTTCTAGTAAGCCAGCCTGAAGAAGGTTCATGCGAACCGAAACGTCGCGTTTTTGGCTTACTTTTATTGATATTTGTTCATTTTGGATTTTTGGTATTGAGCAAAAATAAAGCTCTTAGTTATTATACCAAGCTGAACGTGAGTGTCTTCAGTTTGCGCACAGCTGCTTAACATTACTAGCACAGTCACCAGTGACCAGTTAGTTAAGTTAAAGCCACGAGTGGGACCGCAAACATGCCCACGTTTACAGCAGAGGACCAGTGGACCACCGTCCGACGGCGTGGAAACCGGAGAGGAGATCGCGGCTTTACGAGCGGCCGGAGGTCACCCCGACGGACCAGCTACCCGTCCCGCAACAGACGCCGGACCTACGCATCGGTGGTGAGAGGACGTGACTACCGGGATGAGAGAGAAATCCCGCACGTATGGCAGCACAACCAGCGGAGAGAACGGCCGACTGAGGATCGCTATGCTGCCCAACACAGAGATCGGACTGAACGAGAGCAGCGGTTTGAACGGGGGCGAGCCCAGGACAAACGGGGAGATCACTACTTCACGAGCGACCGGAGGTCACCCCGACGGACCAGCTACCCGTCCCGCAATGGACGCCGGACCTACGCATCGGTGGTGAGAGGACGGGACCACCGGGAGGAGAGAGAAATCCCGCACACATGGCAGCCAAACCAGCAGAGATGGCGAACGACTGCGGACCGTCATACTGCCCGTCACCGAGAGCGGCGTTTTGAACAGAGACCAGCCCAGAATAGACGGTATGTGAAACACGCCAGATCCGAACGATCTGAGCCTCCCACGAACAAAATACCGTCTGATGACCCAGACTTTTCTACCAAAGTGCGTATTATTCATAGACTCATTAAATCAGTCCACCACCTTAAAAATGTCTCAAGGGATGCATACCCGCCCTCTTTGAATAAAATAGCCCAGAACTTGATGACTGTTATTAAGCCGGCTGTCCCAAGTGAAAGGACACAGGCGCTGATTGAGGGTAATGCTCAAAACTGGGCGCACAACGCTGTTTTAATCCTCCGTGAACATTATTCTGAGGCGAGGGAGGAGGAATTAAAGAGCCTTTTTGAGTTCCCTAAGCAGGACTGGAGGGGACCCTTTGAAGTGGCGACATCCTGGGCCAAACGCAACCTGGGCCGCCGCCTCCAGCCTGAGTCGCTAGAACAGACCGAGGCAGTCATCGTGGCTAGACTGGCAGACACCAGATCGGCAGGGCGGGGCCATACAGCCGGCAAGCCGAGACGACAACCAGAGGCGAGGGAGGACCTGATGCAGCTCGACCCTGTCGAGCCTCCGGTGGAGGTGTTGCAGCCAGCCTCTTCCCACACGCGACCTGCCGCACCACAGCCCAGCACCAGCCGGGCCATTAAAGTTACTGCGCAGATCCATGCTCCGCCTGTAGCGAGCGCTGTAACCATGGTGACAGCGACGACCATGACGGACCCCATCAGAGGTGACTGGTCACCCCTCATAGAGAGACTGGTGGAGGAGGACGGTGACCTGAGGCCCACCACCACCCCTCAGGAAGATTCTCCTGAACCAGAGCCCGAACCAACGTCACCTAAAGACCAGAGAGTGAGAAGGGTCCTCGACGCTCTCCACGTGACCTCCACTGGGGAGAAGTCACCTCCACCCGCTCAGCCTCCACAGCCTTCTGAGGACATGGAGATCGAGGTAATGGACCTCACACAGGGGGAATCCACCCCCACCAAATCCAAGGGAGGCAGAAGAACAGCGCCCAAATCCCCGACAGCTTCACACTCCAGCCTGCCACGCACCACTCAGGATAGACTGAAATCCTGCATGCAGACCCGCCTCCAAACGAGGAGAATTGAGGAATCCTCCTTGTCTCCTCCCCCTTCACCAGGTTCACCTATTCTGCAAACGCACCCTCCAACGAGACACCCGAACACGCAGAAGAAACTGCAAGACTGGAGTCTTCACATCAGAGAAACATCACTCATCATGGGTGACTCCAATGTGTGTAAACTCCCATCTTTTTCAGCACCAGGAATACAAATTGACAGTTTTCCCGGGGCGAAATGGTGCCACGCACAAGCCCTTTTGGAAAAAGCGACCTGTGACGAAGATTTGGAAACACTGGTGTTATCTTTTGGCCTAAACAATAGGTCACAAAGAGACAAAGACACACCGGTCACAGAGCTGAAAAAGGCACTGCAGACAGCCCAGGAAAGATTTCCTGAGGCCGACATCTACATTCCAGCTATTAACTTCTCCTCAACTCTGCCCCTGAATGAACAGGAAACACTGCTGCATTTGAACACTTTTATTGCAGGTCTGGATGAACACATACCCACTCTTCCTGATTCAATGTTCCACACAGAGAAGGACAATATCCACTGGACTGATAAGACAGCGAAGTGTATGTTGGAGCATTGGAGCAACTATGTAAATGTTGTATCCCCGTGAACCCAGCTTACAGGGAGGGGGTAAGTTTTGACAATTGCAACAGTGTCATTAATTTATCTAAACACTTTCAGCCTTCCACTGCTCAGCGGACCCTCTTAAGTAGGGGCCTTAATTTTATTCCCACAAAAGGCCACAATAAAAATTTCCTATTACAATGTAGATACGACATCCAACAATATCACAGAAGGGTCAAATTGGCTATACATTTTGGAGATAAGTCTGACACAGAACTCCAACCCTTCACTCCCAAATCTGATTGGTCTCCTCCCTTGGGCCAGCTTCCACCTGAGGTGTCCACCTTGGTGAAAGCTGATTATGAATATTTTGATAATCATTTCCACATTGACCGCATCAAACCTAACTTAAAGGGAGAAGAAACCAAAGCTCTAAAAGAACTAAGAGAAAACAAACAAATAATTATAAAACCGGCAGACAAAGGAAGTGCTGTGGTCATCCTGGACAGAGATCAATATTTACAGGAGGGCTACAGACAACTAAATGATACAACGTACTACTCAAAATTGAAGAAACCCATCTATTTGGACACACTGCCTATTGTGGAGAAAATAATTAATAATCTTTATCAAAAGAAATTCATTAATATGAAACAAAAAAACTATTTATTGGGCTCCTCTGAGCCAAGAGGAAGGCTGTTTTATTTGCTACCCAAAATCCACAAAGACCCGGCTAAGTGGTCTGTACCATTCCAGGTGCCTCCCGGGCGTCCCATTGTATCTGATTGTGAAAGTGAAACATACTACACAGCAGAATATCTGGACTTTTTCCTAAACCCCTTGTCCACAAAGCATGACAGTTATATTAAAGATACATATGACTTTGTGGAGAAGGTGAAACAGGCAGAGGTACCCCCAAACTCATTTCTTTTCTCGATTGATATTGACAGCCTTTATACCAATATTGATATTAAGGAGGGAATGAACTCCATTAGGAATATTTTCCACAAATTTCCAGAAAAGAAAAGGCCAGAAAAAGAATTATTACAATTATTGGAAATCAATCTGACAAGAAATGACTTTGAGTTCAACGGGGACTACTTCTTACAAATAAAAGGGACAGCCATGGGTAAGAAATTTGCCCCAGCATACGCCAACATATTCATGGCTGAATGGGAAACTGCAGCCCTGGCAAAATGTAATAAAAAACCATTGTATTATTACAGGTTTCTTGATGACATCTGGGGAGTATGGCCTCATTCTGAACAAGATTTTGAAACGTTTCTAACCACTCTGAATGATCACAATGACTCAATTAAACTTAAATCCACAATTAGCGACGCCACAATTGACTTCTTGGACACAACCACCTTTAAAGGCCCAAATTTTTCACAGACCCACAAATTGGACATTAAAGTGTTTTTCAAACCCACGGACACACATGCATTGTTATTTAAAACAAGCTTCCACCCGAAACATACCTTTGCTGGTCTAATTAAGTCCCAATTATTGCGATTCCACAGAATCTGCACCCAGCGGACTGATTTCAGAGCAGCGACCAAAATTCTATTTGCAGCTCTCGCCACTAGGGGGTACTGTCGCTCTTTCCTTAGGAAATGTTTTAAATCATTCCTACAGACCAAACCCATTGATCTGACCCCTATCCTACCAGTGATTGTGACATATGCCCCATCAACATGTAAACTGATCAGAGTGATTAAGAACAACTTTCAAGATCTTGTCCAGAAAACCCAATTACTGGGTGATCATAAGGTGATAGCGGCCTTTAGGAGGAATAAAAACCTGAGGGATTTCCTCATTAAGGCAAAACTTTCACCTCTCTCTGAGCCCAAACTCAGAGACCAGGGGCAATTTTTTAAGCACCAAACATGGTTGCGCAGCTTCTCAAATGGAAATGTATTCCACTCACAATGTAACGGTACTCCACGCTCCAGGAACTGTATTTATGTGATTACTTGCAGCCAATGTGGCATCCAATATGTTGGTGAGACAGGCAACACACTTCTGACCAGATTCACCCAGCACAGGTACAATGTGTTAAGGAAAAAGAACACACACACGCATTTGGTGAAACACTTCCTGTCACATGGCTGGAAATCGGTCACAGCAACAGTGATACAGGCAAACCCCAGATGGACAGCTCAGCAGAGGAGGAAGGCTGAAAGAGGCTGGATTGCCAAATTAGACACTGTACACCCTAAGGGGTTAAATGAAAAAAGTTTTTAAAGGGACATAAGTCCACACAATGTACATAATTGTTGTTTATTAGTGTCTTGTTGTTGCTATGCTTGTTGCCATGCTTGTCATATTCATCATCATCATTGCTGTTATAATCATTCCACCGGTCTCTGTACATATTTGCTGAAGCACCCTGACCATGAGGTTTTATCCTAACCTTAACCGTCTCGAAACCTGCGCTGGATTTAACCTTATCTTTGATGCCCAGCCCTGAATTCAATCCTGACCCTAACCACCTTGAACCCTATATTGGTTTAACCCTTGACCCCAAAAACCCTCTTTCCCCCCCCCCCCTCCCCCCCTCCCCTCTCTCCCTCTCCCTCACCCTTTTCTCTCGCTCTCCCTCCCTCCCTCCCTCCTCCCCTCCCTCCCCATCTGGAAGCCTCATGCTCAGGATGCTAAAACAATCCCTTTTCAGGGCACCAAATCGGGGACATGGTTCCTTGAGCCGGGAGCAAGGATGGCCTGTGCATTGGGACCCAATCGGGCCCCCACCTTACCTTCTCCTAACCCGCCTGCGCCCCTTGTCCACCCACTCCTGGAGCCCTCTGTCCTTACACAAAGCACTGTATATATGTGTGTATATTCAATAACTGTACATATCATCAACATAATTCGAATTGTGATACTGTTCTTTTGACTCTCATATGGAGAGAGACTTTATGTGGAAACTGTATATTTCTATTCACAGATTACTGTCATCCGGTGTACATATTGTTTGATTGTATATATCATCAACGCCATTTTGTTTGTGATGATTTTTATTTAACTCTCATATGGAGAGTAATGTTTTGTGAAAACTGTACTTCTCTTCACAAATTACAGTGGGCCAAAATGCTCCTGAACACTGCAAACAAGTAAGCATCCAATCAATTTGAATCTTTTAAAGGGACCTCTGACTCACGGAGCAGGTGCTCTTCTCATTGGTCGAGGAGACCCGCAAATTTTGAATTTGGACTTGCGCAGTGTACACACAGAACATAACTGAGATTTTGTTATGCTGTATTCATTCTTCTAGTAAGCCAGCCTGAAGAAGGTTCATGCGAACCGAAACGTCGCGTTTTTGGCTTACTTTTATTGATATTTGTTCATTTTGGATTTTTGGTATTGAGCAAAAATAAAGCTCTTAGTTATTATACCAAGCTGAACGTGAGTGTCTTCAGTTTGCGCACAGCTGCTTAACATTACTAGCACAGTCACCAGTGACCAGTTAGTTAAGTTAAAGCCACGAGTGGGACCGCAAACATGCCCACGTTTACAGCAGAGGACCAGTGGACCACCGTCCGACGGCGTGGAAACCGGAGAGGAGATCGCGGCTTTACGAGCGGCCGGAGGTCACCCCGACGGACCAGCTACCCGTCCCGCAACAGACGCCGGACCTACGCATCGGTGGTGAGAGGACGTGACTACCGGGATGAGAGAGAAATCCCGCACGTATGGCAGCACAACCAGCGGAGAGAACGGCCGACTGAGGATCGCTATGCTGCCCAACACAGAGATCGGACTGAACGAGAGCAGCGGTTTGAACGGGGGCGAGCCCAGGACAAACGGGGAGATCACTACTTCACGAGCGACCGGAGGTCACCCCGACGGACCAGCTACCCGTCCCGCAATGGACGCCGGACCTACGCATCGGTGGTGAGAGGACGGGACCACCGGGAGGAGAGAGAAATCCCGCACACATGGCAGCCAAACCAGCAGAGATGGCGAACGACTGCGGACCGTCATACTGCCCGTCACCGAGAGCGGCGTTTTGAACAGAGACCAGCCCAGAATAGACGGTATGTGAAACACGCCAGATCCGAACGATCTGAGCCTCCCACGAACAAAATACCGTCTGATGACCCAGACTTTTCTACCAAAGTGCGTATTATTCATAGACTCATTAAATCAGTCCACCACCTTAAAAATGTCTCAAGGGATGCATACCCGCCCTCTTTGAATAAAATAGCCCAGAACTTGATGACTGTTATTAAGCCGGCTGTCCCAAGTGAAAGGACACAGGCGCTGATTGAGGGTAATGCTCAAAACTGGGCGCACAACGCTGTTTTAATCCTCCGTGAACATTATTCTGAGGCGAGGGAGGAGGAATTAAAGAGCCTTTTTGAGTTCCCTAAGCAGGACTGGAGGGGACCCTTTGAAGTGGCGACATCCTGGGCCAAACGCAACCTGGGCCGCCGCCTCCAGCCTGAGTCGCTAGAACAGACCGAGGCAGTCATCGTGGCTAGACTGGCAGACACCAGATCGGCAGGGCGGGGCCATACAGCCGGCAAGCCGAGACGACAACCAGAGGCGAGGGAGGACCTGATGCAGCTCGACCCTGTCGAGCCTCCGGTGGAGGTGTTGCAGCCAGCCTCTTCCCACACGCGACCTGCCGCACCACAGCCCAGCACCAGCCGGGCCATTAAAGTTACTGCGCAGATCCATGCTCCGCCTGTAGCGAGCGCTGTAACCATGGTGACAGCGACGACCATGACGGACCCCATCAGAGGTGACTGGTCACCCCTCATAGAGAGACTGGTGGAGGAGGACGGTGACCTGAGGCCCACCACCACCCCTCAGGAAGATTCTCCTGAACCAGAGCCCGAACCAACGTCACCTAAAGACCAGAGAGTGAGAAGGGTCCTCGACGCTCTCCACGTGACCTCCACTGGGGAGAAGTCACCTCCACCCGCTCAGCCTCCACAGCCTTCTGAGGACATGGAGATCGAGGTAATGGACCTCACACAGGGGGAATCCACCCCCACCAAATCCAAGGGAGGCAGAAGAACAGCGCCCAAATCCCCGACAGCTTCACACTCCAGCCTGCCACGCACCACTCAGGATAGACTGAAATCCTGCGTGCAGACCCGCCTCCAAACGAGGAGAATTGAGGAATCCTCCTTGTCTCCTCCCCCTTCACCAGGTTCACCTATTCTGCAAACGCACCCTCCAACGAGACACCCGAACACGCAGAAGAAACTGCAAGACTGGAGTCTTCACATCAGAGAAACATCACTCATCATGGGTGACTCCAATGTGTGTAAACTCCCATCTTTTTCAGCACCAGGAATACAAATTGACAGTTTTCCCGGGGCGAAATGGTGCCACGCACAAGCCCTTTTGGAAAAAGCGACCTGTGACGAAGATTTGGAAACACTGGTGTTATCTTTTGGCCTAAACAATAGGTCACAAAGAGACAAAGACACACCGGTCACAGAGCTGAAAAAGGCACTGCAGACAGCCCAGGAAAGATTTCCTGAGGCCGACATCTACATTCCAGCTATTAACTTCTCCTCAACTCTGCCCCTGAATGAACAGGAAACACTGCTGCATTTGAACACTTTTATTGCAGGTCTGGATGAACACATACCCACTCTTCCTGATTCAATGTTCCACACAGAGAAGGACAATATCCACTGGACTGATAAGACAGCGAAGTGTATGTTGGAGCATTGGAGCAACTATGTAAATGTTGTATCCCCGTGAACCCAGCTTACAGGGAGGGGGTAAGTTTTGACAATTGCAACAGTGTCATTAATTTATCTAAACACTTTCAGCCTTCCACTGCTCAGCGGACCCTCTTAAGTAGGGGCCTTAATTTTATTCCCACAAAAGGCCACAATAAAAATTTCCTATTACAATGTAGATACGACATCCAACAATATCACAGAAGGGTCAAATTGGCTATACATTTTGGAGATAAGTCTGACACAGAACTCCAACCCTTCACTCCCAAATCTGATTGGTCTCCTCCCTTGGGCCAGCTTCCACCTGAGGTGTCCACCTTGGTGAAAGCTGATTATGAATATTTTGATAATCATTTCCACATTGACCGCATCAAACCTAACTTAAAGGGAGAAGAAACCAAAGCTCTAAAAGAACTAAGAGAAAACAAACAAATAATTATAAAACCGGCAGACAAAGGAAGTGCTGTGGTCATCCTGGACAGAGATCAATATTTACAGGAGGGCTACAGACAACTAAATGATACAACGTACTACTCAAAATTGAAGAAACCCATCTATTTGGACACACTGCCTATTGTGGAGAAAATAATTAATAATCTTTATCAAAAGAAATTCATTAATATGAAACAAAAAAACTATTTATTGGGCTCCTCTGAGCCAAGAGGAAGGCTGTTTTATTTGCTACCCAAAATCCACAAAGACCCGGCTAAGTGGTCTGTACCATTCCAGGTGCCTCCCGGGCGTCCCATTGTATCTGATTGTGAAAGTGAAACATACTACACAGCAGAATATCTGGACTTTTTCCTAAACCCCTTGTCCACAAAGCATGACAGTTATATTAAAGATACATATGACTTTGTGGAGAAGGTGAAACAGGCAGAGGTACCCCCAAACTCATTTCTTTTCTCGATTGATATTGACAGCCTTTATACCAATATTGATATTAAGGAGGGAATGAACTCCATTAGGAATATTTTCCACAAATTTCCAGAAAAGAAAAGGCCAGAAAAAGAATTATTACAATTATTGGAAATCAATCTGACAAGAAATGACTTTGAGTTCAACGGGGACTACTTCTTACAAATAAAAGGGACAGCCATGGGTAAGAAATTTGCCCCAGCATACGCCAACATATTCATGGCTGAATGGGAAACTGCAGCCCTGGCAAAATGTAATAAAAAACCATTGTATTATTACAGGTTTCTTGATGACATCTGGGGAGTATGGCCTCATTCTGAACAAGATTTTGAAACGTTTCTAACCACTCTGAATGATCACAATGACTCAATTAAACTTAAATCCACAATTAGCGACGCCACAATTGACTTCTTGGACACAACCACCTTTAAAGGCCCAAATTTTTCACAGACCCACAAATTGGACATTAAAGTGTTTTTCAAACCCACGGACACACATGCATTGTTATTTAAAACAAGCTTCCACCCGAAACATACCTTTGCTGGTCTAATTAAGTCCCAATTATTGCGATTCCACAGAATCTGCACCCAGCGGACTGATTTCAGAGCAGCGACCAAAATTCTATTTGCAGCTCTCGCCACTAGGGGGTACTGTCGCTCTTTCCTTAGGAAATGTTTTAAATCATTCCTACAGACCAAACCCATTGATCTGACCCCTATCCTACCAGTGATTGTGACATATGCCCCATCAACATGTAAACTGATCAGAGTGATTAAGAACAACTTTCAAGATCTTGTCCAGAAAACCCAATTACTGGGTGATCATAAGGTGATAGCGGCCTTTAGGAGGAATAAAAACCTGAGGGATTTCCTCATTAAGGCAAAACTTTCACCTCTCTCTGAGCCCAAACTCAGAGACCAGGGGCAATTTTTTAAGCACCAAACATGGTTGCGCAGCTTCTCAAATGGAAATGTATTCCACTCACAATGTAACGGTACTCCACGCTCCAGGAACTGTATTTATGTGATTACTTGCAGCCAATGTGGCATCCAATATGTTGGTGAGACAGGCAACACACTTCTGACCAGATTCACCCAGCACAGGTACAATGTGTTAAGGAAAAAGAACACACACACGCATTTGGTGAAACACTTCCTGTCACATGGCTGGAAATCGGTCACAGCAACAGTGATACAGGCAAACCCCAGATGGACAGCTCAGCAGAGGAGGAAGGCTGAAAGAGGCTGGATTGCCAAATTAGACACTGTACACCCTAAGGGGTTAAATGAAAAAAGTTTTTAAAGGGACATAAGTCCACACAATGTACATAATTGTTGTTTATTAGTGTCTTGTTGTTGCTATGCTTGTTGCCATGCTTGTCATATTCATCATCATCATTGCTGTTATAATCATTCCACCGGTCTCTGTACATATTTGCTGAAGCACCCTGACCATGAGGTTTTATCCTAACCTTAACCGTCTCGAAACCTGCGCTGGATTTAACCTTATCTTTGATGCCCAGCCCTGAATTCAATCCTGACCCTAACCACCTTGAACCCTATATTGGTTTAACCCTTGACCCCAAAAACCCTCTTTCCCCCCCTCCCCTCTCTCCCTCTCCCTCACCCTTTTCTCTCGCTCTCCCTCCCCCCCTCCCTCCTCCCCTCCCTCCCCATCTGGAAGCCTCATGCTCAGGATGCTAAAACAATCCCTTTTCAGGGCACCAAATCGGGGACATGGTTCCTTGAGCCGGGAGCAAGGATGGCCTGTGCATTGGGACCCAATCGGGCCCCCACCTTACCTTCTCCTAACCCGCCTGCGCCCCTTGTCCACCCACTCCTGGAGCCCTCTGTCCTTACACAAAGCACTGTATATATGTGTGTATATTCAATAACTGTACATATCATCAACATAATTCGAATTGTGATACTGTTCTTTTGACTCTCATATGGAGAGAGACTTTATGTGGAAACTGTATATTTCTATTCACAGATTACTGTCATCCGGTGTACATATTGTTTGATTGTATATATCATCAACGCCATTTTGTTTGTGATGATTTTTATTTAACTCTCATATGGAGAGTAATGTTTTGTGAAAACTGTACTTCTCTTCACAAATTACAGTGGGCCAAAATGCTCCTGAACACTGCAAACAAGTAAGCATCCAATCAATTTGAATCTTTTAAAGGGACCTCTGACTCACGGAGCAGGTGCTCTTCTCATTGGTCGAGGAGACCCGCAAATTTTGAATTTGGACTTGCGCAGTGTACACACAGAACATAACTGAGATTTTGTTATGCTGTATTCATTCTTCTAGTAAGCCAGCCTGAAGAAGGTTCATGCGAACCGAAACGTCGCGTTTTTGGCTTACTTTTATTGATATTTGTTCATTTTGGATTTTTGGTATTGAGCAAAAATAAAGCTCTTAGTTATTATACCAAGCTGAACGTGAGTGTCTTCAGTTTGCGCACAGCTGCTTAACATTACTAGCACAGTCACCAGTGACCAGTTAGTTAAGTTAAAGCCACGAGTGGGACCGCAAACATGCCCACGTTTACAGCAGAGGACCAGTGGACCACCGTCCGACGGCGTGGAAACCGGAGAGGAGATCGCGGCTTTACGAGCGGCCGGAGGTCACCCCGACGGACCAGCTACCCGTCCCGCAACAGACGCCGGACCTACGCATCGGTGGTGAGAGGACGTGACTACCGGGATGAGAGAGAAATCCCGCACGTATGGCAGCACAACCAGCGGAGAGAACGGCCGACTGAGGATCGCTATGCTGCCCAACACAGAGATCGGACTGAACGAGAGCAGCGGTTTGAACGGGGGCGAGCCCAGGACAAACGGGGAGATCACTACTTCACGAGCGACCGGAGGTCACCCCGACGGACCAGCTACCCGTCCCGCAATGGACGCCGGACCTACGCATCGGTGGTGAGAGGACGGGACCACCGGGAGGAGAGAGAAATCCCGCACACATGGCAGCCAAACCAGCAGAGATGGCGAACGACTGCGGACCGTCATACTGCCCGTCACCGAGAGCGGCGTTTTGAACAGAGACCAGCCCAGAATAGACGGTATGTGAAACACGCCAGATCCGAGCGATCTGAGCCTCCCACGAACAAAATACCGTCTGATGACCCAGACTTTTCTACCAAAGTGCGTATTATTCATAGACTCATTAAATCAGTCCACCACCTTAAAAATGTCTCAAGGGATGCATACCCGCCCTCTTTGAATAAAATAGCCCAGAACTTGATGACTGTTATTAAGCCGGCTGTCCCAAGTGAAAGGACACAGGCGCTGATTGAGGGTAATGCTCAAAACTGGGCGCACAACGCTGTTTTAATCCTCCGTGAACATTATTCTGAGGCGAGGGAGGAGGAATTAAAGAGCCTTTTTGAGTTCCCTAAGCAGGACTGGAGGGGACCCTTTGAAGTGGCGACATCCTGGGCCAAACGCAACCTGGGCCGCCGCCTCCAGCCTGAGTCGCTAGAACAGACCGAGGCAGTCATCGTGGCTAGACTGGCAGACACCAGATCGGCAGGGCGGGGCCATACAGCCGGCAAGCCGAGACGACAACCAGAGGCGAGGGAGGACCTGATGCAGCTCGACCCTGTCGAGCCTCCGGTGGAGGTGTTGCAGCCAGCCTCTTCCCACACGCGACCTGCCGCACCACAGCCCAGCACCAGCCGGGCCATTAAAGTTACTGCGCAGATCCATGCTCCGCCTGTAGCGAGCGCTGTAACCATGGTGACAGCGACGACCATGACGGACCCCATCAGAGGTGACTGGTCACCCCTCATAGAGAGACTGGTGGAGGAGGACGGTGACCTGAGGCCCACCACCACCCCTCAGGAAGATTCTCCTGAACCAGAGCCCGAACCAACGTCACCTAAAGACCAGAGAGTGAGAAGGGTCCTCGACGCTCTCCACGTGACCTCCACTGGGGAGAAGTCACCTCCACCCGCTCAGCCTCCACAGCCTTCTGAGGACATGGAGATCGAGGTAATGGACCTCACACAGGGGGAATCCACCCCCACCAAATCCAAGGGAGGCAGAAGAACAGCGCCCAAATCCCCGACAGCTTCACACTCCAGCCTGCCACGCACCACTCAGGATAGACTGAAATCCTGCGTGCAGACCCGCCTCCAAACGAGGAGAATTGAGGAATCCTCCTTGTCTCCTCCCCCTTCACCAGGTTCACCTATTCTGCAAACGCACCCTCCAACGAGACACCCGAACACGCAGAAGAAACTGCAAGACTGGAGTCTTCACATCAGAGAAACATCACTCATCATGGGTGACTCCAATGTGTGTAAACTCCCATCTTTTTCAGCACCAGGAATACAAATTGACAGTTTTCCCGGGGCGAAATGGTGCCACGCACAAGCCCTTTTGGAAAAAGCGACCTGTGACGAAGATTTGGAAACACTGGTGTTATCTTTTGGCCTAAACAATAGGTCACAAAGAGACAAAGACACACCGGTCACAGAGCTGAAAAAGGCACTGCAGACAGCCCAGGAAAGATTTCCTGAGGCCGACATCTACATTCCAGCTATTAACTTCTCCTCAACTCTGCCCCTGAATGAACAGGAAACACTGCTGCATTTGAACACTTTTATTGCAGGTCTGGATGAACACATACCCACTCTTCCTGATTCAATGTTCCACACAGAGAAGGACAATATCCACTGGACTGATAAGACAGCGAAGTGTATGTTGGAGCATTGGAGCAACTATGTAAATGTTGTATCCCCGTGAACCCAGCTTACAGGGAGGGGGTAAGTTTTGACAATTGCAACAGTGTCATTAATTTATCTAAACACTTTCAGCCTTCCACTGCTCAGCGGACCCTCTTAAGTAGGGGCCTTAATTTTATTCCCACAAAAGGCCACAATAAAAATTTCCTATTACAATGTAGATACGACATCCAACAATATCACAGAAGGGTCAAATTGGCTATACATTTTGGAGATAAGTCTGACACAGAACTCCAACCCTTCACTCCCAAATCTGATTGGTCTCCTCCCTTGGGCCAGCTTCCACCTGAGGTGTCCACCTTGGTGAAAGCTGATTATGAATATTTTGATAATCATTTCCACATTGACCGCATCAAACCTAACTTAAAGGGAGAAGAAACCAAAGCTCTAAAAGAACTAAGAGAAAACAAACAAATAATTATAAAACCGGCAGACAAAGGAAGTGCTGTGGTCATCCTGGACAGAGATCAATATTTACAGGAGGGCTACAGACAACTAAATGATACAACGTACTACTCAAAATTGAAGAAACCCATCTATTTGGACACACTGCCTATTGTGGAGAAAATAATTAATAATCTTTATCAAAAGAAATTCATTAATATGAAACAAAAAAACTATTTATTGGGCTCCTCTGAGCCAAGAGGAAGGCTGTTTTATTTGCTACCCAAAATCCACAAAGACCCGGCTAAGTGGTCTGTACCATTCCAGGTGCCTCCCGGGCGTCCCATTGTATCTGATTGTGAAAGTGAAACATACTACACAGCAGAATATCTGGACTTTTTCCTAAACCCCTTGTCCACAAAGCATGACAGTTATATTAAAGATACATATGACTTTGTGGAGAAGGTGAAACAGGCAGAGGTACCCCCAAACTCATTTCTTTTCTCGATTGATATTGACAGCCTTTATACCAATATTGATATTAAGGAGGGAATGAACTCCATTAGGAATATTTTCCACAAATTTCCAGAAAAGAAAAGGCCAGAAAAAGAATTATTACAATTATTGGAAATCAATCTGACAAGAAATGACTTTGAGTTCAACGGGGACTACTTCTTACAAATAAAAGGGACAGCCATGGGTAAGAAATTTGCCCCAGCATACGCCAACATATTCATGGCTGAATGGGAAACTGCAGCCCTGGCAAAATGTAATAAAAAACCATTGTATTATTACAGGTTTCTTGATGACATCTGGGGAGTATGGCCTCATTCTGAACAAGATTTTGAAACGTTTCTAACCACTCTGAATGATCACAATGACTCAATTAAACTTAAATCCACAATTAGCGACGCCACAATTGACTTCTTGGACACAACCACCTTTAAAGGCCCAAATTTTTCACAGACCCACAAATTGGACATTAAAGTGTTTTTCAAACCCACGGACACACATGCATTGTTATTTAAAACAAGCTTCCACCCGAAACATACCTTTGCTGGTCTAATTAAGTCCCAATTATTGCGATTCCACAGAATCTGCACCCAGCGGACTGATTTCAGAGCAGCGACCAAAATTCTATTTGCAGCTCTCGCCACTAGGGGGTACTGTCGCTCTTTCCTTAGGAAATGTTTTAAATCATTCCTACAGACCAAACCCATTGATCTGACCCCTATCCTACCAGTGATTGTGACATATGCCCCATCAACATGTAAACTGATCAGAGTGATTAAGAACAACTTTCAAGATCTTGTCCAGAAAACCCAATTACTGGGTGATCATAAGGTGATAGCGGCCTTTAGGAGGAATAAAAACCTGAGGGATTTCCTCATTAAGGCAAAACTTTCACCTCTCTCTGAGCCCAAACTCAGAGACCAGGGGCAATTTTTTAAGCACCAAACATGGTTGCGCAGCTTCTCAAATGGAAATGTATTCCACTCACAATGTAACGGTACTCCACGCTCCAGGAACTGTATTTATGTGATTACTTGCAGCCAATGTGGCATCCAATATGTTGGTGAGACAGGCAACACACTTCTGACCAGATTCACCCAGCACAGGTACAATGTGTTAAGGAAAAAGAACACACACACGCATTTGGTGAAACACTTCCTGTCACATGGCTGGAAATCGGTCACAGCAACAGTGATACAGGCAAACCCCAGATGGACAGCTCAGCAGAGGAGGAAGGCTGAAAGAGGCTGGATTGCCAAATTAGACACTGTACACCCTAAGGGGTTAAATGAAAAAAGTTTTTAAAGGGACATAAGTCCACACAATGTACATAATTGTTGTTTATTAGTGTCTTGTTGTTGCTATGCTTGTTGCCATGCTTGTCATATTCATCATCATCATTGCTGTTATAATCATTCCACCGGTCTCTGTACATATTTGCTGAAGCACCCTGACCATGAGGTTTTATCCTAACCTTAACCGTCTCGAAACCTGCGCTGGATTTAACCTTATCTTTGATGCCCAGCCCTGAATTCAATCCTGACCCTAACCACCTTGAACCCTATATTGGTTTAACCCTTGACCCCAAAAACCCTCTTCCCCCCCCCCCCCCCCCCCCTCCCCTCTCTCCCTCTCCCTCACCCTTTTCTCTCGCTCTCCCTCCCCCCCTCCCTCCTCCCCTCCCTCCCCATCTGGAAGCCTCATGCTCAGGATGCTAAAACAATCCCTTTTCAGGGCACCAAATCGGGGACATGGTTCCTTGAGCCGGGAGCAAGGATGGCCTGTGCATTGGGACCCAATCGGGCCCCCACCTTACCTTCTCCTAACCCGCCTGCGCCCCTTGTCCACCCACTCCTGGAGCCCTCTGTCCTTACACAAAGCACTGTATATATGTGTGTATATTCAATAACTGTACATATCATCAACATAATTCGAATTGTGATACTGTTCTTTTGACTCTCATATGGAGAGAGACTTTATGTGGAAACTGTATATTTCTATTCACAGATTACTGTCATCCGGTGTACATATTGTTTGATTGTATATATCATCAACGCCATTTTGTTTGTGATGATTTTTATTTAACTCTCATATGGAGAGTAATGTTTTGTGAAAACTGTACTTCTCTTCACAAATTACAGTGGGCCAAAATGCTCCTGAACACTGCAAACAAGTAAGCATCCAATCAATTTGAATCTTTTAAAGGGACCTCTGACTCACGGAGCAGGTGCTCTTCTCATTGGTCGAGGAGACCCGCAAATTTTGAATTTGGACTTGCGCAGTGTACACACAGAACATAACTGAGATTTTGTTATGCTGTATTCATTCTTCTAGTAAGCCAGCCTGAAGAAGGTTCATGCGAACCGAAACGTCGCGTTTTTGGCTTACTTTTATTGATATTTGTTCATTTTGGATTTTTGGTATTGAGCAAAAATAAAGCTCTTAGTTATTATACCAAGCTGAACGTGAGTGTCTTCAGTTTGCGCACAGCTGCTTAACATTACTAGCACAGTCACCAGTGACCAGTTAGTTAAGTTAAAGCCACGAGTGGGACCGCAAACATGCCCACGTTTACAGCAGAGGACCAGTGGACCACCGTCCGACGGCGTGGAAACCGGAGAGGAGATCGCGGCTTTACGAGCGGCCGGAGGTCACCCCGACGGACCAGCTACCCGTCCCGCAACAGACGCCGGACCTACGCATCGGTGGTGAGAGGACGTGACTACCGGGATGAGAGAGAAATCCCGCACGTATGGCAGCACAACCAGCGGAGAGAACGGCCGACTGAGGATCGCTATGCTGCCCAACACAGAGATCGGACTGAACGAGAGCAGCGGTTTGAACGGGGGCGAGCCCAGGACAAACGGGGAGATCACTACTTCACGAGCGACCGGAGGTCACCCCGACGGACCAGCTACCCGTCCCGCAATGGACGCCGGACCTACGCATCGGTGGTGAGAGGACGGGACCACCGGGAGGAGAGAGAAATCCCGCACACATGGCAGCCAAACCAGCAGAGATGGCGAACGACTGCGGACCGTCATACTGCCCGTCACCGAGAGCGGCGTTTTGAACAGAGACCAGCCCAGAATAGACGGTATGTGAAACACGCCAGATCCGAGCGATCTGAGCCTCCCACGAACAAAATACCGTCTGATGACCCAGACTTTTCTACCAAAGTGCGTATTATTCATAGACTCATTAAATCAGTCCACCACCTTAAAAATGTCTCAAGGGATGCATACCCGCCCTCTTTGAATAAAATAGCCCAGAACTTGATGACTGTTATTAAGCCGGCTGTCCCAAGTGAAAGGACACAGGCGCTGATTGAGGGTAATGCTCAAAACTGGGCGCACAACGCTGTTTTAATCCTCCGTGAACATTATTCTGAGGCGAGGGAGGAGGAATTAAAGAGCCTTTTTGAGTTCCCTAAGCAGGACTGGAGGGGACCCTTTGAAGTGGCGACATCCTGGGCCAAACGCAACCTGGGCCGCCGCCTCCAGCCTGAGTCGCTAGAACAGACCGAGGCAGTCATCGTGGCTAGACTGGCAGACACCAGATCGGCAGGGCGGGGCCATACAGCCGGCAAGCCGAGACGACAACCAGAGGCGAGGGAGGACCTGATGCAGCTCGACCCTGTCGAGCCTCCGGTGGAGGTGTTGCAGCCAGCCTCTTCCCACACGCGACCTGCCGCACCACAGCCCAGCACCAGCCGGGCCATTAAAGTTACTGCGCAGATCCATGCTCCGCCTGTAGCGAGCGCTGTAACCATGGTGACAGCGACGACCATGACGGACCCCATCAGAGGTGACTGGTCACCCCTCATAGAGAGACTGGTGGAGGAGGACGGTGACCTGAGGCCCACCACCACCCCTCAGGAAGATTCTCCTGAACCAGAGCCCGAACCAACGTCACCTAAAGACCAGAGAGTGAGAAGGGTCCTCGACGCTCTCCACGTGACCTCCACTGGGGAGAAGTCACCTCCACCCGCTCAGCCTCCACAGCCTTCTGAGGACATGGAGATCGAGGTAATGGACCTCACACAGGGGGAATCCACCCCCACCAAATCCAAGGGAGGCAGAAGAACAGCGCCCAAATCCCCGACAGCTTCACACTCCAGCCTGCCACGCACCACTCAGGATAGACTGAAATCCTGCGTGCAGACCCGCCTCCAAACGAGGAGAATTGAGGAATCCTCCTTGTCTCCTCCCCCTTCACCAGGTTCACCTATTCTGCAAACGCACCCTCCAACGAGACACCCGAACACGCAGAAGAAACTGCAAGACTGGAGTCTTCACATCAGAGAAACATCACTCATCATGGGTGACTCCAATGTGTGTAAACTCCCATCTTTTTCAGCACCAGGAATACAAATTGACAGTTTTCCCGGGGCGAAATGGTGCCACGCACAAGCCCTTTTGGAAAAAGCGACCTGTGACGAAGATTTGGAAACACTGGTGTTATCTTTTGGCCTAAACAATAGGTCACAAAGAGACAAAGACACACCGGTCACAGAGCTGAAAAAGGCACTGCAGACAGCCCAGGAAAGATTTCCTGAGGCCGACATCTACATTCCAGCTATTAACTTCTCCTCAACTCTGCCCCTGAATGAACAGGAAACACTGCTGCATTTGAACACTTTTATTGCAGGTCTGGATGAACACATACCCACTCTTCCTGATTCAATGTTCCACACAGAGAAGGACAATATCCACTGGACTGATAAGACAGCGAAGTGTATGTTGGAGCATTGGAGCAACTATGTAAATGTTGTATCCCCGTGAACCCAGCTTACAGGGAGGGGGTAAGTTTTGACAATTGCAACAGTGTCATTAATTTATCTAAACACTTTCAGCCTTCCACTGCTCAGCGGACCCTCTTAAGTAGGGGCCTTAATTTTATTCCCACAAAAGGCCACAATAAAAATTTCCTATTACAATGTAGATACGACATCCAACAATATCACAGAAGGGTCAAATTGGCTATACATTTTGGAGATAAGTCTGACACAGAACTCCAACCCTTCACTCCCAAATCTGATTGGTCTCCTCCCTTGGGCCAGCTTCCACCTGAGGTGTCCACCTTGGTGAAAGCTGATTATGAATATTTTGATAATCATTTCCACATTGACCGCATCAAACCTAACTTAAAGGGAGAAGAAACCAAAGCTCTAAAAGAACTAAGAGAAAACAAACAAATAATTATAAAACCGGCAGACAAAGGAAGTGCTGTGGTCATCCTGGACAGAGATCAATATTTACAGGAGGGCTACAGACAACTAAATGATACAACGTACTACTCAAAATTGAAGAAACCCATCTATTTGGACACACTGCCTATTGTGGAGAAAATAATTAATAATCTTTATCAAAAGAAATTCATTAATATGAAACAAAAAAACTATTTATTGGGCTCCTCTGAGCCAAGAGGAAGGCTGTTTTATTTGCTACCCAAAATCCACAAAGACCCGGCTAAGTGGTCTGTACCATTCCAGGTGCCTCCCGGGCGTCCCATTGTATCTGATTGTGAAAGTGAAACATACTACACAGCAGAATATCTGGACTTTTTCCTAAACCCCTTGTCCACAAAGCATGACAGTTATATTAAAGATACATATGACTTTGTGGAGAAGGTGAAACAGGCAGAGGTACCCCCAAACTCATTTCTTTTCTCGATTGATATTGACAGCCTTTATACCAATATTGATATTAAGGAGGGAATGAACTCCATTAGGAATATTTTCCACAAATTTCCAGAAAAGAAAAGGCCAGAAAAAGAATTATTACAATTATTGGAAATCAATCTGACAAGAAATGACTTTGAGTTCAACGGGGACTACTTCTTACAAATAAAAGGGACAGCCATGGGTAAGAAATTTGCCCCAGCATACGCCAACATATTCATGGCTGAATGGGAAACTGCAGCCCTGGCAAAATGTAATAAAAAACCATTGTATTATTACAGGTTTCTTGATGACATCTGGGGAGTATGGCCTCATTCTGAACAAGATTTTGAAACGTTTCTAACCACTCTGAATGATCACAATGACTCAATTAAACTTAAATCCACAATTAGCGACGCCACAATTGACTTCTTGGACACAACCACCTTTAAAGGCCCAAATTTTTCACAGACCCACAAATTGGACATTAAAGTGTTTTTCAAACCCACGGACACACATGCATTGTTATTTAAAACAAGCTTCCACCCGAAACATACCTTTGCTGGTCTAATTAAGTCCCAATTATTGCGATTCCACAGAATCTGCACCCAGCGGACTGATTTCAGAGCAGCGACCAAAATTCTATTTGCAGCTCTCGCCACTAGGGGGTACTGTCGCTCTTTCCTTAGGAAATGTTTTAAATCATTCCTACAGACCAAACCCATTGATCTGACCCCTATCCTACCAGTGATTGTGACATATGCCCCATCAACATGTAAACTGATCAGAGTGATTAAGAACAACTTTCAAGATCTTGTCCAGAAAACCCAATTACTGGGTGATCATAAGGTGATAGCGGCCTTTAGGAGGAATAAAAACCTGAGGGATTTCCTCATTAAGGCAAAACTTTCACCTCTCTCTGAGCCCAAACTCAGAGACCAGGGGCAATTTTTTAAGCACCAAACATGGTTGCGCAGCTTCTCAAATGGAAATGTATTCCACTCACAATGTAACGGTACTCCACGCTCCAGGAACTGTATTTATGTGATTACTTGCAGCCAATGTGGCATCCAATATGTTGGTGAGACAGGCAACACACTTCTGACCAGATTCACCCAGCACAGGTACAATGTGTTAAGGAAAAAGAACACACACACGCATTTGGTGAAACACTTCCTGTCACATGGCTGGAAATCGGTCACAGCAACAGTGATACAGGCAAACCCCAGATGGACAGCTCAGCAGAGGAGGAAGGCTGAAAGAGGCTGGATTGCCAAATTAGACACTGTACACCCTAAGGGGTTAAATGAAAAAAGTTTTTAAAGGGACATAAGTCCACACAATGTACATAATTGTTGTTTATTAGTGTCTTGTTGTTGCTATGCTTGTTGCCATGCTTGTCATATTCATCATCATCATTGCTGTTATAATCATTCCACCGGTCTCTGTACATATTTGCTGAAGCACCCTGACCATGAGGTTTTATCCTAACCTTAACCGTCTCGAAACCTGCGCTGGATTTAACCTTATCTTTGATGCCCAGCCCTGAATTCAATCCTGACCCTAACCACCTTGAACCCTATATTGGTTTAACCCTTGACCCCAAAAACCCTCTTTCCCCCCCCCCTCCCCCCCTCCCCTCTCTCCCTCTCCCTCACCCTTTTCTCTCGCTCTCCCTCCCTCCCTCCCTCCCTCCTCCCCTCCCTCCCCATCTGGAAGCCTCATGCTCAGGATGCTAAAACAATCCCTTTTCAGGGCACCAAATCGGGGACATGGTTCCTTGAGCCGGGAGCAAGGATGGCCTGTGCATTGGGACCCAATCGGGCCCCCACCTTACCTTCTCCTAACCCGCCTGCGCCCCTTGTCCACCCACTCCTGGAGCCCTCTGTCCTTACACAAAGCACTGTATATATGTGTGTATATTCAATAACTGTACATATCATCAACATAATTCGAATTGTGATACTGTTCTTTTGACTCTCATATGGAGAGAGACTTTATGTGGAAACTGTATATTTCTATTCACAGATTACTGTCATCCGGTGTACATATTGTTTGATTGTATATATCATCAACGCCATTTTGTTTGTGATGATTTTTATTTAACTCTCATATGGAGAGTAATGTTTTGTGAAAACTGTACTTCTCTTCACAAATTACAGTGGGCCAAAATGCTCCTGAACACTGCAAACAAGTAAGCATCCAATCAATTTGAATCTTTTAAAGGGACCTCTGACTCACGGAGCAGGTGCTCTTCTCATTGGTCGAGGAGACCCGCAAATTTTGAATTTGGACTTGCGCAGTGTACACACAGAACATAACTGAGATTTTGTTATGCTGTATTCATTCTTCTAGTAAGCCAGCCTGAAGAAGGTTCATGCGAACCGAAACGTCGCGTTTTTGGCTTACTTTTATTGATATTTGTTCATTTTGGATTTTTGGTATTGAGCAAAAATAAAGCTCTTAGTTATTATACCAAGCTGAACGTGAGTGTCTTCAGTTTGCGCACAGCTGCTTAACATTACTAGCACAGTCACCAGTGACCAGTTAGTTAAGTTAAAGCCACGAGTGGGACCGCAAACATGCCCACGTTTACAGCAGAGGACCAGTGGACCACCGTCCGACGGCGTGGAAACCGGAGAGGAGATCGCGGCTTTACGAGCGGCCGGAGGTCACCCCGACGGACCAGCTACCCGTCCCGCAACAGACGCCGGACCTACGCATCGGTGGTGAGAGGACGTGACTACCGGGATGAGAGAGAAATCCCGCACGTATGGCAGCACAACCAGCGGAGAGAACGGCCGACTGAGGATCGCTATGCTGCCCAACACAGAGATCGGACTGAACGAGAGCAGCGGTTTGAACGGGGGCGAGCCCAGGACAAACGGGGAGATCACTACTTCACGAGCGACCGGAGGTCACCCCGACGGACCAGCTACCCGTCCCGCAATGGACGCCGGACCTACGCATCGGTGGTGAGAGGACGGGACCACCGGGAGGAGAGAGAAATCCCGCACACATGGCAGCCAAACCAGCAGAGATGGCGAACGACTGCGGACCGTCATACTGCCCGTCACCGAGAGCGGCGTTTTGAACAGAGACCAGCCCAGAATAGACGGTATGTGAAACACGCCAGATCCGAGCGATCTGAGCCTCCCACGAACAAAATACCGTCTGATGACCCAGACTTTTCTACCAAAGTGCGTATTATTCATAGACTCATTAAATCAGTCCACCACCTTAAAAATGTCTCAAGGGATGCATACCCGCCCTCTTTGAATAAAATAGCCCAGAACTTGATGACTGTTATTAAGCCGGCTGTCCCAAGTGAAAGGACACAGGCGCTGATTGAGGGTAATGCTCAAAACTGGGCGCACAACGCTGTTTTAATCCTCCGTGAACATTATTCTGAGGCGAGGGAGGAGGAATTAAAGAGCCTTTTTGAGTTCCCTAAGCAGGACTGGAGGGGACCCTTTGAAGTGGCGACATCCTGGGCCAAACGCAACCTGGGCCGCCGCCTCCAGCCTGAGTCGCTAGAACAGACCGAGGCAGTCATCGTGGCTAGACTGGCAGACACCAGATCGGCAGGGCGGGGCCATACAGCCGGCAAGCCGAGACGACAACCAGAGGCGAGGGAGGACCTGATGCAGCTCGACCCTGTCGAGCCTCCGGTGGAGGTGTTGCAGCCAGCCTCTTCCCACACGCGACCTGCCGCACCACAGCCCAGCACCAGCCGGGCCATTAAAGTTACTGCGCAGATCCATGCTCCGCCTGTAGCGAGCGCTGTAACCATGGTGACAGCGACGACCATGACGGACCCCATCAGAGGTGACTGGTCACCCCTCATAGAGAGACTGGTGGAGGAGGACGGTGACCTGAGGCCCACCACCACCCCTCAGGAAGATTCTCCTGAACCAGAGCCCGAACCAACGTCACCTAAAGACCAGAGAGTGAGAAGGGTCCTCGACGCTCTCCACGTGACCTCCACTGGGGAGAAGTCACCTCCACCCGCTCAGCCTCCACAGCCTTCTGAGGACATGGAGATCGAGGTAATGGACCTCACACAGGGGGAATCCACCCCCACCAAATCCAAGGGAGGCAGAAGAACAGCGCCCAAATCCCCGACAGCTTCACACTCCAGCCTGCCACGCACCACTCAGGATAGACTGAAATCCTGCGTGCAGACCCGCCTCCAAACGAGGAGAATTGAGGAATCCTCCTTGTCTCCTCCCCCTTCACCAGGTTCACCTATTCTGCAAACGCACCCTCCAACGAGACACCCGAACACGCAGAAGAAACTGCAAGACTGGAGTCTTCACATCAGAGAAACATCACTCATCATGGGTGACTCCAATGTGTGTAAACTCCCATCTTTTTCAGCACCAGGAATACAAATTGACAGTTTTCCCGGGGCGAAATGGTGCCACGCACAAGCCCTTTTGGAAAAAGCGACCTGTGACGAAGATTTGGAAACACTGGTGTTATCTTTTGGCCTAAACAATAGGTCACAAAGAGACAAAGACACACCGGTCACAGAGCTGAAAAAGGCACTGCAGACAGCCCAGGAAAGATTTCCTGAGGCCGACATCTACATTCCAGCTATTAACTTCTCCTCAACTCTGCCCCTGAATGAACAGGAAACACTGCTGCATTTGAACACTTTTATTGCAGGTCTGGATGAACACATACCCACTCTTCCTGATTCAATGTTCCACACAGAGAAGGACAATATCCACTGGACTGATAAGACAGCGAAGTGTATGTTGGAGCATTGGAGCAACTATGTAAATGTTGTATCCCCGTGAACCCAGCTTACAGGGAGGGGGTAAGTTTTGACAATTGCAACAGTGTCATTAATTTATCTAAACACTTTCAGCCTTCCACTGCTCAGCGGACCCTCTTAAGTAGGGGCCTTAATTTTATTCCCACAAAAGGCCACAATAAAAATTTCCTATTACAATGTAGATACGACATCCAACAATATCACAGAAGGGTCAAATTGGCTATACATTTTGGAGATAAGTCTGACACAGAACTCCAACCCTTCACTCCCAAATCTGATTGGTCTCCTCCCTTGGGCCAGCTTCCACCTGAGGTGTCCACCTTGGTGAAAGCTGATTATGAATATTTTGATAATCATTTCCACATTGACCGCATCAAACCTAACTTAAAGGGAGAAGAAACCAAAGCTCTAAAAGAACTAAGAGAAAACAAACAAATAATTATAAAACCGGCAGACAAAGGAAGTGCTGTGGTCATCCTGGACAGAGATCAATATTTACAGGAGGGCTACAGACAACTAAATGATACAACGTACTACTCAAAATTGAAGAAACCCATCTATTTGGACACACTGCCTATTGTGGAGAAAATAATTAATAATCTTTATCAAAAGAAATTCATTAATATGAAACAAAAAAACTATTTATTGGGCTCCTCTGAGCCAAGAGGAAGGCTGTTTTATTTGCTACCCAAAATCCACAAAGACCCGGCTAAGTGGTCTGTACCATTCCAGGTGCCTCCCGGGCGTCCCATTGTATCTGATTGTGAAAGTGAAACATACTACACAGCAGAATATCTGGACTTTTTCCTAAACCCCTTGTCCACAAAGCATGACAGTTATATTAAAGATACATATGACTTTGTGGAGAAGGTGAAACAGGCAGAGGTACCCCCAAACTCATTTCTTTTCTCGATTGATATTGACAGCCTTTATACCAATATTGATATTAAGGAGGGAATGAACTCCATTAGGAATATTTTCCACAAATTTCCAGAAAAGAAAAGGCCAGAAAAAGAATTATTACAATTATTGGAAATCAATCTGACAAGAAATGACTTTGAGTTCAACGGGGACTACTTCTTACAAATAAAAGGGACAGCCATGGGTAAGAAATTTGCCCCAGCATACGCCAACATATTCATGGCTGAATGGGAAACTGCAGCCCTGGCAAAATGTAATAAAAAACCATTGTATTATTACAGGTTTCTTGATGACATCTGGGGAGTATGGCCTCATTCTGAACAAGATTTTGAAACGTTTCTAACCACTCTGAATGATCACAATGACTCAATTAAACTTAAATCCACAATTAGCGACGCCACAATTGACTTCTTGGACACAACCACCTTTAAAGGCCCAAATTTTTCACAGACCCACAAATTGGACATTAAAGTGTTTTTCAAACCCACGGACACACATGCATTGTTATTTAAAACAAGCTTCCACCCGAAACATACCTTTGCTGGTCTAATTAAGTCCCAATTATTGCGATTCCACAGAATCTGCACCCAGCGGACTGATTTCAGAGCAGCGACCAAAATTCTATTTGCAGCTCTCGCCACTAGGGGGTACTGTCGCTCTTTCCTTAGGAAATGTTTTAAATCATTCCTACAGACCAAACCCATTGATCTGACCCCTATCCTACCAGTGATTGTGACATATGCCCCATCAACATGTAAACTGATCAGAGTGATTAAGAACAACTTTCAAGATCTTGTCCAGAAAACCCAATTACTGGGTGATCATAAGGTGATAGCGGCCTTTAGGAGGAATAAAAACCTGAGGGATTTCCTCATTAAGGCAAAACTTTCACCTCTCTCTGAGCCCAAACTCAGAGACCAGGGGCAATTTTTTAAGCACCAAACATGGTTGCGCAGCTTCTCAAATGGAAATGTATTCCACTCACAATGTAACGGTACTCCACGCTCCAGGAACTGTATTTATGTGATTACTTGCAGCCAATGTGGCATCCAATATGTTGGTGAGACAGGCAACACACTTCTGACCAGATTCACCCAGCACAGGTACAATGTGTTAAGGAAAAAGAACACACACACGCATTTGGTGAAACACTTCCTGTCACATGGCTGGAAATCGGTCACAGCAACAGTGATACAGGCAAACCCCAGATGGACAGCTCAGCAGAGGAGGAAGGCTGAAAGAGGCTGGATTGCCAAATTAGACACTGTACACCCTAAGGGGTTAAATGAAAAAAGTTTTTAAAGGGACATAAGTCCACACAATGTACATAATTGTTGTTTATTAGTGTCTTGTTGTTGCTATGCTTGTTGCCATGCTTGTCATATTCATCATCATCATTGCTGTTATAATCATTCCACCGGTCTCTGTACATATTTGCTGAAGCACCCTGACCATGAGGTTTTATCCTAACCTTAACCGTCTCGAAACCTGCGCTGGATTTAACCTTATCTTTGATGCCCAGCCCTGAATTCAATCCTGACCCTAACCACCTTGAACCCTATATTGGTTTAACCCTTGACCCCAAAAACCCTCTTTCCCCCCCCCCTCCCCCCCTCCCCTCTCTCCCTCTCCCTCACCCTTTTCTCTCGCTCTCCCTCCCTCCCTCCCTCCCTCCTCCCCTCCCTCCCCATCTGGAAGCCTCATGCTCAGGATGCTAAAACAATCCCTTTTCAGGGCACCAAATCGGGGACATGGTTCCTTGAGCCGGGAGCAAGGATGGCCTGTGCATTGGGACCCAATCGGGCCCCCACCTTACCTTCTCCTAACCCGCCTGCGCCCCTTGTCCACCCACTCCTGGAGCCCTCTGTCCTTACACAAAGCACTGTATATATGTGTGTATATTCAATAACTGTACATATCATCAACATAATTCGAATTGTGATACTGTTCTTTTGACTCTCATATGGAGAGAGACTTTATGTGGAAACTGTATATTTCTATTCACAGATTACTGTCATCCGGTGTACATATTGTTTGATTGTATATATCATCAACGCCATTTTGTTTGTGATGATTTTTATTTAACTCTCATATGGAGAGTAATGTTTTGTGAAAACTGTACTTCTCTTCACAAATTACAGTGGGCCAAAATGCTCCTGAACACTGCAAACAAGTAAGCATCCAATCAATTTGAATCTTTTAAAGGGACCTCTGACTCACGGAGCAGGTGCTCTTCTCATTGGTCGAGGAGACCCGCAAATTTTGAATTTGGACTTGCGCAGTGTACACACAGAACATAACTGAGATTTTGTTATGCTGTATTCATTCTTCTAGTAAGCCAGCCTGAAGAAGGTTCATGCGAACCGAAACGTCGCGTTTTTGGCTTACTTTTATTGATATTTGTTCATTTTGGATTTTTGGTATTGAGCAAAAATAAAGCTCTTAGTTATTATACCAAGCTGAACGTGAGTGTCTTCAGTTTGCGCACAGCTGCTTAACATTACTAGCACAGTCACCAGTGACCAGTTAGTTAAGTTAAAGCCACGAGTGGGACCGCAAACATGCCCACGTTTACAGCAGAGGACCAGTGGACCACCGTCCGACGGCGTGGAAACCGGAGAGGAGATCGCGGCTTTACGAGCGGCCGGAGGTCACCCCGACGGACCAGCTACCCGTCCCGCAACAGACGCCGGACCTACGCATCGGTGGTGAGAGGACGTGACTACCGGGATGAGAGAGAAATCCCGCACGTATGGCAGCACAACCAGCGGAGAGAACGGCCGACTGAGGATCGCTATGCTGCCCAACACAGAGATCGGACTGAACGAGAGCAGCGGTTTGAACGGGGGCGAGCCCAGGACAAACGGGGAGATCACTACTTCACGAGCGACCGGAGGTCACCCCGACGGACCAGCTACCCGTCCCGCAATGGACGCCGGACCTACGCATCGGTGGTGAGAGGACGGGACCACCGGGAGGAGAGAGAAATCCCGCACACATGGCAGCCAAACCAGCAGAGATGGCGAACGACTGCGGACCGTCATACTGCCCGTCACCGAGAGCGGCGTTTTGAACAGAGACCAGCCCAGAATAGACGGTATGTGAAACACGCCAGATCCGAACGATCTGAGCCTCCCACGAACAAAATACCGTCTGATGACCCAGACTTTTCTACCAAAGTGCGTATTATTCATAGACTCATTAAATCAGTCCACCACCTTAAAAATGTCTCAAGGGATGCATACCCGCCCTCTTTGAATAAAATAGCCCAGAACTTGATGACTGTTATTAAGCCGGCTGTCCCAAGTGAAAGGACACAGGCGCTGATTGAGGGTAATGCTCAAAACTGGGTGCACAACGCTGTTTTAATCCTCCGTGAACATTATTCTGAGGCGAGGGAGGAGGAATTAAAGAGCCTTTTTGAGTTCCCTAAGCAGGACTGGAGGGGACCCTTTGAAGTGGCGACATCCTGGGCCAAACGCAACCTGGGCCGCCGCCTCCAGCCTGAGTTGCTAGAACAGACCGAGGCAGTCATCGTGGCTAGACTGGCAGACACCAGATCGGCAGGGCGGGGCCATACAGCCGGCAAGCCGAGACGACAACCAGAGGCGAGGGAGGACCTGATGCAGCTCGACCCTGTCGAGCCTCCGGTGGAGGTGTTGCAGCCAGCCTCTTCCCACACGCGACCTGCCGCACCACAGCCCAGCACCAGCCGGGCCATTAAAGTTACTGCGCAGATCCATGCTCCGCCTGTAGCGAGCGCTGTAACCATGGTGACAGCGACGACCATGACGGACCCCATCAGAGGTGACTGGTCACCCCTCATAGAGAGACTGGTGGAGGAGGACGGTGACCTGAGGCCCACCACCACCCCTCAGGAAGATTCTCCTGAACCAGAGCCCGAACCAACGTCACCTAAAGACCAGAGAGTGAGAAGGGTCCTCGACGCTCTCCACGTGACCTCCACTGGGGAGAAGTCACCTCCACCCGCTCAGCCTCCACAGCCTTCTGAGGACATGGAGATCGAGGTAATGGACCTCACACAGGGGGAATCCACCCCCACCAAATCCAAGGGAGGCAGAAGAACAGCGCCCAAATCCCCGACAGCTTCACACTCCAGCCTGCCACGCACCACTCAGGATAGACTGAAATCCTGCGTGCAGACCCGCCTCCAAACGAGGAGAATTGAGGAATCCTCCTTGTCTCCTCCCCCTTCACCAGGTTCACCTATTCTGCAAACGCACCCTCCAACGAGACACCCGAACACGCAGAAGAAACTGCAAGACTGGAGTCTTCACATCAGAGAAACATCACTCATCATGGGTGACTCCAATGTGTGTAAACTCCCATCTTTTTCAGCACCAGGAATACAAATTGACAGTTTTCCCGGGGCGAAATGGTGCCACGCACAAGCCCTTTTGGAAAAAGCGACCTGTGACGAAGATTTGGAAACACTGGTGTTATCTTTTGGCCTAAACAATAGGTCACAAAGAGACAAAGACACACCGGTCACAGAGCTGAAAAAGGCACTGCAGACAGCCCAGGAAAGATTTCCTGAGGCCGACATCTACATTCCAGCTATTAACTTCTCCTCAACTCTGCCCCTGAATGAACAGGAAACACTGCTGCATTTGAACACTTTTATTGCAGGTCTGGATGAACACATACCCACTCTTCCTGATTCAATGTTCCACACAGAGAAGGACAATATCCACTGGACTGATAAGACAGCGAAGTGTATGTTGGAGCATTGGAGCAACTATGTAAATGTTGTATCCCCGTGAACCCAGCTTACAGGGAGGGGGTAAGTTTTGACAATTGCAACAGTGTCATTAATTTATCTAAACACTTTCAGCCTTCCACTGCTCAGCGGACCCTCTTAAGTAGGGGCCTTAATTTTATTCCCACAAAAGGCCACAATAAAAATTTCCTATTACAATGTAGATACGACATCCAACAATATCACAGAAGGGTCAAATTGGCTATACATTTTGGAGATAAGTCTGACACAGAACTCCAACCCTTCACTCCCAAATCTGATTGGTCTCCTCCCTTGGGCCAGCTTCCACCTGAGGTGTCCACCTTGGTGAAAGCTGATTATGAATATTTTGATAATCATTTCCACATTGACCGCATCAAACCTAACTTAAAGGGAGAAGAAACCAAAGCTCTAAAAGAACTAAGAGAAAACAAACAAATAATTATAAAACCGGCAGACAAAGGAAGTGCTGTGGTCATCCTGGACAGAGATCAATATTTACAGGAGGGCTACAGACAACTAAATGATACAACGTACTACTCAAAATTGAAGAAACCCATCTATTTGGACACACTGCCTATTGTGGAGAAAATAATTAATAATCTTTATCAAAAGAAATTCATTAATATGAAACAAAAAAACTATTTATTGGGCTCCTCTGAGCCAAGAGGAAGGCTGTTTTATTTGCTACCCAAAATCCACAAAGACCCGGCTAAGTGGTCTGTACCATTCCAGGTGCCTCCCGGGCGTCCCATTGTATCTGATTGTGAAAGTGAAACATACTACACAGCAGAATATCTGGACTTTTTCCTAAACCCCTTGTCCACAAAGCATGACAGTTATATTAAAGATACATATGACTTTGTGGAGAAGGTGAAACAGGCAGAGGTACCCCCAAACTCATTTCTTTTCTCGATTGATATTGACAGCCTTTATACCAATATTGATATTAAGGAGGGAATGAACTCCATTAGGAATATTTTCCACAAATTTCCAGAAAAGAAAAGGCCAGAAAAAGAATTATTACAATTATTGGAAATCAATCTGACAAGAAATGACTTTGAGTTCAACGGGGACTACTTCTTACAAATAAAAGGGACAGCCATGGGTAAGAAATTTGCCCCAGCATACGCCAACATATTCATGGCTGAATGGGAAACTGCAGCCCTGGCAAAATGTAATAAAAAACCATTGTATTATTACAGGTTTCTTGATGACATCTGGGGAGTATGGCCTCATTCTGAACAAGATTTTGAAACGTTTCTAACCACTCTGAATGATCACAATGACTCAATTAAACTTAAATCCACAATTAGCGACGCCACAATTGACTTCTTGGACACAACCACCTTTAAAGGCCCAAATTTTTCACAGACCCACAAATTGGACATTAAAGTGTTTTTCAAACCCACGGACACACATGCATTGTTATTTAAAACAAGCTTCCACCCGAAACATACCTTTGCTGGTCTAATTAAGTCCCAATTATTGCGATTCCACAGAATCTGCACCCAGCGGACTGATTTCAGAGCAGCGACCAAAATTCTATTTGCAGCTCTCGCCACTAGGGGGTACTGTCGCTCTTTCCTTAGGAAATGTTTTAAATCATTCCTACAGACCAAACCCATTGATCTGACCCCTATCCTACCAGTGATTGTGACATATGCCCCATCAACATGTAAACTGATCAGAGTGATTAAGAACAACTTTCAAGATCTTGTCCAGAAAACCCAATTACTGGGTGATCATAAGGTGATAGCGGCCTTTAGGAGGAATAAAAACCTGAGGGATTTCCTCATTAAGGCAAAACTTTCACCTCTCTCTGAGCCCAAACTCAGAGACCAGGGGCAATTTTTTAAGCACCAAACATGGTTGCGCAGCTTCTCAAATGGAAATGTATTCCACTCACAATGTAACGGTACTCCACGCTCCAGGAACTGTATTTATGTGATTACTTGCAGCCAATGTGGCATCCAATATGTTGGTGAGACAGGCAACACACTTCTGACCAGATTCACCCAGCACAGGTACAATGTGTTAAGGAAAAAGAACACACACACGCATTTGGTGAAACACTTCCTGTCACATGGCTGGAAATCGGTCACAGCAACAGTGATACAGGCAAACCCCAGATGGACAGCTCAGCAGAGGAGGAAGGCTGAAAGAGGCTGGATTGCCAAATTAGACACTGTACACCCTAAGGGGTTAAATGAAAAAAGTTTTTAAAGGGACATAAGTCCACACAATGTACATAATTGTTGTTTATTAGTGTCTTGTTGTTGCTATGCTTGTTGCCATGCTTGTCATATTCATCATCATCATTGCTGTTATAATCATTCCACCGGTCTCTGTACATATTTGCTGAAGCACCCTGACCATGAGGTTTTATCCTAACCTTAACCGTCTCGAAACCTGCGCTGGATTTAACCTTATCTTTGATGCCCAGCCCTGAATTCAATCCTGACCCTAACCACCTTGAACCCTATATTGGTTTAACCCTTGACCCCAAAAACCCTCTTTCCCCCCCCCCTCCCCCCCTCCCCTCTCTCCCTCTCCCTCACCCTTTTCTCTCGCTCTCCCTCCCTCCCTCCCTCCTCCCCTCCCTCCCCATCTGGAAGCCTCATGCTCAGGATGCTAAAACAATCCCTTTTCAGGGCACCAAATCGGGGACATGGTTCCTTGAGCCGGGAGCAAGGATGGCCTGTGCATTGGGACCCAATCGGGCCCCCACCTTACCTTCTCCTAACCCGCCTGCGCCCCTTGTCCACCCACTCCTGGAGCCCTCTGTCCTTACACAAAGCACTGTATATATGTGTGTATATTCAATAACTGTACATATCATCAACATAATTCGAATTGTGATACTGTTCTTTTGACTCTCATATGGAGAGAGACTTTATGTGGAAACTGTATATTTCTATTCACAGATTACTGTCATCCGGTGTACATATTGTTTGATTGTATATATCATCAACGCCATTTTGTTTGTGATGATTTTTATTTAACTCTCATATGGAGAGTAATGTTTTGTGAAAACTGTACTTCTCTTCACAAATTACAGTGGGCCAAAATGCTCCTGAACACTGCAAACAAGTAAGCATCCAATCAATTTGAATCTTTTAAAGGGACCTCTGACTCACGGAGCAGGTGCTCTTCTCATTGGTCGAGGAGACCCGCAAATTTTGAATTTGGACTTGCGCAGTGTACACACAGAACATAACTGAGATTTTGTTATGCTGTATTCATTCTTCTAGTAAGCCAGCCTGAAGAAGGTTCATGCGAACCGAAACGTCGCGTTTTTGGCTTACTTTTATTGATATTTGTTCATTTTGGATTTTTGGTATTGAGCAAAAATAAAGCTCTTAGTTATTATACCAAGCTGAACGTGAGTGTCTTCAGTTTGCGCACAGCTGCTTAACATTACTAGCACAGTCACCAGTGACCAGTTAGTTAAGTTAAAGCCACGAGTGGGACCGCAAACATGCCCACGTTTACAGCAGAGGACCAGTGGACCACCGTCCGACGGCGTGGAAACCGGAGAGGAGATCGCGGCTTTACGAGCGGCCGGAGGTCACCCCGACGGACCAGCTACCCGTCCCGCAACAGACGCCGGACCTACGCATCGGTGGTGAGAGGACGTGACTACCGGGATGAGAGAGAAATCCCGCACGTATGGCAGCACAACCAGCGGAGAGAACGGCCGACTGAGGATCGCTATGCTGCCCAACACAGAGATCGGACTGAACGAGAGCAGCGGTTTGAACGGGGGCGAGCCCAGGACAAACGGGGAGATCACTACTTCACGAGCGACCGGAGGTCACCCCGACGGACCAGCTACCCGTCCCGCAATGGACGCCGGACCTACGCATCGGTGGTGAGAGGACGGGACCACCGGGAGGAGAGAGAAATCCCGCACACATGGCAGCCAAACCAGCAGAGATGGCGAACGACTGCGGACCGTCATACTGCCCGTCACCGAGAGCGGCGTTTTGAACAGAGACCAGCCCAGAATAGACGGTATGTGAAACACGCCAGATCCGAACGATCTGAGCCTCCCACGAACAAAATACCGTCTGATGACCCAGACTTTTCTACCAAAGTGCGTATTATTCATAGACTCATTAAATCAGTCCACCACCTTAAAAATGTCTCAAGGGATGCATACCCGCCCTCTTTGAATAAAATAGCCCAGAACTTGATGACTGTTATTAAGCCGGCTGTCCCAAGTGAAAGGACACAGGCGCTGATTGAGGGTAATGCTCAAAACTGGGCGCACAACGCTGTTTTAATCCTCCGTGAACATTATTCTGAGGCGAGGGAGGAGGAATTAAAGAGCCTTTTTGAGTTCCCTAAGCAGGACTGGAGGGGACCCTTTGAAGTGGCGACATCCTGGGCCAAACGCAACCTGGGCCGCCGCCTCCAGCCTGAGTTGCTAGAACAGACCGAGGCAGTCATCGTGGCTAGACTGGCAGACACCAGATCGGCAGGGCGGGGCCATACAGCCGGCAAGCCGAGACGACAACCAGAGGCGAGGGAGGACCTGATGCAGCTCGACCCTGTCGAGCCTCCGGTGGAGGTGTTGCAGCCAGCCTCTTCCCACACGCGACCTGCCGCACCACAGCCCAGCACCAGCCGGGCCATTAAAGTTACTGCGCAGATCCATGCTCCGCCTGTAGCGAGCGCTGTAACCATGGTGACAGCGACGACCATGACGGACCCCATCAGAGGTGACTGGTCACCCCTCATAGAGAGACTGGTGGAGGAGGACGGTGACCTGAGGCCCACCACCACCCCTCAGGAAGATTCTCCTGAACCAGAGCCCGAACCAACGTCACCTAAAGACCAGAGAGTGAGAAGGGTCCTCGACGCTCTCCACGTGACCTCCACTGGGGAGAAGTCACCTCCACCCGCTCAGCCTCCACAGCCTTCTGAGGACATGGAGATCGAGGTAATGGACCTCACACAGGGGGAATCCACCCCCACCAAATCCAAGGGAGGCAGAAGAACAGCGCCCAAATCCCCGACAGCTTCACACTCCAGCCTGCCACGCACCACTCAGGATAGACTGAAATCCTGCGTGCAGACCCGCCTCCAAACGAGGAGAATTGAGGAATCCTCCTTGTCTCCTCCCCCTTCACCAGGTTCACCTATTCTGCAAACGCACCCTCCAACGAGACACCCGAACACGCAGAAGAAACTGCAAGACTGGAGTCTTCACATCAGAGAAACATCACTCATCATGGGTGACTCCAATGTGTGTAAACTCCCATCTTTTTCAGCACCAGGAATACAAATTGACAGTTTTCCCGGGGCGAAATGGTGCCACGCACAAGCCCTTTTGGAAAAAGCGACCTGTGACGAAGATTTGGAAACACTGGTGTTATCTTTTGGCCTAAACAATAGGTCACAAAGAGACAAAGACACACCGGTCACAGAGCTGAAAAAGGCACTGCAGACAGCCCAGGAAAGATTTCCTGAGGCCGACATCTACATTCCAGCTATTAACTTCTCCTCAACTCTGCCCCTGAATGAACAGGAAACACTGCTGCATTTGAACACTTTTATTGCAGGTCTGGATGAACACATACCCACTCTTCCTGATTCAATGTTCCACACAGAGAAGGACAATATCCACTGGACTGATAAGACAGCGAAGTGTATGTTGGAGCATTGGAGCAACTATGTAAATGTTGTATCCCCGTGAACCCAGCTTACAGGGAGGGGGTAAGTTTTGACAATTGCAACAGTGTCATTAATTTATCTAAACACTTTCAGCCTTCCACTGCTCAGCGGACCCTCTTAAGTAGGGGCCTTAATTTTATTCCCACAAAAGGCCACAATAAAAATTTCCTATTACAATGTAGATACGACATCCAACAATATCACAGAAGGGTCAAATTGGCTATACATTTTGGAGATAAGTCTGACACAGAACTCCAACCCTTCACTCCCAAATCTGATTGGTCTCCTCCCTTGGGCCAGCTTCCACCTGAGGTGTCCACCTTGGTGAAAGCTGATTATGAATATTTTGATAATCATTTCCACATTGACCGCATCAAACCTAACTTAAAGGGAGAAGAAACCAAAGCTCTAAAAGAACTAAGAGAAAACAAACAAATAATTATAAAACCGGCAGACAAAGGAAGTGCTGTGGTCATCCTGGACAGAGATCAATATTTACAGGAGGGCTACAGACAACTAAATGATACAACGTACTACTCAAAATTGAAGAAACCCATCTATTTGGACACACTGCCTATTGTGGAGAAAATAATTAATAATCTTTATCAAAAGAAATTCATTAATATGAAACAAAAAAACTATTTATTGGGCTCCTCTGAGCCAAGAGGAAGGCTGTTTTATTTGCTACCCAAAATCCACAAAGACCCGGCTAAGTGGTCTGTACCATTCCAGGTGCCTCCCGGGCGTCCCATTGTATCTGATTGTGAAAGTGAAACATACTACACAGCAGAATATCTGGACTTTTTCCTAAACCCCTTGTCCACAAAGCATGACAGTTATATTAAAGATACATATGACTTTGTGGAGAAGGTGAAACAGGCAGAGGTACCCCCAAACTCATTTCTTTTCTCGATTGATATTGACAGCCTTTATACCAATATTGATATTAAGGAGGGAATGAACTCCATTAGGAATATTTTCCACAAATTTCCAGAAAAGAAAAGGCCAGAAAAAGAATTATTACAATTATTGGAAATCAATCTGACAAGAAATGACTTTGAGTTCAACGGGGACTACTTCTTACAAATAAAAGGGACAGCCATGGGTAAGAAATTTGCCCCAGCATACGCCAACATATTCATGGCTGAATGGGAAACTGCAGCCCTGGCAAAATGTAATAAAAAACCATTGTATTATTACAGGTTTCTTGATGACATCTGGGGAGTATGGCCTCATTCTGAACAAGATTTTGAAACGTTTCTAACCACTCTGAATGATCACAATGACTCAATTAAACTTAAATCCACAATTAGCGACGCCACAATTGACTTCTTGGACACAACCACCTTTAAAGGCCCAAATTTTTCACAGACCCACAAATTGGACATTAAAGTGTTTTTCAAACCCACGGACACACATGCATTGTTATTTAAAACAAGCTTCCACCCGAAACATACCTTTGCTGGTCTAATTAAGTCCCAATTATTGCGATTCCACAGAATCTGCACCCAGCGGACTGATTTCAGAGCAGCGACCAAAATTCTATTTGCAGCTCTCGCCACTAGGGGGTACTGTCGCTCTTTCCTTAGGAAATGTTTTAAATCATTCCTACAGACCAAACCCATTGATCTGACCCCTATCCTACCAGTGATTGTGACATATGCCCCATCAACATGTAAACTGATCAGAGTGATTAAGAACAACTTTCAAGATCTTGTCCAGAAAACCCAATTACTGGGTGATCATAAGGTGATAGCGGCCTTTAGGAGGAATAAAAACCTGAGGGATTTCCTCATTAAGGCAAAACTTTCACCTCTCTCTGAGCCCAAACTCAGAGACCAGGGGCAATTTTTTAAGCACCAAACATGGTTGCGCAGCTTCTCAAATGGAAATGTATTCCACTCACAATGTAACGGTACTCCACGCTCCAGGAACTGTATTTATGTGATTACTTGCAGCCAATGTGGCATCCAATATGTTGGTGAGACAGGCAACACACTTCTGACCAGATTCACCCAGCACAGGTACAATGTGTTAAGGAAAAAGAACACACACACGCATTTGGTGAAACACTTCCTGTCACATGGCTGGAAATCGGTCACAGCAACAGTGATACAGGCAAACCCCAGATGGACAGCTCAGCAGAGGAGGAAGGCTGAAAGAGGCTGGATTGCCAAATTAGACACTGTACACCCTAAGGGGTTAAATGAAAAAAGTTTTTAAAGGGACATAAGTCCACACAATGTACATAATTGTTGTTTATTAGTGTCTTGTTGTTGCTATGCTTGTTGCCATGCTTGTCATATTCATCATCATCATTGCTGTTATAATCATTCCACCGGTCTCTGTACATATTTGCTGAAGCACCCTGACCATGAGGTTTTATCCTAACCTTAACCGTCTCGAAACCTGCGCTGGATTTAACCTTATCTTTGATGCCCAGCCCTGAATTCAATCCTGACCCTAACCACCTTGAACCCTATATTGGTTTAACCCTTGACCCCAAAAACCCTCTTTCCCCCCCCCCTCCCCCCCTCCCCTCTCTCCCTCTCCCTCACCCTTTTCTCTCGCTCTCCCTCCCTCCCTCCCTCCTCCCCTCCCTCCCCATCTGGAAGCCTCATGCTCAGGATGCTAAAACAATCCCTTTTCAGGGCACCAAATCGGGGACATGGTTCCTTGAGCCGGGAGCAAGGATGGCCTGTGCATTGGGACCCAATCGGGCCCCCACCTTACCTTCTCCTAACCCGCCTGCGCCCCTTGTCCACCCACTCCTGGAGCCCTCTGTCCTTACACAAAGCACTGTATATATGTGTGTATATTCAATAACTGTACATATCATCAACATAATTCGAATTGTGATACTGTTCTTTTGACTCTCATATGGAGAGAGACTTTATGTGGAAACTGTATATTTCTATTCACAGATTACTGTCATCCGGTGTACATATTGTTTGATTGTATATATCATCAACGCCATTTTGTTTGTGATGATTTTTATTTAACTCTCATATGGAGAGTAATGTTTTGTGAAAACTGTACTTCTCTTCACAAATTACAGTGGGCCAAAATGCTCCTGAACACTGCAAACAAGTAAGCATCCAATCAATTTGAATCTTTTAAAGGGACCTCTGACTCACGGAGCAGGTGCTCTTCTCATTGGTCGAGGAGACCCGCAAATTTTGAATTTGGACTTGCGCAGTGTACACACAGAACATAACTGAGATTTTGTTATGCTGTATTCATTCTTCTAGTAAGCCAGCCTGAAGAAGGTTCATGCGAACCGAAACGTCGCGTTTTTGGCTTACTTTTATTGATATTTGTTCATTTTGGATTTTTGGTATTGAGCAAAAATAAAGCTCTTAGTTATTATACCAAGCTGAACGTGAGTGTCTTCAGTTTGCGCACAGCTGCTTAACATTACTAGCACAGTCACCAGTGACCAGTTAGTTAAGTTAAAGCCACGAGTGGGACCGCAAACATGCCCACGTTTACAGCAGAGGACCAGTGGACCACCGTCCGACGGCGTGGAAACCGGAGAGGAGATCGCGGCTTTACGAGCGGCCGGAGGTCACCCCGACGGACCAGCTACCCGTCCCGCAACAGACGCCGGACCTACGCATCGGTGGTGAGAGGACGTGACTACCGGGATGAGAGAGAAATCCCGCACGTATGGCAGCACAACCAGCGGAGAGAACGGCCGACTGAGGATCGCTATGCTGCCCAACACAGAGATCGGACTGAACGAGAGCAGCGGTTTGAACGGGGGCGAGCCCAGGACAAACGGGGAGATCACTACTTCACGAGCGACCGGAGGTCACCCCGACGGACCAGCTACCCGTCCCGCAATGGACGCCGGACCTACGCATCGGTGGTGAGAGGACGGGACCACCGGGAGGAGAGAGAAATCCCGCACACATGGCAGCCAAACCAGCAGAGATGGCGAACGACTGCGGACCGTCATACTGCCCGTCACCGAGAGCGGCGTTTTGAACAGAGACCAGCCCAGAATAGACGGTATGTGAAACACGCCAGATCCGAACGATCTGAGCCTCCCACGAACAAAATACCGTCTGATGACCCAGACTTTTCTACCAAAGTGCGTATTATTCATAGACTCATTAAATCAGTCCACCACCTTAAAAATGTCTCAAGGGATGCATACCCGCCCTCTTTGAATAAAATAGCCCAGAACTTGATGACTGTTATTAAGCCGGCTGTCCCAAGTGAAAGGACACAGGCGCTGATTGAGGGTAATGCTCAAAACTGGGCGCACAACGCTGTTTTAATCCTCCGTGAACATTATTCTGAGGCGAGGGAGGAGGAATTAAAGAGCCTTTTTGAGTTCCCTAAGCAGGACTGGAGGGGACCCTTTGAAGTGGCGACATCCTGGGCCAAACGCAACCTGGGCCGCCGCCTCCAGCCTGAGTCGCTAGAACAGACCGAGGCAGTCATCGTGGCTAGACTGGCAGACACCAGATCGGCAGGGCGGGGCCATACAGCCGGCAAGCCGAGACGACAACCAGAGGCGAGGGAGGACCTGATGCAGCTCGACCCTGTCGAGCCTCCGGTGGAGGTGTTGCAGCCAGCCTCTTCCCACACGCGACCTGCCGCACCACAGCCCAGCACCAGCCGGGCCATTAAAGTTACTGCGCAGATCCATGCTCCGCCTGTAGCGAGCGCTGTAACCATGGTGACAGCGACGACCATGACGGACCCCATCAGAGGTGACTGGTCACCCCTCATAGAGAGACTGGTGGAGGAGGACGGTGACCTGAGGCCCACCACCACCCCTCAGGAAGATTCTCCTGAACCAGAGCCCGAACCAACGTCACCTAAAGACCAGAGAGTGAGAAGGGTCCTCGACGCTCTCCACGTGACCTCCACTGGGGAGAAGTCACCTCCACCCGCTCAGCCTCCACAGCCTTCTGAGGACATGGAGATCGAGGTAATGGACCTCACACAGGGGGAATCCACCCCCACCAAATCCAAGGGAGGCAGAAGAACAGCGCCCAAATCCCCGACAGCTTCACACTCCAGCCTGCCACGCACCACTCAGGATAGACTGAAATCCTGCGTGCAGACCCGCCTCCAAACGAGGAGAATTGAGGAATCCTCCTTGTCTCCTCCCCCTTCACCAGGTTCACCTATTCTGCAAACGCACCCTCCAACGAGACACCCGAACACGCAGAAGAAACTGCAAGACTGGAGTCTTCACATCAGAGAAACATCACTCATCATGGGTGACTCCAATGTGTGTAAACTCCCATCTTTTTCAGCACCAGGAATACAAATTGACAGTTTTCCCGGGGCGAAATGGTGCCACGCACAAGCCCTTTTGGAAAAAGCGACCTGTGACGAAGATTTGGAAACACTGGTGTTATCTTTTGGCCTAAACAATAGGTCACAAAGAGACAAAGACACACCGGTCACAGAGCTGAAAAAGGCACTGCAGACAGCCCAGGAAAGATTTCCTGAGGCCGACATCTACATTCCAGCTATTAACTTCTCCTCAACTCTGCCCCTGAATGAACAGGAAACACTGCTGCATTTGAACACTTTTATTGCAGGTCTGGATGAACACATACCCACTCTTCCTGATTCAATGTTCCACACAGAGAAGGACAATATCCACTGGACTGATAAGACAGCGAAGTGTATGTTGGAGCATTGGAGCAACTATGTAAATGTTGTATCCCCGTGAACCCAGCTTACAGGGAGGGGGTAAGTTTTGACAATTGCAACAGTGTCATTAATTTATCTAAACACTTTCAGCCTTCCACTGCTCAGCGGACCCTCTTAAGTAGGGGCCTTAATTTTATTCCCACAAAAGGCCACAATAAAAATTTCCTATTACAATGTAGATACGACATCCAACAATATCACAGAAGGGTCAAATTGGCTATACATTTTGGAGATAAGTCTGACACAGAACTCCAACCCTTCACTCCCAAATCTGATTGGTCTCCTCCCTTGGGCCAGCTTCCACCTGAGGTGTCCACCTTGGTGAAAGCTGATTATGAATATTTTGATAATCATTTCCACATTGACCGCATCAAACCTAACTTAAAGGGAGAAGAAACCAAAGCTCTAAAAGAACTAAGAGAAAACAAACAAATAATTATAAAACCGGCAGACAAAGGAAGTGCTGTGGTCATCCTGGACAGAGATCAATATTTACAGGAGGGCTACAGACAACTAAATGATACAACGTACTACTCAAAATTGAAGAAACCCATCTATTTGGACACACTGCCTATTGTGGAGAAAATAATTAATAATCTTTATCAAAAGAAATTCATTAATATGAAACAAAAAAACTATTTATTGGGCTCCTCTGAGCCAAGAGGAAGGCTGTTTTATTTGCTACCCAAAATCCACAAAGACCCGGCTAAGTGGTCTGTACCATTCCAGGTGCCTCCCGGGCGTCCCATTGTATCTGATTGTGAAAGTGAAACATACTACACAGCAGAATATCTGGACTTTTTCCTAAACCCCTTGTCCACAAAGCATGACAGTTATATTAAAGATACATATGACTTTGTGGAGAAGGTGAAACAGGCAGAGGTACCCCCAAACTCATTTCTTTTCTCGATTGATATTGACAGCCTTTATACCAATATTGATATTAAGGAGGGAATGAACTCCATTAGGAATATTTTCCACAAATTTCCAGAAAAGAAAAGGCCAGAAAAAGAATTATTACAATTATTGGAAATCAATCTGACAAGAAATGACTTTGAGTTCAACGGGGACTACTTCTTACAAATAAAAGGGACAGCCATGGGTAAGAAATTTGCCCCAGCATACGCCAACATATTCATGGCTGAATGGGAAACTGCAGCCCTGGCAAAATGTAATAAAAAACCATTGTATTATTACAGGTTTCTTGATGACATCTGGGGAGTATGGCCTCATTCTGAACAAGATTTTGAAACGTTTCTAACCACTCTGAATGATCACAATGACTCAATTAAACTTAAATCCACAATTAGCGACGCCACAATTGACTTCTTGGACACAACCACCTTTAAAGGCCCAAATTTTTCACAGACCCACAAATTGGACATTAAAGTGTTTTTCAAACCCACGGACACACATGCATTGTTATTTAAAACAAGCTTCCACCCGAAACATACCTTTGCTGGTCTAATTAAGTCCCAATTATTGCGATTCCACAGAATCTGCACCCAGCGGACTGATTTCAGAGCAGCGACCAAAATTCTATTTGCAGCTCTCGCCACTAGGGGGTACTGTCGCTCTTTCCTTAGGAAATGTTTTAAATCATTCCTACAGACCAAACC